>NC_064628.1:518037388-518346084 GCF_023864275.1 Schistocerca cancellata | reverse complement strand
TGGCTACATAATTGTGAGTAAATTCGGATTGTGTTGCTTTTTTATTTTTATTTTATGATATTTTTTCGATTGTTATTTGTAAGCTGAATTGTGTCTTGTTCTCTCTCTCTGTCTACTTCCTTCTCAAATTTGACTTGTCCTATATTGAGTATACTATTTAATTATTTAATGAATCAAAATGGACCAAGATAAATGAAAAGTATAAAATTTGTAACTTCGAAATCATTCCACTAATAACAGACACATTTGGCACAACTTTGCTAATTATGGGTTAATTAATATGTCAAGGGTATAAATTATAGTTGATCCATATTGCACTGAAGAGACCTATCACATAATAGACCTCAGTAACATAATTCTCGTGTTCAAACGGATTAGAAAAGGCAAAATACTAAGTTATTAAAACCTTAGAATACACAGTTACATTTCTCACATTCACTTACATATAAAAACCTGGAAGAAATTCAAAAATTGGCCAGGTGCGATTAGGAGCTGTGAACTGAGGATACTGTCCAAACTTAATTATGTATACAAACAGTTCGCCCTTTCTGGGAACCGAGGATCTCGACGACTTTTGTTTGTTATCGACAAGATATTGGTCCCAGGGACTCAAAGACCTCCGAGAATATTTTAATTTCAAGTGTGAGGTCGGATGACAAATGACAAAAAACATTCTTTACGTGTAATATTATCACATATTAACAATTTAAAGATTTTTTTCCCTTTACCTGTACAATGAAACCTTTCTTGTAGCCAAATTTCATGATTCTAGACCAACGGGATACATCTTATATGTTTGGATGAGTGAGTTTGTGAGTATCAACTGATGTGACATAAATGGCCATATCTTCTGAGTACACTGAATTTGAAGCTACTCTTTATTATTCCCCCATGTAACTATAGATCTCAGTACCTGACGAAAATTTCAGTTTGATTCGTCCGCCCTTTCCTGAGAAAATCGGATCGTAAGAAGACGGATGGACAGATAGATTCTTTGGAACCTGTTTGCCGCCGAGCACGCAACTGAAGCGAGTTTCCCCACGCCGCCAGAAAAGACACCGAAGAAAGTGCTGTGACCCTTTCCTTGTCCGTTCGGGTGAGAGACTCCGCCACGAGCGAGAACCGCCCTCCTCCCCCCCACACAGACCCCCTTAATTAAGAGGTAGTAGCCCCCTCCCTCCCACACCCCTCTACGCATAACAAAAGAGAAAAATTTTTTTGTGTGATGTATTTACAAATTAATAATTTTCGAGTTTTTTTCGTTTGGTTGTAGTGCGGAACCTCACTTATTCCCAAAATTCACGATTCTAGGTCAACGGGCAGAATCCTGTAGGTTTTCATGAGTCAGTTTGCGATTATCATAATATGTGACATAAATGGCCGTATCTTTTGACTGCGTTGACTTACAAGCACCAGCTTCTTTACGTCGCCAAGGGACCACAGACCTTAATGTGTGGCATAAATTTCAACTTTGTACGTCTACTTGTAAGTGAGAAAAAACGGTTTTAAAGAGTCGGACAGGCATCTGTTTGTCTGTCTAGGCAAACAGAAGGACTATGGCGACTCCCTCCGTTCGCCTCCACTTGTGGCAGAGGATGACGGGCAGCGTCGGCCGAAAACCAGCGATCAGCGAAGCGCTTGCCGGCAACGGTAGCACCACAAGCCCCGGACTCCTCGCTGCTCACTTCCGCTGGGGGCTGAGCTAAGACTGCCAGGCTTTCCTAACGCCACGCACCGTCGCTCGAGCAGTCTCTTCTTCGGCCTCGACGAAGAGACAACCCCCGGCCGCGATCTCGGCAGCTGGCCTCGTGCAACGCCACGTGAATCGCGTCGTCATCTGCCGCAGTTCAGGGGAGTATGCGTGGACAGCAGGATTTTGCATGCACATCCAGCGTCAGAGTTCTGTCGAGGTTCCGTTTACGAGAGGAGTGCTATCGCGTCTTCCGCGCCGCATTCCCCAGCCGCGTTTCCTTGAGGGTTTACCGTAACTGTGGCTGTACTAAGCCTGATGCCGGACGCCTGCTACGTCCCCCTAGTATCAGCTCCTGGAACAAGGAGCGCAATGTGGTGCAAATAGTGCGGTGAAGTGCAGTGTGCGCCGGGAGTACCAGTCGGGTTTATTACCGTTCCATAGCCGGCCGCTTTGGAACCTGCTTACCGCTGAGTGCACAACTGAAGCAAGTTCCCCCACGCCGCCAGATGACACCGAAGAAAGTACTGTGACCCCTTCCTTGTCCGCCCGGTTGAGAGGCCCCACCGCGAGCGAGAACCCCCCACCCCCCCCCCCGCGCACCCCCTTGATTAAGAGATAGTAGCACCCCCGCCCCCCTCTATGCATGCCCTCCTTCCCCATGCACCACTGCTTCCCTCCTGCAGCCCTCTATGCACGCCATCTCTTGCACGCTGATGTTGGCCTGACCCATTAGTGCCCACCACTCCCGACAGAGTGTCGTCACCACACCCGTACCGCTGGAGCAGCGACACAATTTCGCATGCTCCAAACGCCCCACACAGGAGCTGCCCGTGCCCCTATTCTCACCAGAAACCACAGCTTGAGCACGAGGACAGCAGTGATGAGTGTATGCACCCCAGCAAGCAACGGGAAATACCCTGCAGATTTTGATGAGTGATTTTGCGAGTATCAAAATACGTGACTATATTGACTTACAACCTTCATTTCATTACGTCACCAAGGGACCGCACACCTTAATTTGTGGCATAAATTTCAAATTGATACTTCTACCTGTTCCTGAGAAAAAAACAGTCGGAAGGACAAAGACAGACAGATGGACTGCAGTGACTCCCATTCACCTCCACTTGTAGCAGCAGACGATAGGCAGCTCTGACCGAAAACCAGCGATCAGCGAAGCGCCTGGCGGCCGAGGTACCACCGCATCCCCAAAGCACCCTCGCTGGTCATTTCTGCAGGAGGTGGAGCTTACACTGCCATGCTTTCTGGACGCCATGCACGCTGGACCGTCGCTCGAGCAGTCCGTTCTCCCACTTAGACGAGGTATACCTCCCCGCCGCACTCTCGGTAGCTCTTCTCGCGCAACGCCACATGGCTTCCGTCGTCATCTGCCGCACTTCGGCGAAGTATGTGTGGACAGCAGGATTTTGCACCAGCGTCCAATGTCAGAGTTTCGTCGAGGTTCCGTAAACGAGAGGAGTGCTGCCGCGTCTACCATGCTGCCTTCCCGAGCGGTGTATACTGAAACAGTTTTCCTTGACTGCGGCTGTACCAAGCCTGATGCCGGACGCCTCCTTCATCCTCTCGTATCAGCACCTGGAATACTGTGTGCAGTGTGATGTAAATTATGCGGTGAAGTGCATCCTGCACTGGGAGTACCAGGCGTCTTTATTACCATTCCACCGCCGGCCGATTTGGGACCCCTTTACCGTCAAGCGTGCCACTGAAGCGGGTTTCCCCGCTCCACCAGATGACGCCGAACAAAGTACTGTGAACCATTCATTGTCCGCACCGCACCATTCACAGACTCCGCCACGAGTGAGAGACCTCCCCCCCCCCCCCCTTCCCCCCACCCAATTGATTAAGAGGTAGTAACCCATTAAACTTTATTGTAGCTGTTAGCTTTTAGGGATAACATCACCGGACCAGCTCGCATGCGTCTATCAGCACGTCCCGTTATTTATTGTTATCTTTATTAATTAGCGCTCCTCTACAGGCATGTAGGCCTCTTAGGAGCTTCGAAGGAAACCTAAATCGTTCATTCAGGACAACAACGTGAACCTATAAGGTTTCCGTCATTACCGATTGAGGTACAGAACCCTAAAACCTTAGTTGTTTGAGATTTAACTGTAACGTTTTTTAGTAGATCTATACATTTCAGTTGATTGAGATAAAAAAATAGAGTAAGAAATGAAGTTATACATCAATATTACAGAAATGCCGTAAACATACCTACAGTCTAGGAGTTTCCTAGACACCTGAGTCAGCTGAAGGTTCTTGTCAGAATGAGGCAACGAATGACGGTGAGGAATCTAAGCTTCCATCACCGTATAAGATCATTTATAACGTAATAGTTCTCCCTGAGTTACGTTGGTGATAACGTACGACGCAGCAGTCAAGTTGCGTGACACCACAAGGAGGTGTTTCGCGTAGAGGGGGTGAGATGCGGGAAATCGGCCTTTCGCAGTGCAATTGACACAGTGCCTGATCACGACAACTGTACTAAATAAGGGAGTGGGCGAAGTTACTAACAGTATGGTCAACACAGATAAAAAGGTGTAGCTGAGTTCTGAGGCCGATGGGAACAACGATACAATACGTACTCGTGAGATCACTAGGCAAAATATATATCAACCTATAAAGGATCACACTGCTCGCTGTGGAGTTCTATAAATGGTGTGGCGGTCATGTGACCTTCCAGCGCTGACACAAGTCATGACAGTTAAGTGGCGTGCATTTGCCAGCTAGTTGTAAGAGTTGGATTGGGTTGTTTGAGGGAAGAGATCAAACAGCGAGGTCATCGGTCTCATCGGATTAGGGAAGGATGGGGAAGGAAGTCGGCCGTGCCCTTTCAAAGGAACGACGGCCGGTGCGGCCGACCGGTTCTAGGCGCTACAGTCTGGAACCGCGCTACCGCTACGGTCTCAGGTTCGAATCCTGCCCCGGGCATGGATGTGTGTGATGTCTTTAGGTTAGTTAGGTTTAAGTAGTGCTAAGTTATAGGGGACTGATGACCTCAGATGTTAAGTCCCATAGTGCTCAGAGCCATTTTTGAACTTTCAAGGGAACCATCTCGGCATTTTCCTGGAGCGATTTAGGGAAATCACGGAAAACGTAAATCAAGATGGCCGGACGCGGGGTTGAACTGTCGTCCTCCCGAATGCGAGTCCAGTGTGCTAAGCACTGCGCCACCTCGCTCGGTCACTTGTAAGAAATGAGCGCACATTGGGTCAGAGTGGAGACACGTCAAAATTGCAGAAAGGAGCTATCATGTCTGGTCGGACCCAGGATCACACAGTGAAGGAAATCGCCAGATTTGTTGATATAGGATCGCTGACTCTCCGAGGTGCCTGCCAGGAATGTGTCTGCGGCCATATAACACGGCGTAAGATCATTGGTCGTAAAAAGTGACTAACCGATAGTGACAGGATACGAGTGTCTCCAATTATCAAAGATTATCCGTTCCAATCTTACAGCAATTGCCGTCGTCAGTGGATGTAGGTCCATTTTAACTATTCAGTTAGCAAATATTTATAAATGAATTGCGAACAATGGATATTTGGAGTCGAATACCTCTCGAAAGGCCATTTCTCACGAAACCAGCACGTCGTCAGTAGGCCAAGCTACAGAGCAACTGGACGGTAGCTGGCTGGGAGTGCGTAGTGTGACCCGGCGAGTCGTCATTTTGCCACTTGTGAAATGACGCAAGGTGCCGAGTGTACCGGCCCTGCGTCTAACTATTAATATGCGGAGAATGTAGTTAGGGTGGAGGCAGTTCTGTCATTCTGATTTAATCCATAACGGATATGATGTCGTGGTGGTAAAAAGCAATGTTAAAATGTCATATCAACCACGTACATACAGTGTAAAAACACTATATGAAAGTGATTTCCGACTTTTGCTGCATTAGGGCACTGAAACAACTCAGTGGCGACAAATGATAATTTTTGCAGGACCGGGACTCAAACCTGGATTTCCCACTTCACATGGCCGGTCGCCTTAACCACTCCAGCTATCCGAGCACGTCTCCCGTCTGACCCAAATTTCCAAATGCCGCACATTATAGAGTAGCAGTGTCCTCTGTCCATTATGTGTCGATATGCTCAGATAGCTGAAGTGATTAAGGTGACCGCATAAAGCGAAAAAACAGCTTTCGAATCCTGGTCCGGCAAGAATTTGTTCGAATCCCGGTCCGGCACGAATTTTCATACATGTTTATATAATACGACTGCGATTCGCCGGCCGGTGTGGCCGTGCGGTTCTAAGCGCGTCAGTTTGGAACCGCGTGACCGCTACGGTCGCAGGTTCGAATCCTGCCTCGGGCATGGATGTGTGTGATGTCCTTAGGTTAGTTAGGTTTAAGTAGTTCTAAGTTCTAGGGGACTGATGACCTCAGTAGTTAAGTCCCATAGTGCTCAGAGCCATTTGAACCATTTGACTGCGATTCCACACAGTGGTGACTGGTTCAAATGGCTCTGAGCACTATGGGACTTAACTACTGAGGTCATCAGTCCCCTAGAACTTAGAACTACTTAAACCTAACTAACCTAAGGACATCACACAACACCCAGCCATCACGAGGCAGAGAAAATCCCTGACCCCGCCGGGAATCGAACCCGGGTTGTTTTTTGGTTGGTTGTTTGGGGAAGGAGACCAGACAGCGTGGTCATCGGTCTCATCGAATTAGGGAAGGATGGGGAAGGAAGTCGGCCGTGCCCTTTCAGAGGAACCATCCCGGCATTTGCCTGAAGTGATTTAGGGAAATCACGGAAAACCTAAATCAGGATGGCCGGACGCGGGATTGAACCGTCGTCCTCCCGAATGCGAGTCCAGTGTCTAACCACTGCGCCACCTCGCTCGGTCGAACCCGGGAACCCGGGCGTGGGAAGCGAGAACGCTACCGCACGACCACGAGATGCGGGCACAGTGGTGACTTCTTTCGAATATGCATGTCCGAAAGAACAGACACCATACTTATAAAAATAATAGAGGCTGCATGTTTCGGAGGTTAAGTTTTCTTATTCAGAATTACTGTACAAGAAACCTCTAAGAGCGACCAATATACAAAATAAACGAAAACAATTAAGATAAAAACAAAGAAGTTATGCAGGTGAACTCTGCATGAATGTATACATGAAATTAAAGAGATGCTGAAGAAACAAGGATGTAGTTAGGGTGGAGTGTAACCCATAAATTCATATTCCGCCACGAGCAGGAAGCTAGCGGTATACTATAAAGAAAGTTTCTTCCGTGTCTCTTTAATTTAATGTTTGCATTCATGAAGAGCTCATTCGCATTACTTCTGTGTTTGTCTGTGGGATGTGGCTTTCAGTAAGACACATGGGCTGTGACCTATTAAGCTGTTAATATGATGCTAATGCCTATGGACAACGTATGCCATTCCATTTTAATCTACGAGGGCGTGTTCAAAACTAATACCTCCAAGAGCCCGGCCGGCTAGCCGCGCGGTCTAACGCGCTGCTTCGCGAGCGGGAAGGCGTGCCGTTCCTCGACACGAATCCGCCCGGCGGATTAGTGTGGAGGTCCGGTGTGCCGTCCAGCCTGTGGATGGTTTTTAAGGTGGTTTTCCATCTGCCTCGGCGAGTGTGGGCTGGTTCCCCTTATTCCGCCTCAGTTACACTATGTCGGCGATTGCTGCGCAAACAGTGTCTCCACGTACACATACGCCATAATTACTCTACCACGCAAACATCCGGGTTACACTCGTCTGGTATGAGACGTTCCCGGGGGAGAGGGGGAGGGGATCCACTGGGGGCCGAACCGCACAATAACCCTGGGTTCGGTGTCGGGCGATGGTGAGGTGGGTGGACAGCTGTGGGGATCTGAACCACTGAGGGCTGCTTAGGGACGAAGCCTCTCCGTCGTTTCTAGGTCCATGGTTCAATACACACACACACAAACGCCTCCAAATTTTTATGTGAGAACTTTTAAAGATTTTTAATTAAAACAAATGTTTCTAGAATGAAATTTTCACTCTACAGCGGTATGTGCGCTGATATGAAACTTCCTGGCAGATTAAAACTGTGTGCCCGACAGAGACTCGAACTCGGGACCTTTGCCTTTTGCGGGGAAGCGCTCTACCGACTGAGCTACCCAAGCACGACTCACGCCCCCTCCTCACAGCTTTAATTCCGCCAGTACCTCGACTCCTACCTTCCAAACTTCACAGAAGCTCTCCTGCAAACCTTGCAGAATTAGCACTCCTGGAAGAAAGGATATTGCGGAGACATGGCTTAGCCACAGCCTGGGGGATGTTTCTAGAATGAAATTTTTCACTCTACAGCGGAGTGTGCGTTGATATGAAACTTCCTGGCAGATTAAAACTGTGTGCCGGACCGAGACTCGAGCTCGGGACCTTTGCCTTTCGCGATAGAGCGCTTGCCCGCGAAAGGCAAAGGTCCCGAGTTCGAGTCTCAGTCCGGCACACAGTTTTAATCTGCCAGGAAGTTTCAAAACAAATGTTATTAACACCCAACATCTTTATTCTTCCTGTCTACATATTTGCAACCCTCTGCCGCTACATGACTCCGAAATGTAGTGTGTAACATGAAGATGTGCAACGTAACTATGTCGATGCGTGAGTAACAGTGTGATGTAATAGAGTTTCAAATTCGAAGAGTTCGTCCCCATAGGGAGCACACTCTCCTTCAGTATGACAATGCCAGACAACAGACAAACTCAGCGACTTCTGCAACAATCCCGACTTCTTGGGTCCACTGTCATCGATCATCCTCCGTACGGTCCCGACTCCGTCCCATAGCATTTTCATCTCTGAGAGCTTAAACAACATCTTCGAGGCCTTCATTTCGATGGTGACGAAGCCTTACAAACAGAGATGAGATAGTGGCTCCGTCAACAACGTCAGAGAATCTACAGTGACGGTATCAACAAACTGGTTCCTCGTTGGAAGAAGTGTTCCCCGCCGCGCAGGGTGACTATGTTGAGAAATAAATATGTAGACGTGAAGAATAAAGACGTAGAATGTTAACAACGTTCGTTTTACCGAAAAAGCTTTAAGAGTTTTCACATAAAAAATTCGGAGATATTACTTTTCAGCACCCTCTCGTATTTTATCAGCTGTCGGTGATGGGTAGGTACATCTTAAGAAAACACGGCTGCAACGGAAGTAGCCACTTTATACTATTTTCCTTGCTCTTGTTTATATTTTATATTGATCGCTATTGGTGGTTTCTCGTACAATAATTCTGAAGCTGAAGGCTTGGTCTTGGAAACGCATAAATTGCAGTGTTTTTTTTTTTTCAGACGGCAAATTGGGGGTTGAGCCGACATTTTAACATTTGTTCTGTCATTTTGTGGGTATGTTTTCGTACCACAACTTCTGACCAGTTATTCGTATTGCACTGAACATCAGGCAGGATATTGCTTCACCATTCTCGATGACAAAGTGTTGCTCTTTCTTCTACATTTTCATGATAAGTATGCTGTGGATACGCTCATCTTTTAAGATGCCAACAGTCGTACTCACAGGGCTGCGCGTTCCTGGTTCGTCGAACATTCAGACATCATATCTTACCGCGGTCCCCAAGTGTGAGATCAAAATTTTGATACCATCTATCTACTCGGTGATGTAGGTTAGTGTCCCAGGTAACAGACCATACAGTCATTCATCAAGGTGGATGACTGTTTGCGAATAATCAACGGAAAAATAGTACGGAATTTCATCTAACATTCTGTAGCATTTAAAATGAGGGAGGTACACAGAACAGCATTGTAGCGTACAGAAGGTTGTGGGTTCGAACCGAGTCAGCTGTTTTGAAATTTTTTTTTCATATCTTTATCGAAATGACTTTGAATCATTATTTTTATTCAATTAATTGGTCTAGATGTTATTTTTTGCATTTCTAATCCTTTGTCACATCGTTTTAATCATTCTATTAACAGTTTCGTTTTGCACTTATTTTGTCTCGAAAAAAAAATTACTGTTAGATTGGTGAATAAGTTCTTAGTGTTTTTGTTCTGCATGTTGATATTCCGGTTGCTTTATCGAATTTTTTTTTATTTGTAGTTTACTGTTGCTATTTGAGTTTGCATATAGTCATTTTGTCATTTGGAGATAGTGGGTGGAGTTGTGGACGCTAGTAAATGGAGTGCCAAGTGAAGAATTCGGAACCTTTCATCTGTATTCTTCTGATTGCGTTGAATACAGCAGGGGAGGCAGCCAAAAGCATTTGTGCCGCATGTGGGGATAGTGCCATTGGACAGAGCACGGCAATAAAACGGTTTTCTCATTTCAAGGAGGATCATTATGGCGTTAATGACTCAGGAAGACCTTCGGGGTTTGATAAGGTCGTTTAACGAAGCAGGTGGCTATATGTGCATCTCTGATTGCTCGTTATCAATTGACTCGTGAACAGCACTGAACATTTCTATCATGTATCGTTGCTGGTGACTTGGGGCCTTTAAGCTAACGTAAGGAAAAGAAAGGAGTGATTGAGTCGAAACAAAGCAGAAACCCCCCGTACAATGACCTGTGCACATCCACAAAACTTAATGTTATTCAAGTGGTGGAGAAGCGACGATGTGGTGTACTACGAATTGCTTCCCCGAGGAGCAACCATCAATGCTGACGTTATTCTCAACAACTGGCACGTCTTGCAGAGGCAATCCAAGAACAACGACCAAGAAGACTGCGTGAAGTGATGCTGTTCCACGATAGCGCCTGACCGCATTCTGCTAGACTGATAAAAAACACTATAAAGGAGTTGGGTTGGAAAG
The DNA here is from genome assembly GCF_023864275.1 of Schistocerca cancellata. Classification (NCBI taxonomy): domain Eukaryota; kingdom Metazoa; phylum Arthropoda; class Insecta; order Orthoptera; family Acrididae; genus Schistocerca; species Schistocerca cancellata. The sequence goes on along the minus strand of NC_064628.1, from coordinate 518,335,637 downwards.
CCGTTCCGCAGCCATCTTATTCACCTCATCTTGCGCCCTCAGATTGTCGCCTTTCCTGCTCTCTATAGGAAAAACTTCAAGGAACTTCCTTTCCGGATGAAAATGCGCCCCAAACATGGCTCGACGAGATCTTCGCCTGAAAAGCCTCGTGATTTCTACAGTCGCGGAATCGAAAAGTTACCCCAGCGTTGGCAGGCCGTTATGTGTATCTGTTGTGTTTATTAAACTTACGGAAAAACACTACGAACTTATGCACCATCCTAAAAGAATCTCTGCGCATGTGATTTTAATTATTATTATTTATCTATTATAATATTTAAAAGTTTGAAAATGCCGATCTACTGGTTAAAAAACAAAATACGAAGTAATCTATTTAGATTGGCTGTGCAGTGATACCAAAAATACATTTTCCGCTACATAATGCACAGTTTTAAGGGTGATAATTGCTATACAAACATTAACCGCTATACAAACACATAAAACATGAATTCTTGTCGCACTGTGTACAAAATAACAGATGAAGATTTAAACGAAAGGAGCAATTATAAATAAAACGAAATTCAACCATCATGAGGAACGGAAATAATGAATTCAGAAACATGGACAAAAATATAATATGATAAAGCGGAAGAAATTAAATCATAGTTAATACATAAAAATAACTAAAGTCACCTGCACAAAAATTCCAAATGAAAAACGAACGACTGAAAGACGAAATAATAGAAACTGAACTAGTTAATATGACGATTAAAATTACTTGATAAAGGATAAGAAATAAAAAAACACACAATTAAACCAATTATCTGAGAAACAATAATGATCAAAATTTATATCAATAAATATTTGAGAGTAAATTTTCGACCTACTTGGCGAGATTCGAACACACTTGCACCTTAACTACTACGCCACAATAGTGCTATAGGAATTTCCATCATTTTAAGACTCTAAAATATCATGCGAAATTCGGAATCTTTTTATGTCGATCACTCAGGAACGAGTGACCACCAGGGTGAATTGTTGCAGGGTGTGATACCTGGGACCATAACCTAAATCACCGTACAACTTGTTTCAAAAAGTCGATCTGACCCTTGGGGATGTTTTCTTGTCAGTGCAATGTCTGTGTGCCGCGCGGGATTAGCCGATCGGTCTGAGGCGCTGCAAAAAAATGGCTCTGAGCACTATGGGACTCAACATCTTAGGTCATCAGTCCCCTAGACTTAGAACTACTTAAACCTAAGGACATCACACACATCCATGCCTGAGGCAGGATCCGAACCTGCGACCGTAGCAGTAGCCCGGTTCCGGACTGCAGTGCCTAGAACCGCTTAGCCACCGCGGCCGGCTGAGGCGCTGCAGAGGTTCGAGTCCTCCCTCGGGCATGGGTGTGTGTGTTTGCCCTTAGGATAATTTGGATTAAGTCGTGTGTAAGCTTAGGGACTGATGACCGTAGCACTTAAGTCCCATAAGATTTCACACACATTTTTTTGCATTGTCTGTTACTATTCGGAATAGCGCGTACAACGTAACAATCAACAATCTCGCAATTTAGTTGATCTGTGGGATCTAATCATAAATTAGGAGCTGCTTCTAGACATGGCATACCTGAAGAAACTTGTGAATTCTCTTCCTCGCCGAATTGAAACTATTATGTAGGCTTGAGGTGGAGTTACGCGGTATTAGAGAGATGTCTCCGGGGGCGAGTAATTTTTTATCTGTTGTGTTATTATCGAAACGAAATAACATCTGCCAGTCTGTAATACCCATTAAACAATTTACAGAGCAATTTAAATAATCAGAGAGCATATCCAGGTCTCCTAAAACAATTTTGTCTAATGCTAGCTGCCCGAGGTCCTCTCGAGAATTCGTAGCTCTCTTTGTTGCAATATAGAACACATGCCAACCAAAACTAGAGTCGAACGGAGGTAACCATTAATGTTATAGCATCGGCTATTCTGGCTTTCCCCGGATCATTAAAGATGACAGCAATGCTCATTCCGGTGGAGCACGATTTCTCTCTCAGCGTTTCATCTTTGACGAGCGTGTAATACCTTTGGAGAGCCATCTGGACGCTTCGAGGCTAGAGCTGCCTTCGCACGGTAATTTCTGAGATAATAAAGGGAATAATTTACACGTCCTTTACGCGCCGGCGCGGCGGCGTCTGGCTGCAGCAGCGCCGCAAGTGCAATTACTTAAATACGGTATGAGGCGTCGAGCAGGCAAGAGGTGCGCCGGACCAGCTGACGGCTACGCGATGGCTGGTCGGTGGCCGGCAGTCGGACTCGCCCTCTCTGCGCTCCACGCCTGCTCGGCGCTGCTCGACGGCGGCGCCGTGCTGATGGCCTCAGACTACTTCGGCGAGAGGAACACGCGCGTGTGCGCCATTTACGCCTGCAGTACTTACGGTCAGTAAGATTTTGCATGTCACGCAGTTTGCTTTACAGGGCTTCTCGTGTTTTGTTATTTTAAGATATCGTTTGCTACAACGTAATGTTTTTGTCAGCCGAAGTCTTAACCCTAGTGGTGTACACTTCTGAAATTGTCACACGAACTGTACACCAGTGTCACAGTGACCCTCAATTATTTCCTGGACAAACTGCTTGTGTGTGGAATATTTTATAATGAAATTCAGGTCATTTGCTAAAAGTATTTTATTTCATCTCTGTCTTCTTATCTTTCGACGGTAATTAGTATTAATGCATGCAAAATTCGAGGAAAAGAAAAAGCTGCCTTGGAAGCTTTTCGATGATGTAACTTGAAAGTTTTTTTAAAGGAACACACCGCCAATTGACTGTTTTATTGTTTATTTAAGTACAACTTATGTTTCGGACTTTTATGAAGTATTTTATTTTATGTCTTTAATATATATTGCAGGACACTTAACATGTTGTCAAGCTCAAAGTTGGCCGTAAATTAGGAAAAAACTTGGCCCCCCACGAAATGCCAGAGGTAAAATCACCATCTTGTAACAGATTAGTAAATAATTGTGGTAGCACGTCGTATTTAGAAAAAGCAGGCTATCATTACGTTTTAAGGACATGTTCTCATCTTTTATTTACGAACGTAAGCGTGCTTTTACTAAATATGATGTGCTCCCACAATTATTTACTGGTCTGTTCAAATGGTTGAAATGGCTCTGAGCACTATGGGGCTTAACATCTGAGGTCATCAGTCCCCTAGAACTTAGAACTACTTAAACCTAACTAACCTAAGGACATCACACACATCCATGCCCGAGGCAGGATTCGAACCTGCGACCATAGCGGTCGCGCGGTTCCAGACTGTAGCGCCTAGAACCGCTCGGCCACTCCGGCCGGCTACTCATCTGTTACAAATGCTGATTTTACGTGTGGCATTTCTTGGGGAGCCAATATTTTCTTAATTTATGGCCATCCTTGAGCTTAACAATATAAGTGTTCTGTAATCTATGTCAAACAGATAAAATCAAATACTTGAAATTGTCATACATTGCCGAAACCTGGGTTGTACTTAAATGAACAATAAAAAAATCAAATGGCGGTGTGTACCTTTAAAAAATACTCTATGACTGTTGCTCAGCAACAACGAGAACTGCTTACTAGCTTGAAAGTGATCCGGATGTAAAGATTTTATTTGCAGTTTTATTACATGAAGATGCTATTCGTTTAGCGAAATGCACATACTACAGAAATATTTTGATATGTTCTCAATTGTTCATAAATTCATTCATTGATTAACTCATACGCTTGGAATATGGACTACAAAGTTAATCGACAAGTGGCCGGCCTTTTCCATTAGGAACATATGTGTTCCAACAACGCCCGTTCTTACCGTGGACGACAGTATTTTCTTCATAGCTGTCTGAAGATTCGACAAACAGATCAGGTTCTGGCACTGCTGCAGGACCAACAGCTTCATAATCAATTTCACAAAGAAAGTCACGTGGCCTTCACGACTGAGTTCTTCTAACAATGGAAATGAGCCGGGAAGACCCTTGCGGGGCAGGTCCGGCCGTCTTGCTGCAGGTCTTATTACATTCGAAGCCACATTGGGCGACCTGCGCGCAGGATGGGGATGAAATGACGAAGACAACACAACACCCAGTCCCTGAGCAGAGAAAATCTCCGACCGGTAATCGAACCCGGGCCCGTAGGACGGCAATCCGTCACGCTGACCACTCAGCTATCGGGGCGGACTCTTCTAACAACGCTTCCCACGTAGCATCTTCCGTTAGTAAAACGTCGTTTCTACGTGCCATTTTCACCTAAATGTCGACCATACTAAGCAACAGAACAGTTACACAATGTGTACGCTAGGCTCACAATGATCCTTCAAAAATATATTTGTCTAATTAATTAGAGAACAATGTCTCTCAACTTCTGATACCCATCCCCTACTAGGTCTCACTCGATGCTGAATTTACATTGGTGCCAGCAGACAGTGTACGTACGATGGCCTTTGCACAGTAACAAACAAAAAACTCCAGGGTTAGACTAGCGCTGGAAAGTAGCATACAATTAGTCTCAGTATTTGTCTCTAATGCATGTTTGTTTTCGTTTTTTTAATTTGTGGTTACTCCTTTAAATCTGCTGATTAGATTTTTATTGTTCATCTTATAACACGACCTATGGGTGCGCGCTACGTTGGACGATACTATTGCCCCTCAAAAAAATGTGTGAATTCCTAAGGGACCAAACTGCTCAGGTAATCGGTCCCTAGACTTACACACTACTTAAACTAACTTATGCTAAGAACAACACACTCACCCATGCCCGAGGGAGGACTCGAACCTCCGGCAGGAGGGGCCACGCATTCTGTGACATGGCGCCAAGACCGCACGGCCACTCGGCGCGGCTATTGCCCCCCACAACTCAAGCCGGCCCAAGTGGCCGAGCGGTTCTAGGCGCTACAGTCTGGAACCGCGTGACCGCTACGGTCGCAGGTTCGAATACTGCCTCGGGCATGGATGTGTGTGATGTCCTTAGGTTAGTTAGGTTTAAGTAGTTCTAAGTTCTAGGGGGCCGATGACCTCAGAAGTTAAGTCGCATAGTGCTCAGAGCCAATGAACCCTCACAACTCCATAAATTAAGAGGCAGGTAATCCAACGACTGACAATTTATGGAAGCGGGGGATAATGTTGGGTCCGATTAAGAACAGTTATTGTTAGCAGACAACGAACAGTACGATTTATTGTCGAAAGCTCCACACAGAGCAAGCACATTTAAATATGTACAATTACTCGTAATTAATATTCCGCATACCGATCTGTCCGCACTGAAACTCTCAAGTTAACAAACAGAGGGCGAATAATCGTATTCAGAAAGGATTAACAACTTCAACCGAACAGTACCGACCCGCGCTTAGTCTCGACCAGACTATTCTGCTCGAACGCGCAGATCGTACACTCTGGACTCGACTCTCTCCAGTCGACTGCCACACTAAGGACTAGCGCCTGTAACAACCATCACGACATTATTCAAAACATTGTCACCGGGCAGGGATTGCTTTGAAATTCTAACTCGGTAAAATCAAAGGCAGCTGCAACATAGTCACCGCGGTAAGCAGTTCGATAAATTTACCCTCAAACATTGCAAATAATAGCAAGTATCTTGACATGTGACCATATAGGATCCTCACAATCTTATGCAAACGTAGGCTTAAAACATTTATATATCTACCGATTTAACCTACAAAAATTAGAGCTCTCAGTGTCTATCTTACGTATAACCAGGCATTCTACATTTTTATATTCTATTTATTATGGCAAGCATGTTATAAGTTACGTTTAATACAGAATTCAATATTTAGAAAATACTATGACATAAATAATGCTAAAAACACAGCTTAGATTCATCCATGACGAGTATAACAATAAGACAAATTGCACACATGTAGACTTCAATTATGAGTGCTAGCAATAATAGACATGAAAGGAGCAATGGAAGAAACAGAGAAATAGGAAAGTGACAAAACCGAAATAATGAAGATAGGAAGAAAGTACGTTACTTGATTGATTCAGAAATGAAAATAGAAGGTAGAGCAATTGGGAGAATTGACAGAGGTCAACTGGCCATCTATTTCAATTTTTGGATAAAGATTATGAGGCTGACAGAAGGAGTTGCTTCAGTTTTTTCGTAAATGCAACGGAGCACTAAGAAGTGTGTGCAATGTGGGGCAGCTTGTTTCAGAGGCGGGCAGCAGCAACAAAGAAGTTTGCAAAAGTATTTGTTTTTATACTAGGGCACCGCTTGAACAGTAGATAAGTGAGACCTCGTGTTTAGATTATGATATGACAGGTACTTAACCTCTGATCCGAGGTATTGGGACGCATATGCACTAAGGAGCTGATGAAGTAGATATATGTGTGGTAGTCACGTAATATCGTAACATGTCTGGCCGCAATCATCCTAAGTGGGCTTATGAAGCACTGACAGGGTCAAATACAATGTCCAGTCCTATTAATGTGACCCCTGTCAAACGCCTGTATAGCCACCTTTTTCAGTGCACACCACTGCGAGACATACAGTAAGAGATGCAGTGAGGTTCTGGAAGATACCGACAGTGATGTGCTTCCTTGCCAACTCCAATGCCGGCACCAGCTGCGGCAGGTTTCTCGGATGAGGATCCATGGCACGAACAGCCCGATCGAAGTCATCCCACAGGTCCTCGATTGGATTTAATCCGGGGAGTATAGTGACCAGGGAATTATGGTAAACTCATCATAGTTGTCCTTGAACAACACATGTACTCTGCGAGCTGTGTGACACGTTGCGTTAGCCTGCTGGTAGATGATGTTGTGTCGTGGAAAAACAAACTCCATGTAGGGGTGGGCCTGATCCCCAAGGACGTGTCGATCCATTGTGCATACCAGAATGACGAGATCACCCAGGGAATGCCACAAAAACATTCCCCAAAACCATGACCTCCTCCGGCCTGGACCTTTCCGATGACCGTTGCAGGGTATTTACTTCGAAACGTTTCACGCCAGTGGCGCATGAATCGTGATCCATCTGAGAAAGCTACCTGCCGCCACTCATTGGACGTGCCTGCTGCGTTGGTCCATACGTACGCTGAACGGTTGTTGGAGACACTGCGGGTAGCCTCTTGATTCATCTGGACGGTCAGCGTCTCTATAGTTGCACGTCTATTCGCTTGTAAAAATATCCGCAGCTATCCCTGTCATCCATGACCCCTAGTCCATCACAATTACCTCGGCGCTGGATAGTGCTATTTTGCCACCCACAGTATACACACGGCGGCATGCGAACAGTTTACAAATTTAGCAAGTTCGGAAATGCTTCCTCCCTTGTCCCGAAAGCCAATGATCATGCCCTATCGAATATCAGATAAATCGCTCCGTGTCTGCATTACGACAACGACTGCACTGTTATCCGCATCCCCCAACACGCTTTGTATACCCTCCTCCGCTAGCGCTAGCACCTGCCGTCTGTGAGTGGTTTTTGCATGTTGACGTCGAACACAGGCGGTGGTCACATTCATGTGACTGGATCGTGCAGATGGGTGTTGAAGATGTGGCGCACACAGTCATCCTCTGTTAGTTCTAACGGTGTAAGAAAATGGCTGTGAGTACTATGGGACTTAACTTCTGAGGTCATCAGTCCCCTAGAACTTAAAACTACTTAAATCTAACTAACCTAAGGACATCACACACATCCATGCCCGAGGCAGGATTCGAACCTGCGACCGTAGCGATCGCGCGGTTCCAGACTGTAGCGCCTAGAACCACTCGGCCAACGGTCTAAGACTTTTCACTATTCGTATCGTGTTGGATTACATCGCAATACTGAATTTTTGGTAGAATGAGTGATTACACAAGTATGGTATGAAACTTCTGGAGGGCAGAGAAGCAAGTGTAAGTCTTTTCGCATGTGGTGACAGTATTTTCCACCCAGCTGAGGAGTCCGACAAAAATTACACCAAATCCCTTCACTGTTTACTAATATGATATGGTAATATAATAGTAGATTTATGACGTCACTAATAATGGATATTTTTATTGACATCCCCTCTTTTGTGCCGGCCGTAGTGGCCGTGCGGTTCTAGGCGCTACAGTCAGGAGCCGAGCTGCCGCTACGGTCGCAGGTTAGAATCCTGCCTCGGGCATGGATGTGTGTGATGTCCTTAGGTTAGTTAGGTTTAATTAGTTCTAAGTTCTAGGCGACTGATGACCTCAGAAGTTAAGTCGCATAGTGCTCAGAGCCATTTGAACCCTCTTTTGTTGTTTTATTTGTTTATTGCTCGTTTACGCTTCTTTTGTAATGTAGAACAAATAATTTCCAGTTGTTTACAAGTTAAACATTGCTATATTATTTTTTTGTATAACTGTGATTCACTGACTTGGGATGAGCTCGAGTAACAGGAACGCAAAACAAAAATTATAAGAAGAGGAAAAATTTTATTCATACCAGGAAAGCTGCGTCAAAAGATATTAAAAAATCAGAGTCCGACATCTACATCTACATCTACATCCATACTCCGCAAGCCACCTGACGGTGTGTGGCGAAAGGTACCTTGAGTACCTCTATCGGTTCTCCCTTCTATTCCAGTCTCGTATTGTTCGTGGAAAGGATTGTCGGTATGCCTCTGTGTGGGCTCTAATCTCTCTGATTTTGTCCTCATGGTCTCTTCGCGAGATATACGTAGGAGGGAGCAATATACGGCTTGACTCTTCGGTGAAGGTATGTTCTCGAAACTTTGACAAAAGCCCGTACCGAGCTACTGAGCGTCTCTCCTGCAGAGTCTTCCACTGGAGTTTATCTACCATCTCCGTAACGCTTTCGCGATTACTAAATGATCCTGTAACGAAGCGCGCTGCTCTCCGTCGGATCTTCTCTATATCTTCTATCAAGCGTATCTGGTACGGATCCCACACTGCTGAGCAGTATTCAAGCAGTGGGCGAACAAGCGTACTGTAACCTACTTCCTTTGTTTTCGGATTGCATTTCCTTAGGATTCTTCCAATGAATCTCAGTCTGGCATCTGCTTTACCGACGATCAACATTATATGATCATTCCATTTTAAATCACTCCTAATGCGTACTCCCAGATAATTTATGGTATTAACTGCTTCCAGTTGCTGACCTGCTATTTTGTAGCTAAATGATAGAGGATCTATCTTTCTATGTATTCGCAGCACATTACACTTGTCTACATTGAGATTCAATTGCCATTCCCTGCACCATGCGTCAATTCGCTGCAGATCCTCCTGCATTTCAGTACAATTTTCCATTGTTACAACCTCTCGATACACCACAGCATCATCTGCAAAAAGCCTCAGTGAACTTCCGATGTCATCCACCAGGTCATTTATGTATATTGTGAATAGCAACGGTCCTATGACACTCCCCTGCGGCACACCTGAAATCACTCTTACTTCGGAAGACTTCTCTCCATTGAGAATGACATGCTGCGTCCTGTTATCTAGGAACTCCTCAATCCAATCACACAATTGGTCTGATAGTCCATATGCTCTTACTTTGTTCATTAAACGACTGTGGGGAACTGTATCGAACGCCTTGCGGAAGTCAAGAAACACGCCATCTACCTGTGAACCCGTGTCTATGGCCCTCTGAGTCTCGTGGACGAATAGCGCGAGCTAGGTTTCACATGACCGTCTTTTTCGAAACCCATGCTGATTCCTACAGACTAGATCTCTAGTCTCCAGAAAAGTCATTATACTCGAACACAATACGTGTTCCAAAATTCTACAACTGATTGACGTTAGAGATATAGGTCTATAGTTCTGCACATCTGTTCGACGTCCCTTCTTGAAAACGGGGATGACCTGTGCCCTTTTCCAATCCTTTGGAACGCTACGCTCTTCTAGAGACCTACGGTACACCGCTGCAAGAAGGGGGGCAAGTTCCTTCGCGTACTCTGTGTAAAATTGAACTGGTATCCCATCAGGTCCAGAGGCCTTTCCACTTTTGAGCGATTTTAATTGTTTCTCTATCCCTCTGTCGTCTATTTCGATATCTACCATTTTGTCATCTGTGCGACAATCTAGAGAAGAAACTACAGTGCAGTCTTCCTCCGTGAAACAACTTTGGAAAAAGACATTTAGTATTTCGGCCTTTAGTCTGTCATCCTCTGTTTCAGTACCATTTTGGTCACAGAGTGTCTGGACATTTTGTTTTGATCCACCTACCGCTTTGACATAAGACCAAAATTTCTTAGGATTTTCTGCCAAGTCAGTACATAGAATTTTACTTTCGAATTCATTGAACGCCTCTCGCATAGCCCTCCTCACACTACATTTCGCTTCGCGTAATTTTTGTTTGTCTGCAAGACTTTGGCTATGTTTATGTTTGCTGTGAAGTTCCCTTTGCTTCCGCAGCAGTTTTCTAACTCGGTTGTTGTACCACGGTGGCTCTTTTCCATCTCTTACGATCTTGCTTGGCACATACTCATCTGACGCATTATGTACGACGGTTTTGAACTTTGTCCACTGTTCCTCAACACTATCTGTACTTGAGACAAAACTTTTGTGTTGAGCCAACAGGTACTCTGAAATCTGCTTTTTGTCACTTTTTCTAAACAGAAAAATCTTCCTACCCTTTTTAATATTCCTACACTCCTGGAAATTGAAATAAGAACACCGTGAATTCATTGTCCCAGGAAGGGGAAACTTTATTGACACATTCCTGGGGTCAGATACATCACATGATCACACTGACAGAACCACAGGCACATAGACACAGGCAACAGAGCATGCACAATGTCGGCACTAGTACAGTGTATATCCACCTTTCGCAGCAATGCAGGCTGCTATTCTCCCATGGAGACGATCGTAGAGATGCTGGATGTAGTCCTGTGGAACGGCTTGCCATGCCATTTCCACCTGGCGCCTCAGTTGGACCAGCGTTCGTGCTGGACGTGCAGACCGCGTGAGACGACGCTTCATCCAGTCCCAAACATGCTCAATGGGGGACAGATCCGGAGATCTTGCTGGCCAGGGTAGTTGACTTACACCTTCTAGAGCACGTTGGGTGGCACGGGATACATGCGGACGTGCATTGTCCTGTTGGAACAGCAAGTTCCCTTGCCGGTCTAGGAATGGTAGAACGATGGGTTCCATGACGGTTTGGATGTACCGTACACTATTCAGTGTCCCCTCGACGATCACCAGTGGTGTACGGCCAGTGTAGGAGATCGCTCCCCACACCATGATGCCGGGTGTTGGCCCTGTGTGCCTCGGTCGTATGCAGTCCTGATTGTGGCGCTCACCTGCACGGCGCCAAACACGCATACGACCATCATTGGCACCAAGGCAGAAGCGACTCTCATCGCTGAAGACGACACGTCTCCATTCGTAACCTCCATTCACGCCTGTCGCGACACCACTGGAGGCGGGCTGCACGATGTTGGGGCGTGAGCGGAAGACGGCCTAACGGTGTGCGGGACCGTAGCCCAGCTTCATGGAGACGGTTGCGAATGGTCCTCGCCGATACCCCAGGAGCAACAGTGTCCCTAATTTGCTGGGAAGTGGCGGTGCGGTCCCCTACGGCACTGCGTAGGATCCTACGGTCTTGGCGTGCATCCGTGCGTCGCTGCGGTCCGGTCCCAGGTCGACGGGCACGTGCACCTTCCGCCGACCACTGGCGACAACATCGATGTACTGTGGAGACCTCACGCCCCACGTGTTGAGCAATTCGGCGGTACGTCCACCCGGCCTCCCGCATGCCCACTATACGCCCTCGCTCAAAGTCCGTCAACTGCACATACGGTTCACGTCCACGCTGTCGCGGCATGCTACCAGTGTTAAAGACTGCGATGGAGCTCCGTATGCCACGGCAAACTGGCTGACACTGACGGCGGCGGTGCACAAATGCTGCGCAGCTAGCGCCATTCGACGGCCAACACCGCGGTTCCTGGTGTGTCCGCTGTGCCGTGCGTGTGATCATTGCTTGTACAGCCCTCTCGCAGTGTCCGGAGCAAGTATGGTGGGTGTTCTTTTTTCCATTTCCAGGAGTGTATTTACGGCTGAAATCATCGATGCCGTAACCGCTTTATGATCGCTGATTCCCTGTTCTGCGTTAACTTTTTCAAATAGTTCGGATCTGTTTGTCACCAGAAGGTCTAATATGTTATCGCCACGAGTCGGTTCTGTGTTTAACTGCTCAAGGAAGTTTTCAGATAAAGCACTTAAAAAAATTTCACTGGATTCTTTGTCCCTGCCACCCGTTATGAACGTCTGAGTCTGCCAGTCTATGTCCGGCAAATTAAAGTCTCCATCCAGAACTATAACATGGTGGGGAAATCTACTCGAAATATTTTCCAAATTATCCCTCAGGTGCTCAGCCACAACAGCTGCTGAGCCAGGGGGCCTATAGAGACATCCAATTAGCATGTCTGAGCCTGCTTTAACCGTGACCTTCACCCAAATCATTTCACATTTCGGATCTCCGTCAATTTCCTTCGATACTATTTCACTTCTTATTGCTATAAACACGCCTCCCCCTTCACTGTCCAGCCTGTCTCTGCGGTATACATTCCAATCTGAGTTTAGGATTTCATTACTGTTTACGTCTGGTTTCAGCCAACTTTCTGTCCCTAGTACTATATGGGCGTTGTGACCGTTTATTAATGAGAGCAGTTCTGGGACCTTTCTGTAGACGCTCCTGCAGTTTACTATTAGCACATTAATATTGTTATTCCCTGTTGCATTTTGCCTACTCCTACCTTGCCGCGTCTCAGGAGGCGTCTTGTCGGGCCTAGGGAGGGGATTCTCTAACCTAAAAAACCCCCATGTGCACTCCACACGTACTCCGCAACCCTTGTAGCCGCTTCCGGCGTGTAGTGCACGCCTGACCTATTCAGGGGGACCCTACATTTCTCCACCCGATAGCGGAGGTCGAGAAATTTGCACCCCAGATCTCCGCAGATCAACTAACGGCAGTTGAATCATATTTTAAGCGGAGATACACAAGGGATTTTCAAAAATAGTCTCAAGAAGTACACACCATCAAGTTTGCAGTTTATTGATCTGAGCCAACAGAAGACTGTAACTGGTGCAGAACACTTACGGACTACTTCAGATAACTTTAAATTTTGTTCCACTAAAAGAAGAATTTAATTTTGATAACATTATCCAGCTACAACCAGAGTCAAAGTCACCAACAGTAGAAGAAATCAGAAAATTCATAAAACAACCTAAAAAAAATGAAGTTTCAGAAGACAATAGGCGAGAGTCATTTTTAAAGGAAGAACCGTTTCAGGAGAAGACAATAAGCGAGAGTCATTTTTAAAGTAAGAACCGATCTATAATGGAGTAAGAGAAACGTCAATTGTATCAGAAACTACAATATGCCCATTTTTTTCACTTTTCAACATAGTCACCATGAACATTTAAACATTTGTCAAGTCGTGGCACGAGCTTTAGGATCCCAGCATCAAAGAACTCTGCCACCTGACCAGTTAGTAACAGTTTCTTTCAACGCGTCATCATTTTCCAAGTGCTTTCCATCAAGAAATTCCTTTACTTTTTTTGGAAAGCCATGAAAGTCTGATGGTGCGAAGTCAGAGCTGTATGTTGGATGATCCAGTAATTTCCGATGAAAATTGTCCAGCTGCATCTTTGTTCTTGCCGCAAGGTGAGGCCGAGCACTGTCATGAAGCAGAACGACGCCGCTAGAGAGCAGTCTCCATCGGCGATTTCGAATAGCGCGCCTAAGCTTTAATATTGTTTCACAGTACCAGTCAGCATTTATTGTCATTCCTCTTGGAAAAAAGTCTACGAAGAAAGCCTTTCCGGTGCCAAAATACCGTGGCCACAGTTTTCCATGTTGAAGATTCTTGATTGAATTTTCGTGGTTTCGTCGGGGAGTTTGAATGATGCCATACACTGCGTTGCCATTTATTCTCTGAAGTGCGCAATCCACATTTCATCACTGGTTACGATGTGACTCAAGAACTCGTCACCATCCTTGTGATAGCGCTCAAGAACGGAGAAAGAACGTGCCATTCGCTTTGTGTTCTTCTATCAACATTTCCGGCACCTATCTCGCACAGATTTTTTTGTAGTGAAGTTTGTCAGTAACAATGTGAAAAACTAGCAATCTTGTAAGTTGTGGAAATTTCTGATGCACCTCGTCAATGGAGAAGCGCCCGTTTCGGCGAATTGCCTCATCAAATTTTTGTATCAAGTCTTCATTCATGACAGCAGGCCGTCCAGATTGTCCTTCATCATGAGCATTTGTCCTTCTGAAAACTGCCTACACCATTTAAGCGCATTTACATCGTTCGTTACACCTGCACTATACACTTCAACAAACTGTCGGTGAATTTCAGCAAGAATAACTTGTTTTGCATCTAAGAACCGAAAACCGAGCGCACTTCACAATCGGCGGGATTACTGATTGACATGGCGACAAACGGAGCAGCGTAACCATACAATAATACCGACAGAGACCTCAAACGTAGTGGCGGCATATAGAGAGACTGGTCGACAGTGACGGACGTCGACTGACAGGATGCGCGGACACGATGCGCTATCTGTTTTTAATTTAATAATGACCCTCGTAGTTGCTGAATTATGGAGACACTCCAGTGACAACATTGATCTATGTATAACAGAAGTCATTAATGAAATATGGACAATAACGGCTTACCATAAAAAAATGGCTCTGAGCACTATGGGACTTTACTGCTGAGGTCATCAGTCCCCTAGAACTTAGAACTACTTCAACCTAACTAACCTAAGGACATCACACACATCCATGCCCGAGGCAGGATTCGAACCTGCGACCATAGCGGTCGCGCGGTTCCAGACTGTAGTGCCTAGAACCGCTCGGCAACACCGGCCGGCGCTTACCATCAAAACTGACCTCGATATTAATACATCCACTGCATAACTAAAGAAATAAAACAGATCCTAACAATTACAGAGGGATTTCGCTCTTGCCAGTAACGATAAGACCTTGTCCACGGCACCTTTGAAAAAAATCTGTGGGAATGTTTGACTCATAACTAGAAGAATATCAAGCAGGATTTGCGAAGAGAAGGGCTTGTGAAGAATAAATATTTGATTTAAAGAACGTCATAGTAACGAGGAAAACGAGAAACTTGAAAAATGTGATTACTTTTGTAGATTTTAAAAATGCCTGCGACTCAATCGATAGAAATGCACTAATCAGCATGATAAATAAGAACTCCCGATTCGGTAATAAAACAGGGAACTTTAACAAACGGTACATCTAATGTAAAATTTATGGGGAACTGTCAAAACCTTTTAGAATAAAGTCACATGCACGTTAAGGAGATGATTTTTTACTTCTACTGTTCAACTGTGCGTTAGAAAAGGTAGTAAGAGAATGAAGGAAGTACATCAATATCGGTACTAAAGGTATTCAACCAGGAAGAAATGAAAATAAAATTAACTTAGATTATATTGCCTTAAAAGACGGCATGTCATTATTTACTGAGTTGCTGGAAAGTGCAAATGAACAAATCAGAGAACTACAGCAACATGCAGCCAAAATAGGGTCAAAAAAATTATTTTAAAAAACACAGTGCATGACAAGTATCAGTGATGGCCTCCAAAATCTCAGAATTAATTAGCGTGCTGAACAGACTGATGGTTTTACATTTTTATTGTTAGTGTAGATTGCAATAATTGCAGTGTCATTTTTGTGTATGATTAATAATGTAGACCGTATGTACTTGTACATGGATGCTTACCTATTGTTTCATCAAATTGTTGTTATGTAAATGCAGTGCTGTAAGTTCCAGATCGTTGACCATAGCTTCCAGTACAATGTAACTGTCGTATGACATTGTTGGCTGGGATATCCCGCTGCGAGGGTTCAGCCACTTGTTAGAAAGGAAGGAGTTACTCGTCCGCTCTCATTGGCAACTTTCTTTGCATCGCCATCCACAGAATCACTTTATGAAACACTGCGTAGAAATTCAGAATTTAATCCAGGCGATTAGTGCGAGGTCTGACGATCAGGAGCTTTACGCCGCCACCGGTCTCAACTTTCCTGTTAAATACTGACGCTGAAAATTTCATCCACCATCTGGATTAATACCGGTTTACTTCCGAGTCGAGAGCCACCGCACAGGTGTGCGTTAGCGACATTGACTACGGAGTTACCACATAAATAAAATTATTTTTCTCTAATTTCGATTTCAAAATTGTGCACGCAAAAGTATCCCCTACGATGCGGGCTTATAAAATTTTCGTTGTAACACGGCACTGGGTTGCGAACGAAAAAAAAAAAAAATGGTTCAAATGGCTCTGAGCACTATGGGACTTAACTTCTGAGGTCATCAGTCCCCTAGAATTTAGAACTACTTAAACCTAACTAACCTAAGGACATCACACACATCCATGCCCGAAGCAGGATTCGAACCTGCAACCATAGCGGTCGCGCGGTTCCAGACTGTAGCGCCTAGAACCGCTTGGCCACTCCGGCCGGCGGTTGCGAACGGCCTACGGTCATTATTCCCAATTAGGATGGGTATACAATAGTAAATTCCGATGACCGCTTTACAAGATCGAGGCTTGTCCGCTCTGTAAAGCAGGATAAGCTGTGATCTGTGACAGATCTGATGAGCGAGTACTGTAGTTGCGACTGGGTATCTCGTGGCCCTGCAATGTCTCGTCACAGAACAGGCGCAAAATTGTCCACAAAATTTCCATTTCGTAAGTGTACGTTAACAACTCTACAAGACTGGTGTCTTAGATGGCTATAAATTTCTGTTTCCTCAATGACGTCCATTACTTCACCTTTTTGTACCTCATCCGAAAGTACAACAATTCGCTAATGCTAAGTATTTTGTGCTGAAACCGTTTAATGTGCAAAAAAAAAAAAAAAAAGGTTCAAATGGCTCTGAGCACTATGGGATTTAACTGCTGTGGTCATCAGTCCCCTAGAACTTAGAACTACTTAAACCTAACGACATCAGACACATCCATGCCCGAGGCAGGATTCGAACCTGCGACCGTAGCGGTCACGCGTTTCCAGACTGTAGCGCCTAGAAACGCACGGCCACTCCGGCCGGCGTTTAATGTGCAACAAAGTTGGAGGGTTTGTTGTCATTTATCGTAGTCTGCTCTTTAAGCTGAATGCTGTGCTTCCTTTCCGTTTGACCGACACAAACGAGCAATTTGCACAATTAATGTGACATATGCGTGATTGTGGGAAAGGTTCCAATTGTGTCTCAGTGGGTGTTGTAAACTGTTACTGTTTTTATAGCTTATTTTTATTTTGTGTTCTCAAAGCAACTAGTTATTTTGACGGAAACAGTACCTAAATATGGGCATACAAGAACTTTGTTTTTATTCTGTTTCTATGTATTCCTTAAAGTTGTTTCTTTTTCAGGACTGGTTTCTTATTAGTTTTCTTTTTAAATAATGCGTCAGTCATTTACTTAGGAAACTCATCATTTACGGCCATGTCCCAGAGAACGTTTTGTTCCTGCCCAATTTTAATTTTTTCCAGTGATAGATTGATCAATCTATAAACCACAGCATGAAAATATGCAAGTATATGTTTCGTCAGGCGACATTATTGGTTGTGTGTAATTACGTCCGTTGTGGTAGGTTTACGAATATATCGATACATATCCAGCATTTTTAGATCTACAAATTTAATGTCTTGTTTTTTGTCTTGTTCCACTGTCAACTACATCTTATGGTGTTGTTGAAATGTGAATGCATAACATTACTTTCATCTGCTGTGCTGTTAAATAAGGTTAAAATTTCGTTGACGTACCAATTATAGTAAACTATTTTGTCAGCTGTTCGAGTGAACCTACAAAAATCTTTTCCTCTACAGTGTTAATGAGAATATCAGGCCTAAGTGCCCTCAAGGCACGAAGCCATTGCCACTCCATCGTCTTTGAGATAAATTTCGTTCTGGGACGAGAAATAATTGTACCCATCGATCAACTGTAAGAGCTCTACTATTTCATAAACTTCACTTAACTGATTTTCGTATACTTGAAGTTTTATTCAATGACTTACATATTCTCTGCTACTGGAATATCTGTGTAAAGGTTTGATATGTCTTTTATGTCTTTGTATGTGTGTGAATATTTTAGTGTAAGATGTTTGAAACAACATTTCTTCTGTCCATATTCCACAACGCGCGGTCATATCGTGTACGTTGAGTACGATGCTACATGAAATATTGGGTGGTTATAATTAAAGAGCAGCTACTCATCAAGGCCCAAAGTGGGAGGACATTGTCGTACTGCGTCGAAAGTTTGTAGATATTCCAATGCGTTAATGTGGAACCGATTTACGCTGGAAAAAAAAATAGTTCGAATTTTGGTCACTAGGTACAAAACTGACGCTATGAATGCAATTAAGACAGATAGAAATGTTTCCATATGTATTAGATTAGGAACGGGACATTGGCAGAAAAGGTCGAACAAGTGACAAAGACATATATTGAATTTTTTATTATTAACCGCCGCTCACACTGTTTATTCAATACGAGCACCGCAAACGTCGAGTAGATGGTGTACAGCACCAATTTTGCATCTGGTGGCCAAAATTGTCAATAATTTTTTTCCAGCTTGAATCGGTTACGCATAAAGGCACTAACATATCTATCAAGTTTCGCTGCCATACGATAATTACAGCCCACACTGGGCCTGCATGAGTAGCTGCGCTTTAATTATAACTGCCTGCTACGTGTAATTTTAATAACTGTGATTTAATAACTGCCTGCTACGTGTAATTTTAATAACTGTGACTTGCACGCGTACTAACGGTGACACGTGCATTCAGAAGCACAATGGCAGTGGGCGCTACTCAAATATACGCGGGTGCAGAGACTTGTATGGCATACTGTGCCATTGATGAATGAATTTTTGTAACGTAAATTTTAAATTAATCCAAGAACGTATTAACGTCTGATTTGTTTCTATGTTTAATTTTTAACTAATTGCTGATACACTGAATGTACGAGCATGTTATTTCCGAGTAACAGGATTCTTGATAATAGTCTAAGACCGAAACTGGGCAATCGTGCAACGCATACAGAAGAAATGACAGCTGCAAGCGGTATAAAATCATTTAAATGTCACAGAATACTGTATTATCTATTAAATTATAACGTACAATGCTTAAAAGGGTATTATTACAGGATACAGGTTCTGCCTTTTTCTTTTTATCCAGACATGTTTTGGCACCTTTGCGCCATCATAAGTGAGTTTAGTTTATTGAAAGCCGAAAAAAACTAACATATTTTAGGTTGTAACGATCTAACGAAGTGAAGCAATAAAGTTTTTGTTCGTTTTTCTTCTTACCGTGATTTTACATTATACCGTTTTGCAGGATCATCTGTTTGGTGTCGTGCACTGACAGTTTGTCATCTGAAAACCAAACGATGTAAATGTGAATTTCATCGGCGACTTAACACATACCTTGATATTTAAAAAGACGTACTTTTGGCTTTTCAAAATATTTTGCGTATATATTTGTTATTAAAAGGCGGAACCTGTAAATTATAATATAGCTGCAAACACGGAAAGGAAGACAAGAGCTGCAGATCCAAGAGATGAATACTTCAAAGGGTAGTAAAACACTGAAACAAGGGGATGACATTGGTAATAGGGTCAGGTCACAGATCTTAACATTCCCTTGGTCATCTGTACGTAACTTCTTCACCCCCAACTAAATAAATTCCGATTGCCTTGATAAACTTTACCGCGACTAAAATAACCATTGAAAATATAGCGTGAGGGGGAGAAGTCTACATCTACATCTACATGGATACTCTGCAAATCACATTTAAGTGCCTGGCAGAGGGTTCATCGAACCACCTTCACAATTCTCTATTATTCCAATCTCGTATAGCGCGCGGAAAGAACGAACACTATATCTTTCCGTACGAGCTCTGATTTCCCTTATTTTATCGTGGTGATCGTTTCTCCCTATGAGGGGCGGTGTCAACAAAATATTTTCGCATTCGGAGTAGAAAGATGGTGATTGGAATTTCGTGAGAAGATTCCGTCTCAACGAAAAACGCCTTTCTTTTAATGATGTCCTGCCCAAATCCTGTATCATTTCTGACACTCTCTCCTCTATTTCGCGTTAATACAAAACGTACTGCCCTTCTTTGAACTTTTTCGATGTACTCCGTCAGTCCTATCTGGTAAGGATCTCACACCGCGCAGCAGTATTCTAAAAGTGGAGGAGCAAGCGTCGTGTAGGCAGTCTCCTTAGTAGATCTGTTACATTTGCTAAGTGTCCTGCCAATAAAACGCAGCCTTTGGTTAGCCTTCCACACAACGTTTTCTATGTGTTCCTTCTAATTTAAGTTGTTCGTAATTGTAATAACTAGGTATTTAGTTGAATTTACGGCTTTTAGATTAGACTGATTTATCGTGTAACCGAAGTTTAACGAATTTCTTTTAGCACTCATGTGGATGACCTCACACTTTTCGTTATTTAGGGCCAACTCCTAATTTTCGCACCATTCAGATATCTTTCCTAAATCGTTTTGCAATTTGATCTTCTGATGACTTTATTAGTCGATAAACGACAGCGTCATCTGCAAACAAAGTAAGACGGCTACTCAGATTGTCTCCCAAATCATTTATATAGATAAGGAACAGCAAAGGGACTATAACACTACCTTGGGGAACGCCAGAAATCACTTCTGTTTTACTCGATGACTTTCCGTCAGTTACTACGAACTGTGACCTCTCTGACAGGAAATCACAAATCCAGTCACATAACTGAGATGATATTCCATAAGCACACAATTTCACTACAAGCCGTTTGTGTGGTGCAGTGTCAAAAGCCTTCCGGAAATCAAAAAACACGGAATCGATCTGAAATCCGTTGTCAATAGCACTCAACACTTCATGTGAATAAAGAGCTAATTGTTTCTAAACCTATGTTGACTGTGTCAATAGACAGTTTTCTTCGAGGTAATTCATAATGTTTGAACAAAAAATATGTTCCAAAATCTTGCTGCATATCGACGTTAACGATATGGGCCTGTAATTTAGTGGATTACTCCTATACATTTCTTGAATACTGGTGTGACCTGTGCAACTTTCCAGTCTTTGGGTACGGTTCTTTCGTCGAGCGAACGGTTGTATGTGATTGGTAAGTATGGAGCTAATGCATCAGCGTACTCCGAAAGGAACCTAATTAGCATACAGTCTGGACCAGAAGACTTGCTTTTGTTAAGTGATTTAAGTTGATTCACTACTCCGAGGATATTTACTTCTACGTTATTCATGTTGGCAGCTGTTCTCGATTAGAATTCTGGAATATTTACTTCGTCTTCTTTTGTGAAGGAATTTCTAAAGGATGTGTTTAGTAACTCTGCTTTGGCAGTACTGTCTTCAATAGTATCTCCATTGCTATCGCGCAGAGAAGGCACTGATTGTTTCTTGCCGCTAACATACTTCCCATACGACCAGAATCTCTTTGGATTTTCTGCCAGGTTTAGAGACAAAGTTTCGTTGTGAAAACTGTTATATGCATCTCGCATGGAAGTCCGCGATAAATTTCGAGCTTCTGTAAAAGATCGCCAATCTTGGGGATTTTGCGTCTGCTTAAATTTGGCATGTTTGTTTCGTTGTTCCTGCAACAGTGTTCTAACCCGTTTTGTGTACCAAGGAGGATCGGCTCTGTCGTTTGTTTATTTGGTATAAATCTCTCAATTGCTGCCGATACTACTTCTTTGAATTCAAGTTACATCTGGTCTACACTTATATTATTAATTTGGAAGGATTGGAGATTGTCTCTCAGGGAGGCGTCAAGTGAATTTTTATCTGCTTTTTTGAATAGGTATATTTTTCGCTTATTTTTGGAGGATTTGGGGATTAAAATATTCAGTCTCGCTACGACAACCCTGTGTTCGCTAATCCCTGTATCAGTTTTGATGCTCGTTATTAACTCAGGATTATTTGTTGCTAAGAGCTCAAGTGTGTTTTCACAACCGTTTACTATTCCCGTGGGCTCATGAACTAACTGCTCGAAACAATTTTCAGAGAATGCGTTTAGCACGATTTCGCATGATATTTTATGCGTACCTCTGGAATTAAACGTGTATTTTCGCCAACATATCGAGGGTAAATTAAAGTCACCACCAACTACTATTGTATGAGTCGGGTATGTGTTTGAAATCAAGCTCAAGTTTTCTTTGAACCAAAACTGTATCATCTGAATTGGGAGATCGGTAAAAGAATCCTATTATTATTTTATTCTGGTTGCCAACAATGACCTCTGCTCATACTAACTCACAGGAAGTATCTACTTCAATTTCGCGACAAGATAAACTACTTCTAACAGAAACAAACACGCCGCCGCCAGCCGTTTTTAGCCTATCCTTTCGGAACACCATTAGGTTCTTCGCAAAAATTTCGGCTGAGCCTATATCCGGCTTCAGCCAGCTTTCAGTGCCTATAACGATTTGAGCATCAGTGCTTTCTATTAGCGCTTGGAACTCTGGTACTTTCCCAACACAGCTGCAACAATTTACAACTGTTATACCAATGGTTCCTGTATCTATGTTCTTCCTGTGTTCGGGCTGCATCCTTTGTGCTGAAGCCCTTGTTGTGTTTTCCCGAGACCCTCTAATCTAAAAAACCGCCCAGTCCACGCCACACAGCCCCTGCTACCCGTATAGCCGCCTCCTGCGTATAGTGAACACCTGACCTATTCAGGGGAACCCGAAACCCAACCACCCTCTGGCACAGGTCGAGGAATCTGCAGCCTACACGGTCGCAGAACCGTCTGAGCCTTTGATTCAGACCCTCCACTCTGCTTTGTACGAGAGGTCCGCAATCGGTCCTGTCGACTATGCTGCAAATGGTCAGCTCAGCTTTCATCTTGCAAGCAAGACTGGCAGCCTTTACCACTTCTGTTAGGTGCTCTAAACCAGAGAGAATCTCTTCTGATCCAAAGTGACACATCATTGGTACCGACAGGGGCAACCACCTGCAGTTGGCTGCACCCTGTGCTCTTCATGGCATCCAGGAGGACCCTTTCCACATCTGGACTGACTCCACTCGGTATGCACACAGAGTGCACATTAGTTTTCTTTCCCTTCTGGTCAACCAAGTCCCTAAGGGGCCCCATAACGCGCCTTACGTTGGAGCTCCTAACTACCAATAATCCCACCCTCAGTGATTGCCCAGATCTTGCAGGCTGAGTGGATTCCTCTGAAACAGGACAGGTGACAGCATCTGGGTCAGCGACAGTGTCAGCCACAGACAGCACCTGGAACCTGTTTGTGAAACGAACTGGGGGGGGGGGGGGGGGGCTACGTCTGGGAAGTCTTTTGCCGCCTGCTTCGCGTCCCGGGGCGACCTCCCACTCGACCACAGGTGAAGGGTCGACCTCAAGGCGAGTAGTAACTGGGTTGGCCACCGCTGAGGACCTATCGGCGGATTCGGACGTGCTGGACGTCCGTTGGATCCCCACGGCCGGCTCACAACAGTGGTGCCCATCCACTGCAGCCTCAAGCTGTGTAACCGAAGCCATCACAGCCTGAAGCTGAGAGTGAAGTGCCTCCAACTCGGCTCGCATCCGCACGCAACAATCGCAGTCCCTGTCTATACTAAAGACCATGGAAAACTAACCTATGCAGATAAACATACTATCGGCACATGATACGCAACTCTACTATAGACCCTGACGAAAACGCAGAAACTGTGTCTAATAATACGCAGAGATTCAAAAACCTAATTATCGAAGCACTCAGGTGAAACTAAATAATTCGCCCCTGATTAGGAACTTCGAATATGTCACAAATTCGCTTAATTTCCTACGCAAACGAAAACGCGAGTTCTGTGGCTATGATATTAAATTTACACACAGAAACACAAGAAACTAAACTATTAAAGCACACAGATGATATAATAAAATTCGCTCCTGGTTAGGAACTCGTAAATGTCACAAAAGCGGTTACTTCCCTGTTGCTGCGTCTGTCTCGGTCGGCTACTGCTGGCTGACTGTGACACGACTTTTTGACTTTGTGCCTGGATTAAGGACATCCTAACAGATACACCTGAAGATGCCCTTCTTAATGAGGCAAGACTGTCGGATGAAGAAGAGACTTCGGGAGTTTTGTACCCCAGAGGAGTGTTATAGGCTGATTACATTTAACGACATGCATAAATGATCAGCTGGGTATAGTCGGGAAGGTCTTTGAGGCTGTTCGCGAATGTTTTACGTAGTGTCCCAACGCCTGAAAAAGGTAGCTAAATGCATGAAGTCACGCATAAATCGGCACTTGGTACAGGGACTGGTGTTGACGTTCTACGTGAAATCAGTGTAACATATTGCGGATAAGTAGGTGGAAGCATGGTAAATGCCTGGAAACAGAAACAGTTGTAAAATATCAAGGAGCATCCATCTGCAGCTACCTATAGAGGAACAACATAAAACTAGTTGTAAGGAAAGCTGATGTCAGGTTGAAATTCATTGGAAGAATTCTGTGTTGTGCAGCGATAAGGAACATGGGTATGGAGAAAAATAAAAGGTAAGTGAGTATGCGATGACCACTATACTGTCGAAGTTGAAGCCCATAAGACGAGTACCATCATCTACCTCCATGAATACCTAAACCCAACTTGTTATGTCTTCGTATTTAGATGGTTTGGCCTCTATAGACAGGTCGTGTTAGGCTTGCTTTATACTCCCAGTGACGTTGTATGAAGTGATCGGCTGTGAAAGACGACTCGCCTTGCTTAAGTAGGATTTGACTTTCTTGTTTATTTGTTTCACTGTGGTAATGCCAGTAAGTGTTATAAAGGAAACCAATCATGTCTTTTATTCCGATTTACTTACAACCTAGGCCACAAGTTAGTTGTGAATATTCTTAGTGTTTGCTATGCGTGCTATTTTCTCTCAATATGTCGACTGCCGTTGGGTTTTGCTTCAAGTTATTTTTGATACTGTGACAAGTACTTGTCTCACCGTGATATTGCCTAGGCTGTAAATATGTATACTATTGTAATTCACACTTTACTATGTGACATTTTACTCAAATGAAGATTGGGACTCATATACACTAGGTGGTTCCTCATCTAAAAGAATTTTATAGGACTTTATTATAATATAAAGAATGGCGAGCTTTGTTTTTACGGAGCTCTTGATTGTACGCTGACTAGTGCTTATCTTTTCAATGAACTTACACGTTCAATAGTAAATCGGTGATGTAAAATAGTCTTATGACTAACAAATGTTTGCACATGTTTTAGTCTATTGTGCTGGATGTACACACAGATTTGATTTAACGCTAATGCGTCCATTATTTTCAAGTTTAAGCGGTATTATGATTACATGTCACTTGTAAACTTGATTTGTACATCGTTATATCACTAAATGTATACTCCTTTATTATGCAGGGGCCTGAAGATAGCAAAATGAATTGCCGAAACCGGTAGCGTTAGAAATAAAATAAAATAACCTAAAGTAAAAGTAAAGTTTATTGAATTGAGAAAATTCACAATTGGTTTGCTCGTGTGGGATGGTGTTTAGAGAGCAACTACTCCGCAGAAAACCATTTGGTAACATCACAATTGGGGTTTTCTCGTCTGGGACACCAATCTATTCCTATTCCCTTTAGAATTGCAACTGCAGTTCTAACAATGTATAATAGTCTGTGATCCAGGTCCCAAATCTACTGCAAGACAGGCGATTTGCGTGGGCTCAGAACATAATTTTCACCAGTTGCATGCATGATGATTGGTAGCAGAAGTTGGGTGTGGGGAAATTGGAACTTCAAGAAAGAAGAAGAAGAAGAAGCGTGCCAAATTTCAGTGTGCAGGACCAGCAACAGCGGAGACTTCGACAGTGACGTGAGCAGCAACGGCGGTCATGGCAACGTGGGCTACTGACGGTGACTTCAAATTCATCAGCATCGGCAATGGACCAGCAGCATCTAACTTCCGATGGCAGTAGCCAGCATAACCACAAGAAGCCGTGTGAGCAATGGCAGGCTGAGATATAGGGCCTACGTGGCAAGCAGAAGTGAGGGGTTTTGGAGGCAACAGTGTGCAGAATTGGAGGTCCGATTCTACTTAGTACGTCTGGGTGATCCGTTGGGCCGAACACAGCTGGAAGGCAGCAGCCTAGCCCGTGGAGTGGAGCGTTAGTGGCACCATCACGCCGGTTGGAATTTAACTGTCATCTACTCGACCACTGGAGAAACCAAACCTGTTTGTGGAATGTATCTATTGACACTAATGAAAAGACAGTAGACGTTTTTTGGTGAACTTTAAGCTTGCGAGATCTAGTAGGTATCTTCCACGTTAGAGAGTTGGTAATTTTTTAGATTATCTACCACCTTGACTCGTTGAAAGCTAAGTGGTTCTGTTTTGGAGGCTCTTGATGTGAGTGAAACATTGAGAGAGTTCCGACGGAGGTTGTTGGAGGAAAATTTGTCTAGTGGGCGTCGAAGTGGCCTAGCAAGACAATATTTTTATCAGGTTCAATGACATGATGAAATTTTGGTGCAGTATATCAAAGATTTCCACATTATGATGATGGCTATGTGCCTCGATGTTTCTGATTAAGAAGACGTTAACAACATATTGGAAGTGACGCATCAGGAGGACTGATCGCAGATTTTATTTACTAGTAAGTCCCAAATATTTTCTGAATGAGGTTGGTGTCCTGCATCGAAAATGTCTGCTTCTTTGATTAGAAGCATGCTCCAGAACCAGCTATTTCTACAACGTGAGAGCAAATATCAGCCACCAGGTATGTCCAGTCTAATGTCAAGTATAATAACAAGAGAGCATGTTTTTGGTGCAACCAAGTAGGGTACTTGTAAGAATGCATTGTCTCACGGCAATAACATTCAATAAAAAGTTCTCGGGTTTCTAGCCGCATCAAGTGACTAAAATTACATGACCGTTCGGCCACGCACTCTTTGGCCATTGTCAAGTGGCATGACTACCAGTGGGCTGCTGGTACGTCCCTTATATACACAAGCTGCCGGCTGTGCCGTCACTAACGCGCGCGGCATCGCCGTATATAGGCATACGTTGACTCAGCGTTCAATGTGCCCGCTTCAACCATGCCATCGCTGGATCCCAGACTATGCTGAGTTGCAAGCCACTGTCTCTATTTTAGGGTATTATCGGCTATCTTTGTTTCAATGGCTTCCTTGATTATACAACCCAAGAAGCTGTTGGTGCAAGCCATGGCGAATGTTTCGTCACATATTATCCGGTGTCCATTTTATAAAGCATGCTCAGCTAAGGCAGATTTCTCGGCGTAACGTAAACGATAAAAACTCTCATGTTCCTTCATATGTTGTTCTACAGTGCGTAATGTTTGTCCGACGCAACAATGGCCACACTCGTGAGGTATCTCTTAGACTCCAGGTGTTCTGAGACTGTTGCCTCTAACTGATAGCAGTAATTGACGGATTTTGGTCAGAGGCCTTTTTTATGTTGTGTCTTTTCAGTAGATGGCTTATCTTGCTTGACACGGGGCCACATAATGGCAAGAAATCCAGTTTGCTTTCCTGCTCCTCGTCGGTGGTCTTATTGTGAGTCTTGCTTGAAATCACTTCATTTATTTGATGAACATTAGAGCCGTTGTTGCTGAAGACCTTGTGTAGGTGCCTCAGCTCATAGTGGAGGTGGACGCGGTCCGTGTCGAGAAAGATAAGCCGTCTACTGAAAAAACACGAGACCCTTGTGTGACGGGCACCTGGGAGTACATCAGTATGAGGATTAAGAGCACTTCACATGGCCTACATTAAATGATGATGTCCCTAAATTAGTGGGCCAGCGCGAGGAAGGCTTGAGAGCGAAACACCCAGATAAGGAAGCTTAGCTCTGATAGGACACAGCATCCAATGGACAAGGTGTTTTTTGATTATCTAGGTTACCTCCCCCGTACTAAACTAGGTAATCAGTACGTGTAAGAGGGTGGACAGAAAAAGGTCACTTCTAAGATTGTACAATGGGTTGTGAGACTGTAAAAAGTGATCCAAATCATTCCACAGTGAGCTTCCTGATCCAGGGCCTTTCCACCAGTAAATTAACCAGGGGTCGTATCAGCCAGCTGACGGTCATCACTGGGAACCAGGATGTTGGGGGAATACACTCGTATCTTGCTGTTCCTACCTCTGTTGGTTTCAATATAAGCGGGAGGTTGGGGTGGGGGGAAGGATTGTGCCATGCATGCGTGACACACTTGGCACTCAATTATTGATAGTACCTGCCCTGTATATGTATCTGTCCTGTTGCTGGGAAACTGGAGGACGACGGCCTGCAAGAGGGCGCCCGAGGCAGCAATGGGTGGGGTTACAGGGAAATGCATGGCAAGCAGAAGGGAGGGGAGTTGCTGGCAACAGTGCGGATAGTTGGAGGTTCGGTTTTACCTAGGGCCGAACATACCTCGAAGACAGTGACCTAGCCTGTAGAATGTTACTGGCGCCATTGCGTCGTTTGGAGATAAACTACTCGACGGTTGGAGTAAGCAAGCCTGCTTAGGGAATCGTTGAGTACCTATATTGGTATGGTGAGGCCATTTCTGTAATGGGCAGAAGTTTTGTTCTTAACTGACGTGTGATCACTGCTTCCTGGTTCCTTTCGGATCTATTTGGTGTTTGTGGTCGTTCCTCCGATACTCTTTCGTGTGTGAAGGCTCTCGTTCGTATTTTTCTAACAGGTTGCGTTTAGCCGATTTCTGGATACGTATTCGCGTTATGTGGCTAACGTAGATATGCAATTCGGATTTTGTTTCCTACTTACCACTTTACTGGGTAGTGTGGCTTGGTTGATTGTGTGCAGCCCACAGGCGTCACCGGATGCTGATATGGAGGGGCAAGTGGTCAGGACACCGCTCTCCCGTCCGTATGTCAGTTTACGAGAGCGGAGCCGCTACTTCTCATCAAGTAGCTCCTCAGTTTGCCTCACAAGGGCTGAGTGCACTCCGCTTGCCAACAGCGCTCGGCCGAGCTGATGGTCACCCATCCAAGTGCTAGTCCACCCCGACAGCGCTTAACTTCGGTGATCTGACGGGAACCGGTGTTACCACTGCGGCAAGGTCGTTGGCTGTTTTATTTACTAGTGTTTTGTTTTTTGTCAGAAGAGTGATCATTCTGCTTATGGGCGTGTGTACAGGACATATTAGCCTTGTTTATTGAATTCAAGGGCGAACGCAGAAAGGGGACCTTTCTGTATGCTTTAGTTTGACTTGTGGCTTTCATTGGATCATTTTTGGTGAAGTAAATTCCTTGTGCATCAGTGGAAAGGGCATCTACTTTTGTAAGACAGCTGGCAAGCTGGCTCTGGTAAATCCACGTTACTTTATGTTTGCTGTTTGCCGAACTAATCACTAGCGTAATAAGTGTACTGTGATTTGTTCGTTTGCCGTTTCTGCTCACCGAACTTAGATAATTTTTTCTGTGTATTTGATCGGCTACTGCCTTCGTTTGCTTGCCTGTAACCCCCTGAGATTAACTACTTGCCTTAAGTTGGGGTTCTGTATTTCAACTGTATATGATACAGGCCAGGAGGGCCTTTATATTTATAATTAGTTTCCCTTCCGATTTACTATAGCTTATTCCTTCTAAATCTCGGTTAAGTATATCTAGGCACGACAGTCTAGAGGCGGACTTTATCGTAAGTTTGGTTCAGTCGTTTGGGGCATCATGTATGTTCTAGGCAATTTGGCGCTACGATCTCACGAACTTCACGCCTTGTACCTACTGCTTTCGATCGGCCATTGCACTGTAAGGGAATACACATATTGGATGTACGAGTACAGGTTGCAAACACGCGGCTGAAGGTACATGGAAGTTTGGGCGAGTCGTGATCGGGTAGGCTAGTGGTAAGGCGACCGGTCGCGATAAGCGGAAAATCCGGGTTCGAGTACCGGTCCGGCACAAATTTTCATTTTCGTCTTTCCACTCAGCTGATGGTTGTCCATATTCCCAGCTACGAATACATTTAATGATAACCTATCTAATCGCAGAGGCGTCATTGGACGTTAGCTGGAGTTCCCTTAAAATAATTACTAATGGACATCTTGTATCTTTAACGAAATTTCGTGCAAATACTAAAGAACCTTCGCCCATAAATTATGTTATCTTGTACCTGCCTTAAATGTTATTAAATATTTTGAGTAGTGAAATTTTGTTCATTTACGACTGGTCAGTGTCGCCTAAGGCTGGTCCTTAGGGGTGAGACGTTGAAATTTTTATGTAAAATTTAATCACTTGAAAGGACTTCGCAGAGGTCGGCATTTATCATTGGGCCTCAAGCCGTTTATGCAGTTACTGAGTGTAGTTATTTCTTTGATCAGCTGAAGGTTAACTGTTAACGAACAATCTCATACAGCAATTAGTAATTCTTGGTGCAGCTACTTATTATTTAAAATTATTTTGATAAGAAAAGGAAGGCGATTCTGTTTTGGGCTCGCTAACGTGCGGCGATCGGTTTTCTCCTCCCCCCCCTCTCTCTCTTCCTTTCTTTTTTTTTTTTTAATCTTGTATTTATTGAGGCGGTGAGCCTTGGAGTTAACTTCATTATTTACCAGTCATCAGTGCTCCCACTGTTAAATTGTGTATTTTACTAACTGTGAAGTGTTCACTTGTTTTTGATGCAGTTTCGTTAAGCCAGTACGTTAACACTCCCCAACAAGCTCGTTACCACTTCGATTATACTGGACGACGCGGGAGTGGTGCTGGACGCACCAAATCTCATAAACAATTGTAGTTGATACCATCTGCAGACATACTCAAAAGCGCGTGCTATTGTTTCATTTCTGCCATCTATGCACGAAAACGTGTTTGGGGTATAAACCATGGACATTGTAGGCTTAGCGGTTCCACAAGTGGCGGTAACTACGGCATATGATCACTGATCACCTGTGCACAAGACGGTCGCCTGGGGAACTCGACAATTTCAACACATTGACACACAGAGCAGGAAGAAGCCAGCTTTCTCCGGGAAGACAACCGAAGCAGATCATTACCAGCTATTATAAGCCAGGGTCTCCTCACCATCACTGCAGCAGGGCTCTATTGGACTGTGTCGAATTCTTTGTCTAGCCCTGTGTACTGCCACTAGACTTTGTGAAGAGTGCTCGACCCCAGGCGTCAGACTCGGAAACGTTACTTCAGCATACCTGCCATCGTGGACTATGTCGTGCGGAACACTGTGAACTTGCTTACATCATCCTGTCGTAGATGCTCAGCTTGATGTGTATAAATGTTTGATAGGCAGTAAATGCTGTTGCCGTATAACTGTTTATTTGTTTGCTGAAGGTTACAGAAGCTATCTGGAGCAAGCTGTAAAGGCCAAAGCCGTACCATTTCCTCAATACGCTACATTCGAAAAAGACATGAAACCCCACTATATAACGTTCAGAATGTCCATTACTTTTTTGCAGGACACGAGAGATCTTCTTTTCCCTAGTCTAAGCCTTGTGGAACCCTATTAAGCTGCTTGTTAAGCACGAAATCGCTAACGCTCATTTGCGTTGCAGTGTTAGATTCTTGGATAGCTGATTATAATCCTGATATTACGAGAGCCGTTCAATAAGCAATCAAATAATTTTTTTCTCGGTCAATTTCGGGAGAAAAAAATGCCGATATTGTTTTGGGACATCGTGGAATATTCCCGCTTCAGTCCCTATAGTCTCATGAAGTTCCCATAGGTGGCAGCGCTATACATAGCCTTCAAAGTGGAGGTACGCTCCAAGCAGAGAACTGTCATTGAGTTTTTTTTTTTTTTTGTGGAAAACCAGAGCAACACAGATACTCACAGCTGCTTGCAGAATGTCTACTGAGACCAAGCAGTGAACAAAAGCACGGCGAGTCGTTGGGGGAGGTGTCTGCCAACCTGTCCAATCTCCCGCATGCCGGCCGGCCGCACACACCTATGACTCCTACGACGTTGGAATGTGTGGATCTTGTCATTGGTGATGATCGACAGATCACAATCAAACACCTCGCTGCACAACTGGACGTCTCTGTCGGTAGTGCTGACACCCTCGTCCACCAGTGGGGAATTCAAATGTGTGTGCCCACTGGGTTCTTCACTGCCTAACAAAGACCATAAAGAGCAACAAAGGACCATCTATGGCCCAATGATGGATGCACTCTGCGAGAAACAGTACATGGGTGATGGGCAGGTTAATGCCGCTGCAAGAGGTTGGCTCCGACATCCACAAGTAGAGTGGTACCATACTGGCCCTCCCAGTAAGGTTGTGTAAGGCCGTCACATTGAATGGAGATTAAGTTGAAATATAGGGTTTTGGAACCAAAATACTGGGGAATAATTTGGTGTATTTGAATACTAGAGAAAGGCAACCTGCTTTCAGAAAAAAAGTGTATTGCGTTGAAACGTCCCCTTAGAAAAATTATACATGACTGTGTTTAAACTGACACACAATATTTTTAACGCAACGCAATCTGACTTTCAAAAATCCCTACAAAAGAATGGCCCTGACTAACATTAACCTATACCTTTCACAAATCACTTACCTCACAAAAATCTTGGTTACTCGAACTACTGCAATACAGCGAGCGCCACTACTGCCAGCTAAATAAAAGATTCAAACTACGGAAGGCACTAACTACTGATAGGCATAGTTAGCAAATGAAAGATTTTTATAGAGAACAAACAATGTATTTACCTTAATAGTCATCAAAAGTCATAATATATATAGCAGTTCATGACATCTAGTCTTACAAATTTCAAAATTCCGCCATTTCTCTCCCCACATCCACCACTGCTGCCTGCTCGCCTCCAACTGCGCAACGCTATGCGCTGTTAACATCCAGCTGCCCAACACTACAATGGCAGACAACAATGCAAACTAGCCACAGACTGCACACAGCTCAGCCAGTGATTTTCATACAGAGCGCTACGTGGCGTTACCAATAAGAAAACCTAAACAGCCTACTTACATAGCCCCCATGCTCCCCACAAAAAATTTTACGAATTGTTTTGGGCAGTGACCAATACAGATTTGAAAAAAATTTTCATAATTACAATAACAAAGATATCAAATGCACACACTTACTGATACAATGTTGGTCAAAAGCTAAAATTTTCTCACAGTCCATAAAGACAGTCCTGATCATCCATCACAGTAAAATTGCGATGTTTTTTTTTTTTCAAAGTCTGAGCAGTAAAGAAAATGCACACGGAAGTAGTAGTTTTCCATGCAGTCTTAAAGGAGTAGTGTTGTCCTTCCAACAGAAAGACAGTGCTGACTCTTGACATGCAGACAGGTAATGGGCCACAACAGAGCAAACCCACAGCAGAGTCATTCGAAGTTTTGAAGAATATTGGTAGGTAGGTCATCACAGAGTAGACCCACTGTAGTCCTGGTAGAGATTACGGTACTGGTGGGCCACCAGAGGTGCAGACCCACTGTAGTCCTGGTAGATATTGTGGTATTGGTGGGCCACCAGAGGTGCAGACCCACTGTAGTCCTGGTAGAGATTGTGGTATTGGTGGACCACCAGAGGTGCAGACCCACTGCAGTCCTTGTAGAAATAATGGTACTGGCGAGTCAGCAAAGGTGTAGACCAACTGTAGTCCTTGTAGAAATAATGGTATTGTTGGGTCATCAAAGATGCAGACCCACTGTAGTCCTTGAGAGACGGCCAGCAGCCATCTGTTGCGACTGTACAGTTGCACAATCACCATTGAAGAGTCTTGCGGAGAATATAGCAAGTCCATAAACCACCACTTGTGCACTCACAAATTTTTGAATTGTCCTGAGAACCAGCAATGCTGTTAACCAATCCCATGCTGAATTATCAACACACGTCCAGACACTAACAGTCCTCTTTTTTTTCACATATTGTGCATATACAATGAGCAACAGAAATGTGTGCAGTGAAATGAAAGCTTACAAGTTATAAAATTATAAACAGCCGACCAGTTGCAATGGATAAAGAAATCTTTACCTAGGTTGTGAGCTCTGCAACATCCATGTACTAATTTACATTTACATGACAAACCCTATTTTCAGGGCTATATTTTAATTTGGACAAATGGATCTATGCAGATATTTGTAAAAATGACGATGACACATCAGTCCATACTAATGTAAAATTGCAACCTTCTGAAGAAGACAAAATTAATTTTGTTGAAACCTAGGTAAAGATTTCTTTATCCATTGCAACTGGTCGGCTGTTTATAATTTTATTACGTGGAACCGTTGCTGTTGTGCAGCTATGTTTAAAATGCTTACAAGTTACTTAATTTGATGAACTGGTGTCAATTACAATTTTATAACATATGAATACAAATTACAAAGATACAGAAAACATCATTAAAAAAATAATAATACAGATAACATTTGTAGTAATACAGGCTTTACAAAAGAATCGAAATAACATATTCATCGGTGTTACAGGAATTATAAGTACCTACATAAAAGATCAGAATAATTTTTGAAACATCAACTTCACACATTAGCAACAAAACAGAACAGATAAATAATGTCTAAACATCTTTACAAAGTAAATAACATATTATTAATGCAAATTATATTTGAGGATAACAGTATTCCTCATCGTAGTGAATGTAGCTTAGTATCAGAAAAATTCTACAACATTAATCGTATCAGATAAACACATAAAGACAGGATGAACACAAATACACAAGGGTACACAAACATATAGCGGAATAATACAAAAGGAAAGGACAGGGTTTGTTTTACTGCAGTATTTTGCAAGCAAAACTTTCTTTACTTCTTGGAGATCTCCCTTCATTCATCATTATTCCCAAAAAGTCCTATCTATATCTGCTTTCTGTATTCTATTCATATTTCTTTCAAAATAATTATTTCTCAGTGTACAATACTCAGTTTGGCCCAAATCTTTTTCGTATAACTTGTCAATGCATTGTTTCCCTATTGTCTATAGTCAGTTTCTTATATAGTCTACCCCCTCTTAAGCTAACTTAAATCTACTGAGCTCAGATGCATAAACTAAGGGACGAGGCAGTGCAGCAGCACAAAACAATTAACACAAGCAGCAATGACAAAAAAATTCAAATTGGCAAAGCAAGCAGCAATATTATAACTAATATAAGGCAATGAGCAGCAAACAAAGAAAAAATAAATCAGTAGTAAAACTGGCTTAACAGAGTAATGTAAAGTGAAATTTAGTAGCACTATGCCTGGCAAACAGCAGCAGCAAATGCAATAACTTATATCTAAACATGACAAAGCTCAAGCAGAAAAATTATTACAGTAAAAATGGCCATGTTTAATACCTATGTCACATCTTAACACTAGGGTGATGCATCACCTTAACTTACATTACTAAATAAGTTACCCAGTCATTGACAAAAATTATGTATGCAATTCCTGTGAAGGGAAATGTCTTTTTGTACTCCCTCGTTTTTTTAAGTAGATTTTAAAATGGTTATTTACTGGATTTGTAGGCATAAAATATCTATATTAGTACATCTATTAAATTTTATTTTAACCAATGCTGCAGTACAGCTAGAAACTAGATATTAAACGAAATGAGCAAATATATATATAAAGGAACATATGAAACGTCATTCACTAGGCAAATGGCGTCTCCAAAGGCAAAAAAATCTTTCAACTAGAAAAGACAATAGATGTAAAATGTTTCTCATCATTTCATTAGGCATTTTAGTAAATATCATAAATTAAGAGCTCCACAGTGTAATCATATATTTTCAAGTTTGAGCGTGTCGTATTCGTGATGCTTTCTACAAAGAAATGTCAATAGCGAGGATAATGACCTCCTTTTTTCTCCACCTGTGCCTCTGAAAGGCACACACTAATGGTTTTTTTCCAGGCGACTGTCGCGCAGCTGCCCACGTAATGCGTCGTGCCCACGATGCATTACGTGAAGGTCACTTAACTTTCTTACTGAAATATTTACAACACCAGTTTGCACTACAGTGGCAGTCTCATATACAAAATTTCACGGGTCGAGAATTTGCGTTGCAAATGTGTAGAAACAAAATCTTATGAATATAACAGTGGCCAAATAATTTTCGCCGGCATTGTGATACATTCACGCATTTACACACATTTCATAACTCTTAAAGTACGATTCTTGGTTTCCAACATCCTTTTTCACAAGTCAGAGTCCCTAACCACTATTCATTACTCCTTACCTTATTACACATATACATATTTGTCGACACTTCTTCAATATTTCATCATAAGAAATACGTAGCATAATCAAATTCCTCATATACGGTAGCATCATCATATTGGTCATAAACATACCTCAGCAGCATAATACACATCGTCGTCGTAATAATAACATTATAACACCTCAGTCAAATCTTGAAAACGTCATAGCTTTCTGCAATAATTTCAAAACCTAAAGAAAATTCTCTGCTCATTTAAATAGTGTCATCTACCTCAAACGTACTATAAAAATCATGATCCCATATCAAATATATCATTCAAAGCTCTCATAGTATCACAATGGTTCTGAAAAAATGTGAACAGTTCACAAAGTACAGGCTAAATACAGTTTCTTAAGTGTGAAGTTATCCAGCTGTGTAATTACGTAAACATCTGTCACTGGTGTAGTAAAAGAAATGTTTGTCTCTCAGTTAAATGATCAGATAGCTGTGTAATTTATGTGTTAGAGAAATATGGTACCGATGTGTAAAGTTGTATAAGCAAATACCATATTAGCTAGGGCTCCTTGTGCTTGCCAAACACATGGTACACAAAGTAGGCGTGTAGCCCCTGAGGATTAATGTAATTATGCCCTCAGGTGTTACAGATTACAGCAATGGAATGAAATGTATCATGGAAAACCTTTGTATCATTGTACTTCAAATATCTTTAAAAATAAATGTTTTAAGTACAAAATTAATCACTCAAATACGTGTATTGTAGCGCTAAACTGTACATCTTGTTGTAGGATAATCTCTGTGGAAGTGTCGTAGTTATCGTCCTCCGAAAGCTAAGTTCTGCAGAAGTCAATGTACTTACCTCATGATGCACAAAAGTGAAATGCTTTGCGTATAGATATCTTAGTTATTACGCTTATTGCCGTGATGAAGAAAGTACCGTGCTGTAACGTATTGTTGTCCTACGGGAAAGGCTGTCTTCTTGTAGCTATACCACAAAAGTTACTACTAAAACATCTTTTACTTTACAGAAGAATTCAGAAAAACTGTGCAGATATAAAACAGATACACCGCAAAAGCAACATTGTAAATTGTCACTCATTAGTAGCGTCGTGATAAAATCATGTAGCTGTCACATAAACTAACCAGTGTGTCATCTGGTATTTCACAGAAAGTACTTTAAATCCAGAATGTATTTTCAAATAAACCAAAATGTTGCATTAAAATCTCATTAGCAGTACTGGTAAATGTTCTAAGTATGTGAGCCTTATAGTCGTTACGTAATCGTGCAACTAACAAGCAAGAATGTACATACACAATAACACTGTGTCGTCTGTTCACAATAACAATGCATTCGTAATTTCTGTTTAAATAAGTTCTCTTGGTTCTTGACTGGATATTTAACTTCAAACGTTGTTGCATATTAACAGATTCTAAGTCTGACAAAGCATACTAGCAATGTAAAGTGAAAAGTTATATGGCAAAGACAAAGTTAAAAAGCAGATTATCTTTCAATAAACGCTTTTACATGTGAAATGTGGTGTAAACCTTTACTCTTCCTAGTACGCAGAGTTTCAACTTCAACGCAATTATCATGTGGTATACGTCGGATTCTGTAAGGTCCATTGTAAACTAGAAAGAATTTGTGACTCAAGTGTTTCTTCTTATGTGACAATGAATGAGCTTTAATGAAAACTTTCTGACCAATATATAATTTCTTTGCATTTGCTTTACCGTGTAGTTTTCTCCTTTTGTCTGCTGCAGATTTTATATTTATAATAGCCAAATCAATTATGTCTTTGTGTCGAAGTTTAAGTGTATTCGGGAAAGGTACAAGCTCTGTGATTCTGTTCGGTGGTTCTTCATTCTTCAGTACAAAAGTAGGTGGTAAAGCAGTGGAGTCATGAGGCATTTCATTCAGCACGTTTTAAAATAAGTGTAAATATCTGTCCCAATGCTGATGCTTTCTGTGACAATAAAGTCTGCAAAGCTTATTGATTTCTTTCATAATCCGTTCGGAGGGGTTACAATGTGGTGAGTACAATGAAATAAAAACAGGTTTGATTTTATGATTCCGAAGCATGCGTGACCAAACAGCAGATCTGATTTGCGGTCCGTTATCTGAAATGACTTTACTAACGTGTCCAACTTCACGTAAGAAATTTTTAACAAAGGCGTTGGATACAGACCGTCCAGTGGCTTTACGTAACGGTGTGAAAGAAGTAAGTTCAACAGCGACTAGAACGTACGAAAATCCATTAGATGTTCTGACAAGCGGTCCCAAGAGATCAACAGCAGCAAATTCTTTTAATTTAGAAGGGGTTATAGGAAACAGCGGAGCACGATGGGAGATAGTAGATGGTTTCGCCTTTTGACAAAGTTTACAAATAGACAAGACTCTTCGAATTCTTTTTTCCATATTGTTAAAATAACAAGTCGTTCGAAGAATATGATAACATTTTCGTGGGCCAAAATGTGCATAGCTGAAATGGATGTACCAAATGAGCTTATTAACAAAATCGTCAGGAATGCAAAGTACCCATAGCTTGTCATCAACAGTGCAGCGTTTGAACAGTATGTTGTTTCTAACCAGATAATAATGCCGAATCTGTGTGTGTGTGTCTTTTCATGCCATTTGCTCTTGATGTCTTTCCAAATCGGATCTTTATCTTGTTCATGAGCAATGTCCTTTAAAGAAGTGGTGATGAAGTTGTCAAAGGCGACTTTCTGAATGTAAAGAATACTGAAATTTTTCTCGAGGTTGCCTTCTGTGTTACTTTTCTCAAGCCCAGCCGGTGCGCGTGACAGTGCGTCCGCAACAATGTTCTCCTTGCCGGGAATGTAGACTATTGTGAAGTGGAATTCTTGCAGAAACAATGCCCAACGTTTTAACCTGTCATGATTTAATTTTGAAGGCGTAAGAAATTGTAATGCACGATGATCACTGTATACTTTTACGTGCTTACCAGAAAGAAAGAAACGAAATTTGTTAAATGCCCAAACGATAGCTAAAGCTTCTAATTCAGTAACGGAATATTTTTTTTCAGATTTTGTTAGCACTCGGCTAGCAAGAGCAATGGTTTTCTGAATGGTAGTGTCATTTTCTATGGCTTCTTGAAATAAATGGGCACCAAGACCGACTTTAGAAGAATCCGTGCTAAGGCAGAAATCTTGTGACAGATCTGGATGAGCTAGAATTGGCGTGTTAAGTAGCGATTCTTTCAAAGAATTGAATTCCAACTGTGCTTGTTCGTCCCAGTTCCAAATAGTATTTTTCCAGTGAGAGAACAAAGTTTTGGTGTAACAAGAATTTGCATATTCAGAAAATGACGGTAAAAATTTACGAGACCTAGAAAACTGCGGACTTTTTTTTTGTGGATGGAACTGGAATGGCTCTGATTGCTTCTAACTTTTCAGGATCCGGCTGAATGCCTTCAGAAGAAATAATATGTCCCAATAACCTCCCCTTTGATCTACTTTCAGACTTTTCCAAGTTAACTGTAATTCCAGAATCTGCAAAAATACGTAACAAACTGTTGAGGATGCGATTATGTTGTTCCCATGAAGCTTCTGCTATTAGAATATCGTCCACATATAAGGTGATGTGACGTTTTAAGAACTCAGGTAATATGGAATTTAGCCCGCGAATGAATGCTGCCGAAGAAATGTTCAAACCAAAAGGAAGTTTCCGAAACTGATAACAAACGCCGATACAAAGGAAAGCTGTGTATTTTCTACATTTTGGACGAAGTTCGGTCTCATAAAAGCTGGATCTGAGATCAATGGAAGACAACACTTTTACACCATTAAAATTTTGAAGAAGTTCTTCCAACGTTTGCGGCCTGACTGTTTCAGGAATAATGATAGTATTGATTTGTCTCGAATCTAACACAAGCCTGATCGATCCATTTTTCTTCTCAACAACATGTAATGGATTGTTGTATGGGCTTACTGCAGGCTCAATAATGCCCTCGTCAGGCATAGATTGTATTTCTGTTCTAACACGGTCCCTATAATGTGCTGGAATTACGTATGGTCTAACACAAAATTTAGTATGCTCACGAACACGAAATTAGTATTGAAATCCCTTGCCTGTTCCTGTTTTGTGAGTAAAAACTGTGGAATGTGCTTGTAAAATCTCAAAAAGGTCCTGCCTAGCAATGTCATTACAATTCTCAATTGTTTGAATTTTACTCTGAATTAACTCATTAGTATCAAATACGCCGTCGATATCATCCCTGTCAGTACTTGCAGAGTGATTGTTAGTGTCAAGTTCCGTCGAAAATTTCGAACTGCTGTCTAACAGAAGGTAAAGCCGATTAATTTCCTCGTCATGGTTTGAGAGCCAATCTTCAAATTTCAAAGCAATTGACTTACCTTCTTTCTCTAAACTTATTTCAGCATCGTGAAAGTTTAAGATTACTTTGTATTCATTCAAAAAGTCTACTCCCAGTATAATTTCCGTCGACAATAATGGAACAATAAGAAAGTTCATAGAGAAGCTGTGGCTTTGACAAAAGAACTCTAAGTTGGTTTGTTGGCGTACATCTAGACTTTTTCTAATGATTGCACCTTGTAATTTAATCTTACGTAACGGAAGTGTGGGGCAATCGTTCGATTTGTTGCATTTGCTAAAAGCTGTTTCACTAATTACTGAAATGGGACTGCCAGAGTCAAGTACTGCCGTAAATTTTACGTCATTTGCAGTAATGTGAATCACAGGATATGCAATGTTGTTATGTTTTACGTCGTGTTCCTGGAGTAAGATGTCCCTAATGTCTTCCATTTTTACGTAATTACTAGCTACGGCAGCTGCGTCGTCAGTTTCATAAGTACGTTTTGTGGCTGCCAGCGGTATGAGTCATTGCCTATTGTGTCTTTGTTGGCGCGCGTCGTTATTGGCATTTGGAGACCTAACTTCTACAAATTCACCTTGTCGAGAGGGCCCTGCTCTGTTTGCCGCCAGTTCTGATGCAATTCAAGTCTGTCGTTACGATCATATCGTCGTCGTCATGTCGGTAGATTCCATAGTTTCTTTCTTGTCGGTCACGTCGTGGAGAATTTCTCCCTGAATCGTAACTGCGCGCTGGACCGTTGCATCTGAAGTTATTCTGTCTCACCTGATAATAATTATTTTCGTTCCCATATTGTCTGTTTCTCTGATTGTCTCTGTGACAGCTATTACCGTGGAGAGGTGATCTTTCCCTGTAATTATTACTACTCTGCCAATGGTTGTCATACGGGTGGTGCCTGTTTTGGTCACGATTTACGTTGTAAGAATAGCCTTGTCATGTATTATTTCTGTCATCGCGGAATTGTGACAGATGTGACCTGTAATTGTTGTGCTCCTGTTTTCGCGTTCCGCGATTGTCAGTGTCAATTTCCAGTTCTTGTAACAGACCCTGAAAAGCTTCAATGTCGTCTTTGCAACGTCCTGCTAAAATAATGTCGTAAATGTTCAGGCAGTTTGATTAAGCAAATGCGGATGAGTTCTGAGGGGCTGTATGGGTTTGAAAGATACTGATTCTTATGCAACATGTCTTCAAAATATTTCATAAGACGGGAAAATTCAGATTGTTCGAAACGTTTCATCATTATGATGCTATGTTTTACTCGGTCTTGTGTATCTTGAGACCAGTACGCTGAGAGGAAGGCATGATAAAATTCTCCTTCACTGTGACAATCGTGAATGACCGATCGTATTCTTACAGCTGGTTCATTCTCCAAGTAGCCACACATAAATTCTAACCTGTGCTCCAATGACCAGTTGGGAGGAAAACAATGAGAGAATTGATGATGCCATGCTTGTGGATGAATGTCGTTGTCAGAATTCTTAAATGTTTTGAATTTACGTGTAGTAATGAACAGCTTATAGTCAAAATCATCGTGTCGGCGAGTCGCACATCGCTCATTGTTACTTCGTTTCGGCGGTTCCATCTCAAAATCCAATGCGCCTTGCCTATTTCTTTCATAATTTCGGAAGTGTCCTGTGTTATTATTTTGTGGTTGTTCCGTATTTCTACGTCCCTCTTCCCATACTGGAGCGCGAGTGTCCTCTGAAATACGTAATTCTTGTATTACCTGTGTCAACTGATCTTGTACTTCCCGGATTTCTCTTTTGTACTGTGTATTGATTTGATTTTGATTTTGTTTGAATTTTCTAATTTGTTCATACTCTTCTGTGTCAGTGAAGGCTACGGGTCTTCTGTCATTCAGATCATCATGTACCTTTGTAGAGATCCGAAAGTTCGGCTACTTTCTCCGATAGTGAACACATTTCCTCAGTGTGTTTTTCTGAACCAAGTTTCAGAGTGTCCATTTGTGTTGAAATCGAATCTACTGTGTCCTTTAAGTTTTCCTGAGTTTTTGCAAGTTGCGTAACCGAATCGGTAGATGCAACTGAGTCAATTTTAGCCCACAAGGTCTCATGATTTTCATGAACAATGGTTTGCAGTTCTTTTATGGCTGCTTCGTGATTCTGTAATGCATTTTCATGCCGCGAAAAAATGGGTTGAAAATGCTCACAAATTTGTGTTTTTACGTCATTACAGACTTTTTGACATTTCGATTCAATGTTACGTAACTCAGTAGTTAAATCTTTACGTGTTTGTTCAAGTGTGGTGTCTAACTTTTGAAGATTTTGTTCCATTGTGTCTAACTTTTTTAAGATTTTGTTCCACTGTGTCTAATTTTTTAAGATTTTGTTCCATTGCGTCTAACTTTCGAAGATTTTGTTCCATTTTGTCTAACTTTTGAAGCTTTTGTCCCATTTGTTGCATTAATTGTCATAACAATGCACTGGTGTCTGAAACATGTTCCTCAGTGCTATTCGGCAATGCA
The DNA here is from genome assembly GCF_023864275.1 of Schistocerca cancellata. Classification (NCBI taxonomy): domain Eukaryota; kingdom Metazoa; phylum Arthropoda; class Insecta; order Orthoptera; family Acrididae; genus Schistocerca; species Schistocerca cancellata. The sequence goes on along the minus strand of NC_064628.1, from coordinate 518,292,758 downwards.
TTTGAAGCGGGAATATTCCCATTTTGAAAAGCAGGAAATGTGTCTTGACTTATTTGAGAAAACGGTGAGGACCCAAAACCTGAATCTACAGTATTTGCGAAATTGTGTCCTGTCATTTCGGATTCCTGAGGCGAGCTATTGCGGACCGATCGATCGATAATGCTTCCCTGTTCACTAATTGTTTCACTGCCTACACCATTATTTGCAGCCCGCTACATTTCCCTTTGCACAATTACCAAATTACTACTTTGAACATTAGTTAATTAATTACATGGTGGCGCTAACACACTGCTTTCGTCTTCACTGTCATTTCTCAGTTTACTTTGGAGCCTAGTATTACGTTTTTCACACGCCATTATTGTCATAATATTTCACACGACAACACAGAAAAACACAATTTGAAGAGCAAAAATAAGAGAACACATTAACATAGCACAGAAAATAATATCTAGTTAATTGCAAGCGCAGTTGCGAAATACTTGGTGCAAATTTACATGCATGCCACACCTGTTTTACTGTACAACAATGAAAGACTGCAACTACAAAGGAGATTCTCTCTACAATTATGCGCTAGCAATAAACAAAATCTACACTAATTACACAAACTACAAGAACAAATCAGAAGATTCCAGTGAGGTATCCTCGGCTAAGTGTCGACATATGAAACATCCCCTTACAACAATTATACAAGACTGTGTTTAAACTGTCACAATATTTTTAACGCAACGCAATCTGACTTTCAAAAATCCCTACAAAAGAATGGCCCTGACTAACGTTAACCTATACGTTTCACAAATCACTTACCTCACAAAAATCTTGGTTACTCGAACTACTGCAATACAGCGAGCGTCACTACTGCACGGCTAAATAAAAGATTCAAACTACGGAAGGCACTAATTACTGATAGGCATAGTTAGCAAATGAAAGATTTTTATCGAGAATAAACAATGTATTTACCTTAATAGTCATCAAAAGTCATAATATATATAGCATTTCATGACATCCAGTCTTAAAAATTTCAAAATTCCGCCATTTCTCTCCCCACATCCACCACTGCTGGCGGCTCACCTCCAACTGCGCAATGCTACGCGCTGTTAACATCCAACTGCCCAACACTACAATGGCAGACAACAATGCAAACTAGCCACAGACTGCACACAGCACAGCCAGTGATTTTCATACAGAGCGCTACGTGGCGTTACCAATAAGAAAACCTAAACAGCCTACTTACAGCGTTACTAACTGAACGCCCCTCGTAGACGAGTTCCGACAGGAACATTTGATCGGCGAGGGGAAGAGAGCTCGTGCCAAGAACGTCCCTATGATCAGAGCTGGTAAGGGGAGTGCAGAATGGCGGGAGTGGGATGTCAGCAACTCATGTTAGTTTCACGGTTAGTGACACAACAGTTTAGAACATAGATGACAAATGGCTCTCGGTAGTGATGTTCTGGCCTCCTAACTTGATACTGAGAAGGTACGTCCATCTGTTTGATGGGGCGGGAGTTCGATTTGCAAATACTTTTTGTAGAGTGGGGGGGATGGCGGCAGCAGCTGGTCTAACCTGTCCCTCGTTAAATACGCTAAGAATGGAGGTGTACAGCGCATGATCACAAGGCTGTTCGCTAGTATCCTCTATAAAAAAAAACTGAAACCCGTCCGCAGTGTCTCAGGGAACAAGGGGAGTGAAGCTGTTAGTAGTGACTCGTCCGCCGGATGGAGGCCTCAAGCTCGGTGATCCCCTCGCTGCTACTCGACAATGCTACGCTATGCACAGGAGTTGGGTTCCAACCTCTCCCGTCTCTCTCATCGTCATCAGCACTATAATCTAGACACCACACTCTTCTTGGACTCGTGGCACTCGTCTTCACTACAGGCACACTTAAGATACCAGGCACACAGTTCGTTTAAATGGTGTCGGCTATTTTGAATGCCACAACGGCGTGAGGCACATGGCAGGTAAATACACCACTGGCCATTAAAATCGCTACACCACGAAGAAGACGTGCTACAGACGCGAAATTTAGCCGACAAGGAGAAGATGCTGTGATATGCAAATGATTAGCTTTTCAGAGCATTCACAGAAGGTTGACGCCGGTGGCGACACCTACAACATGCTCGCGTTGGTCGAGATCCAATGACTGTTAGCAGAATATGGAATCGGTGGGTTAAAGAGGGTAATACGGAACACCGTGCTGGATCCCAACGACCTCGTATCACTAGCAGTCGAGATGACAGGCATCTTATCTTCATGGCTGTAACGGATCGTGCAGCCACGTCTCGATCCCTGAGTCAACAGATGCGGACGTTTGCAAGACAACAACCACCTGCACGAACAGTTCGACGACGTTTGCAGCAGCATGGACTATCATCTCGGAGACCATGGCTGCGGATGCCCTTGATGCTGCATCACAGACAGGAGCGCCTGCGATGGTGTACTCAACGACGGAACTGGGTGCACGAATGACAAAACGTCATTTTTTCGGATGAATCCAGGTTCTGTTTACAGCGTTATGATGGTCGCATCCGTGTTTGGCGACATCGCGGTGAACGCACATTGGAAGCGTGTATTCGTCATCGCCATACTGGCGTATCACCCGGCGTGATGGTACGTACGTCTCGGTCACCTCTTGTTCGCATTTACAGCACTTTGAACGGTGGACGTTACATTACAGATGTGTTACGACCGGTGGCTCTACCCTTCATTCGATCCCTGCGAGACCCTACATTTCAGCAGGATAATGCACGACCGCATGTTGCAGGTCCTGTACGGGCCTTTCTGGATACAGAAAATGTTCGACTGCTGCCCTGGCCAGCACATTCTCCAGATCTCACACCAATTGAAAACCCCTGGTCAATGGTGGCCGAGCAACTGGCTCGTCACAATACGCCAGTCACTACTCTTGATGAACTGTGGTATCGTGTTGAAGCTGCATGGGCAGCTGTACCTGTACACGCCATCCAAGCTCTCTTTGACTCAATGCCCAGGCGTATCAAGTCCATTATTACGGCCAGGGGTGGTTGTTCTGGGTACTGATTTCTCAGGATCTATGCACCCAAATTGCGTGAAAATGTAATCACATGTCAGTTCTAGTATAATATATTTGTCCAATGAATACCCGATTATCATCTGCTTTTCTTCTTGGTGTAGCAATTTTAATGGCCAGTAGTGTAGTACCGGCTGGCTTAGGGTCATAGGACAACTTATGTACAACATGCTACACCACCGTCAACACTAAACGTTAAGTCTTTACAAGATTAAGACTGTTTTATTACTGAGAAGTAAAGTTTCTGCAGAACAGGATTCACACTGGCTACAACCAGATCGATCGCTACGGAGCTGCGTTACAAGACAGTACTTTGATAGGTCTACTCAGTAAGTAGTCGTACGACACAACAGATTCTTACACATACTGTGGTTTCTACGAAAACCAGTGCGTAAATAGCACTGTAATAAAATTTAATGATACTTTCCAATTCGTTTACATATCGTAGGTACCTGCGAGAGCCAAGAACTGGTGCCTTTTGTGTCCACAGACAGCTACCGGCTCTGGAAGCACTTCTCGGCGCGCCACGACACGTGGCTGCTGGCAGCGCCTGCCGTCCATCGCATCCCGGTCGGCAGCAGCGCCGCCGTCTTCCTCGACCACGACTGTGCAGCCAACCGGTGTATTTTCTCTCTCGTAAGTAAAAGCACTGCGGCGAGCGCGGAACGCCAACATGTTTTGGGGGGCGGGGGGGCCTGAGGTGACATACACTGAGATGGCAAGAGTCGTGGGATATCTCTTAATATTGCGTCGAGCCTCTTTTTGCCCAGCGTAGTACACAGATCGCGTCGCATGAACTCAACTAGTCGTTGGAAGTCCCTTGCAGAAATGTCATGCTGCCTCTGTAGCCGTCCATAATTGCGAAAGTGTTGCCCGAACAGAATGTTGTGCACGAACTGACCTCTCGATTATGTCCCATGTCGGGCAATCTGTATGGCTAAATCATTCGCTCGAATTGTCCACAATGTTCTTCAAACCACAGTTGTGGCCCAGTGGCATGGCTCATTGTCATCCATAAAATTGCATCGTTGTTTGGTAACATGAAATTCATGAATGGCTGTAAATGGTCTCCGAGCAGCCGAACTTAAACATTTTCAATCAATGATCTTTTCAGTTGGACTAGAGGACCCAGTTCATTACGTGTAAACACAGCCCACACTATTACGGATGCACACTGTCTTGTTGACAACTTGGCTCCATGGCTTCATAGGCACCACACTCGAATCCTACCATCAGCTCTTACCAACTGAAATCGAGACTCATCTGACCAGGCCACGTTTTTCCAGTCGTCTAGCGTCCAACCGATATGGTCACTAACCCAGGAGAGGCTCTGCAGGCGATGTCGTGCTGTTAGCAAAGGCACTCGCGTAGGTCGTCTGCTGCCACATCACATTAATGCCAGATTTCACCACTCTGCCCTAACGGATACGTTCGTTGCATGTCCCACATTGATTTCTGCGGTTGTTTCAAGCAGTGTTGCTTGTCTGTTAGCAGCGACAACTGTAAGAAACGCCGCTACTCTTGGCCGTTAAGTAGAGGCCATCGGCCAGTGCGTTGTCCGTAGTGAGAGATAATGCCAAAAATTTGGTACTCCCAGCACACTTTTGACACTGTGGATCTCGAAATGTTGAGTTCTGTAACGATTTCCGAAATGGAATATCCCACGTGGCTAGCTCCAACTACTATTACATGTTCAAAGTTTGTTAACTTCCGACGTCTGGCCATAATCACGCCTGAAACTCTTCACATGAATCACCTGAGTATAAACGACAGTTCCGCCAATGCGTATGCGTATGCGATACTACCGCCATTTGTGTATGTGCATATCAGTATGCCATGACTTGTATCACCTTAGTGTACGTTTTGCTTAAGAAACGGTAAGGCGGAAGGGTTGACTACAAGGTGTACAACTAGGATGTACATTTCACTAACATCACCAGATGCTCATTCGGTATATGCTCTCCGCTGAATAATATTCCTGCATCTAAAGACAACAACCTATCTTTTACCATCAAACTATAGTCTTGCATGTTGAACACGAGCGTTACGGCACTGTTTCGGAACTGAGTCCATAGAGAACTATACCGACCGAAATTGAAAATATTAAACCAGGAACTACCAGTCCGATATTTATCAAACTGTGTGCAGATGTTCATCATATAAAGGGTATTAAGTGATTCAACTTTCATTCCATTCGGAACTTCAGTATGAGCTGTAACTCTCAGCGGTACACATGCACGAATACAAGAGTATTGGGATGGATGCGACAGCCTTCGAATGCTGTCTTGAGAGAATAAGTCTACCCATTACATTCCTTGCATTATCTACAGCTACGTGAGTATTCCGCAGTCCACAATTAAGTGATTGGCTATTTTAAGCTAGTCATCTACCATCTTCACCAGACTTCAAGAAGAATATAATAATTACAATCCCAAAGAAAGCAGGTGTTGACAGATGTGAAAATTACCGAACTATCAGTTTAATAAGTCACAGCTGCAAAATACTAACGCGAATTCTTTACAGACGAATGGAAAAGCTGGTAGAAGCCGATCTCGGGGAACATCAGTTTGGAATCCGTAGAAATATTGGAACACGTGAGGCAATACTGACCTTACGACTTATCTTAGAAGAAAGATTAAGCAAAGGCAAACCTACGTTTCTAGCGTTTGTAGACTTAAAGAAAGCTTTTGACAATGTTGACTGGAATACTCTCTTTCAAATTCTAAAGGTGGCAGGGGTAAAACACAGGGAGCGAAAGGCTATTTATATTTTGTACAGAAACCAGATGGTAGTTATAAGAGTGGAAGGACATGAAAGGGAAGCAGTGGTTGGGAAGGGAGTGAGACGGGGTTGTAGCCTCTCCCCAATGTTATTCAATCTGTATATTGAGCAAGCAGTAAGGGAAACAAAAGAAAAATTCGGAGTAGGTATTAAAATCCATGGAGAAGAAATAAAAAACTTTGAGGTTCGCCGATGACATTGTAATTCTGTCAGAGACAGCAAAGGACTTGGAAGAGCAGTTGAACGGAATGGACAGTGTCTTGAAAGGAAGATATAAGCTGAACATCAACAAAAGCAAAACGAGGATAATGGAATGTAGTCGAATTAAGTCGGGTGATGCTGAGGGAATTAGATTAGGAAATGAGGCACTTAAAGTAGTAAAGGAGTTTTGCTATTTGGGGAGCAAAATAACTGATGATGGTCGAAGTAGAGAAGATATAAAATGTAGACTGGCAATGGCAAGGAAAGCGTTTCTGAAGAAGAGAAATTTGTTAACATCGAGTATAGATTTAAGTGTCAGGAAGTCGTTTCTGAAAGTATTTGTATGGAGTGTAGCCATGTATGGAAGTGAAACATGGACGATAAATAGTTTGGACAGGAAAAGAATAGAAGCTTTCCAAATGTGGTGCTACAGAAGAATGCTGAAGATTAGATGGGTAGATAACATAACTAATGAGGAGCTATTGAATAGAATTGGGGAGAAGAGTTTGTGGCCCAACTTGACGAGAAGAAAGGACCGGTTGGTAGAACATGTTCTGAGGCATCAAGGGATCACAAATTTAGCACTGGAGGGCAGAGTGGAGGGTAAAAATCGTAGAGGGAGACCAAGATATGAATACACGAAGCAGATTCAGAAGGATGTAGGTTGCAGTAGGTACTGGGAGATGAAGAAACTTGCACAGGATAGGGTAGCATGGAGAGCTGCATCAAACCAGTCTCACGACTGAAGACCACAAAATCAACATCTACCATCCATTCTTGAAAGGCCCGAGAGACAAACGAACATTGAAATCATTCCATGCGAGCTCTGGTTTCTCTTATTTTATCGTAATGGTCATTCGTCGGTACGTAGATGAGCACCAACAAAATATTTTCGCATTCGGAGGAGAAAGCTGGTCATTGACATTTCATGACAAATCCTGAAGCAACGGAATATTTGTGTGTTTTAATGATTGCTCCTCCAATTTGAGTATCATATCCGTGGCACTCTCCCTCCTGTTTCGCGATAGTACAAAATCAGCTGCCCTTTTTTGAACTTTTTCGATGTTCTACATCAATCCTATCTCATGGGGATCCCACACCGCGCAGCAATATTCCAGAAGAGGATGTAGGGATTGGGAGATGAAGAAACTTGCACAGGATAGGGTAGCATGGAGAGCTGCATCAAACCAGTCTCAGGACTGAAGACCACAACATCAACATCTACCATCCATTCTTGAAAGGCCCGAGAGACAAACGAACATTTAAATCATTCCATGCGAGCTCTGGTTTCTCTTATTTTATCGTAATGGTCATTCGTCCGTACGTAGATGAGCACCAACAAAATATTTTCGCATTCGGAGGAGAAAGTTGGTCATCGACATTTCATGACAAATCCTGAAGCAACGGAATATTTGTGTGTTTTAATGATTGCTCCTCGAATTTGAGTATCATATCCGTGGCACTCTCCCTCCTGTTTCGCGATGGTACAAAATCAGCTGCCATTTTTTGAACTTTTTCGATGCTCTACATCAATCCTATCTCATGGGGATCCCACACCGCGTAACAATATTCCAGAAGAGGATGTAATGTATGCAGTTGGTAAGTATGGGGTTATTATTTCAGCATTCTCTGAAAGGAACCTAACTAGTATACAATCCTTTATTGATTTAAGCTGTTTCACTACACCTATGATATCTACGTTTAAGTTATTCATATTGGTAGTTGTTCCTGATTAGAATTCTGGAATTTTGCATCATCTTCTTTGGCGAGGAAATTTCGGGAGACCATATTTAGTAACTCCGCTGTAGTGGAATTGTCGTCCATAACATTTCCAATACTATCGCGCAGTGGAGGTACGGATTGCGTCTTGCTGCTGGTGTATTTTACGTATGACCATAATCTCTTTTCTTGAAATGTATTCGCAGTTGCGAATACGAACAGCCATCAGCTATTTCAGGGAAGGACGATAAAGAAAACTTGTGCAGGACTGGGATTCGAACCCGGATTTCCCATTTTACGCGAGCGGTCACCTTAACCGCTTTGACTATCCAAGCACAGCTCATAGACCCAAACTTATGTATGTCGTCGTTCGTATTTGTACACACATTATCTAATTCCCGTACAGGGGAGGACATTTTAATTGAAAGTCACTGCCTGGAATCGGCGGATAAATACGACATTGCAGTCCCTTTGTTGTTAAGAAGAACGAAATTGCACCGTTCTTATTAACAACACAGGCATTGCAATACCATAATGATCTCTTTGGCTTTTCTGCCATGTTTCGAAGCAGAGTTTCGTTGTGGGAACTACTATAAGCGTACCACATTAAAAATCGTGCTAAATTTCGAGCTTCTGTAAAACCTCAGCAATTCTGGGGTAGTTTCCGCTGTTTTAAATTTGGCGCGCTTTCTTCGTAGCTTCTACAACAGTGTCCTGATCTGTTTTGTGTACCACGGGGGATCGGAAACATTTCTTATTAATTTGTTTCGTATATATCTCTTAATTGCTGTTGATATTATTTCTTTGAATTTAAGCCACATCTGGTCCACACCAACATAGATTATAGGGAATGGACTCTCTCTCTTAGGAAAATGTCAAGCAATTTTTATCTGTTTTTACAATAAATATATTTTGTGTTTGTTTTTGGTGAAATAGGCCATTTAGCACCTGGACATGAAGGGTGTGACGACAAAGTTTGCCGTTCTCCTCCCGCTCTGCCGAGTATAAAACAGTTACCAATGAAATCCTATTGTTTTATCCAACAGCTATGCCCACTACGATTGCAGGAATTTGGAAGCATTCATCTCGAAAACTGGAACTTCCCGTGATTTTCCACGAGGTCGTCTATAGACACGTTGGTGTTGATCTGGCCCCCACAAACGGAATAGAGACTGATCGCTGAACACTGCGGAACGCTACTCAGTGTCCTATCTGTCTCCGGCTCTACACTGCGCAAGTGTCTACTGCCTGCTGTATGGCGTCTGTCATACTCGACGAATGCAGCTCGAAATGTCAGTCCAGTTTCCAGTAATACGACCCCAGCGGTTTATGGCGACACTCTGCATATCAACTCTGTCCAGATATCAACTATTCTCATCTGTCTATTCGTCAGAGCCAGTCGAACAAACCCATGACCTTCTCGATGTAGTCCTTCTGGAAGGACTCGTGCCTACTATTCTTGCCACACTGTCCTGAGTCCGTCTCGTCAGCAGTCAGTGTGCAGTCATTGCACCACAGCCAACTACTGTATCTGTGCCAGCTGTCGGTATGATGCTCCTAAGTCCCTCTTGCCAATTATTCGACCTTCCTTAGTATTCGACATATGGCAATAAGCAGCCTGTGGTCGTCCTCCAGTATCTCTACACACAAACCTGCAGGCCACCGTACAGTTCATGGCGGTGGATACCCCGTACCACTATTAATCACTTCCTTTCCTGTTTCACTCGCAAATAGAGCGAATAAAAGGCGACTGCCTGTATGCCTCCGTATAGGCATTCACATTTCTGGCGAATAAGCTACTTGTAGTATAACGTAGTTTTGTGTTCCGTACGGAGTCGATTGTGGTCAGTCCTCAAACCATCGGAATGCTTGATACAGGCAGCTGCCCCCGAATCCCGCCATCAGCGTGACTGATTTCGGCGTGTGTTGCCATCCAACCGTCGTAACTCTCGTGCTGGCGGAATACAGACCACAAACATTGTAATAAGATAAAATGTCCATGAAGTGATGCAGACGGCCGCATCTGCCACGTATACTGACCGAAATTAAGCAGTCCAGTGGTGAGACACAAGGGGTCTCAACAAACCAAAACATCCCGATGGCAGCAGAAAACTGTTACATCCACGTCGCTGTTCCTAGAACGTGCTAAACGTTGTTTTTAACCAGACACTGAACGGCCAACCGTATTGTACTGTACAATCAAATTTGTCACACTGCAGTAAATTTCGAATATAAATATCAACCGTTCGAACACAAAGGTTTACGTTTACATCTATGTAGAATCAAATTACAAAAGAAGCCACGCTTGATACACTCGAAGACAAAAAAATAATGACGCGCCACGAGGGAATTATGCCAATAGGACGGAAACGGTAGATATGATATACATGTACAGATAAGGTAGTTGTGATGTACAGTCATGCTCAAAAGTATCCGAACGACCTGAATTGCATTTCGCATAATTCGCATGCAATACACATAATGCAGTTGTCTAGTAGGTCCTATAATCGCTCCTCGGTACAGTCGTTTGACTATTGAAAATGGTTCAAACAATTCACCACTAGAAAACACTGCTCTGTATCGCAATAACTCAAGATGTAAAGTTATACCACGATACTACAAATATCAGGGAACACCTTATCACAGATAAGACTGTCCTTAAGGTTAGTAAGTTCACATTTATTACAATAAATGACATACCTGAAAGGTTATCACTCTCATTATTACGTCACATAGGTAATGCACGTAGTAAGTTCTTCCTATTCGTGATTTCCTCTTCAAAGTAACATACCGTGCTTATTATTTAACACAAAAGGACATTAAAAATTTAAGTTATTCACGACCAGCTAGTTCAGAATATGTATGAACTTCAAATGACACGACGAACCGTCTCGTTCTGCATACGGATTCAAACCCAGGTCATGCAGACTAAGCAAAGATTTCGTGACTGACGGAAACTAACAGTCATTCCTGACTATGCATACAGAGAGTGATATACCTCGATTTTAGACAGTTTCAGTTGGCAAATATCAACTTTGAATTACATAACGTAAACATTTTTAACGGACAGGAATTCCTACCAAGCAACTATTATCCCTCTTAACGAACTACGAGATATGTTAAATATTGCTTCTTCACAAGAAAATTACTTGAAATGCCGTGAGGTAAAGCTTTGTGTTGGACAGGGATTCGAACCCAGAACCTAATCAGATTGTTATCGAAGCACAATCAACTGTGCATATCGGATTTTCTCGGCAGTAGATAGATGTTTTAACTGAAATGACGAGATGAAACATTAATTTTTTCCCTCCCTGACTCCAACCCGACACCTATCGATATTATACATTCGAGAGAAAACGAACGTTAAACATGGGTTTCTTAGACCAACAGCGACATGTGAGGATGTTTGAACTAGAAATAATATGACGAGAGTTCAGTACTGACTGGGATTCGAACCCCACACACAGCGTTGTTGACTACACACAAAGAGACGTCAGCTACCGAATTTTTCTCCACCAGCAATCTTGAATTTACAGTGATCTCGCTAATAGTTCTGTGTCTCACTGGGAGTCAAAAACGTCAGATATCGTTAGTGCTGACAACGAATGAAAATACATTAAAAATCAAAATTATTATCCACCAGCAGATAGGTGTTCTCATCTAGAGCTAATACATAAAGAAAACTTTAGTGCTCGGCCAGGATTCGAACCCATTCACGTGCAATATGTGGAGATGTTGAAGAATCTGTAGTTTTGAACAGACAACAAATTGTAGTCGAACTGTATTGTCACGAAGGGATCAAATTCCGCGTTAAGGGCGGTCTGAGTTGCATTCCCAGTTCAGAACCAATTTTATCGACATACAGAAGCTCAAACAGAAAATGGAATAAGCGTCCTGTGACCCTACATACCGTTCGTTTCGTCAGCAGAAATAAATAACTAGTATAATAAAAGTTACTACATGTCACCACAACTGACTTTATTGTGGTTCAGCCTAACGTCTGCTTGGTAGAGAAAGAATATCATGATTAATGTGAATTTCAGACCACAATGCCATTATACCTTCTTCACTTGACGTAGCCAGAAGAGAATAGAATCTGTCTCTCCCTATCAAAAACCATGGGCAGAAGTTGGAATCGAACCCACACCACATGTATACGAACCTATTATAAATCCAACAGCCCAGCGAACTGCCAACAGTGCAGGATGCAGAAATTTAAATAGGAAGTGTTCCTTTCCACTTGAGCTACTCTATTGCACTACCTGTTCGTTGAAAACGTCGTGCAGTGTAAAAGAAAAGCTGTAACTGCCTGTCTCTCAGAAGTCTAGATCCGGTCATATGTATTATCTCACAGCACTGTGGAATGCGGAAATTCTGGAGGAACTGTTATTGACTTCTGGAGGTGCTACACCGCCGTGTCAGTTAGTAGCGTAATGGTAAGCATCGCCCACCGTGTGTAAGATGTCGCGAGTTCGAGTACATTCACTGCCACTGTTTTAAAACGCAATTCTGCTGTCTGCTGATGTTATCGATCTAATGGAACTTTGAACATAATCCCTTCACTTCTCAACCCAAAATAGTCGCATGTGGAAAAAGGGCTAGCTTCTGTAACATTTTGTTCTTTTCAGGTTTAATAGACGGCCAGGAAGCGGATGAATCTCGAAACTTTTGTATTATGTGTGGGGAAGGAGCATCGTGCCGAAATACGTCAGAAAAGTATTTTCTACGTTAGCTGTCGTGTGGTAGTGGCATTTTATTCTTCTTCAAACCTTGTTTGACAGCTTAAACTCAGAACAATTTTCCTACATGCACGTAATCAATGAACTGCATGTGCATTGTCATACTGTTATAAAGAACATCAGGGAAACCGCATATATCATTGATGATTAATTTCTCTCTCATGTTTACTATTCTTTTAACAACACTAAAAGAAACTTTACGAAAATTGTGTGCCGTATTATAAGAAATGAAATAAAACTACCCATGATAACCTTACGACGAAAGTCTGTTTTAATAAAACTGGCTATCTGTCACAAGTGTGCCTCTATTGGCACGAATTAGTAAAATACTACTCACTTATATTTCGATTGAGTATGTGCTTAATTGGAATGCTGTATCATACTCAAGGGGTATGCATATGTGGCATTTCATAAACAAAGTTATGTATTCATAGAAACCCAAAATTTGCTTGTCAGCAGCGGAAAGAGGCGTTACTTGTAGTGCAGCATTGTAAGTTTTTCACCATTGCACTATGAGCCGAAAGTATTTTCTTGCGATTTCCTTATCGATGTTTAATCTGACCGCTTGTAGGTCTTTCACATAAGGGATAAAAACGTTACTGTCAGCGAGACTGGAACCACGAACCATAACAGACGCTTCTTCACAAGTTAGCGCGTAACCACAGACAGCAGAATTGCGTTTTAAAACAGTGGCAGTGAATGTACTCGAACTCGCGACATCTTATACACGGTGGGCGATGCTTACCATTACGCTACTAACTGACAGAGGTGTAGCACCTCCAGAGGTCAATAACAATTCCTCCAGAATTTCCGCATTCCACAGTGTTGTGAGATAATGCATATGATCGGATCTAAACTTCTGAGAGACAGGCAGTTACAGCTTTCTTTTGCACTGCACGACGTTTTCAACAAACAGATAGCGCAATAGAGTAGCTCAAGTGGAAAGGAACACTTCCTATTTAAATTTCTGCATCCTACACTGTTGGCAGTTCTGTGTAGGTGGCAGTTACGTGGTTTTATTTCAGTGATTACAAAACAGAGTAGAATGTATGCACTGGGTAACTGAGGCAGCTAGTTCATGGCGATTCGGTCAACCAAGTAAATGAACGTACTGAACATGCTGCAAACCACTACAGAGAGCCTGTGTGTCAGAATTCTGTTCCAGAGTGGCGCAACAGCATTTTGAGTAGGGGATTCGGTGGGCTGTTGGATTTATAGTAGGTTCATATACTTACGGTTTGGGTTCGAATCCAACTTCTGCCCATGATTTTTGATAGGGAAAGACAGATTCTATTCTCTTCTGGCTACGTCAAATGAAGAAGGTATAATGGCATTGTGGTCTGAAATTCACATTAATCATGATATTCTTTCTCTACCAAGTAGACGTTAGGCTGAACCACAATAAAGTCAGGTGTGGTGACATGTAGTAACCTTTATTATACTAGTTATTTATTTCTGCTGACGAAACGAACGGTATTTAGGGTCGCAGGACGCTTATTCCATCTTCTGTTTGAGCTTCTGTATGTCGATAAAATTGGTTCTGAACTGGGAATGCAACTCAGACCGCCCTTAACGCGGAATTTGATCCCTTCGTCACAATACAGTTCGACTACAATTTGTTGTCTGTTCAAAACTGCAGATTCTTTAACATCTCCACATATTGCGCGTGAATGGGTTCGAATCCTGGCCGAGCACTAAAGTTTTCTTTATGTATTATCAAGCTCTAGATGAGAACACCTATCTGCTGGTGGATAATAATTTTGATTTTTAATGTATTTTCGTTCGTTGTCAGCACTAACGATATCTGACGTTTTTGACTCCCAATGAGACACAGAACTATTTGCGAGATCACTGTAAGTTCAAGGATGCCGGTGGAGAAAAATTCGGTAGCTGACGTCTCTTTGTGTGTAGTCAACAACGATATGTGTGGGGTTCGATTCCCAGTCAGTAATGAACTCTTCGTCATACACTCCTGGAAATGGAAAAAAGAACACATTGACACCGGTGTGTCAGACCCACCATACTTGCTCCGGACACTGCGAGAGGGCTGTACAAGCAATGATCACACGCACGGCACAGCGGACACACCAGGAACCGCGGTGTTGGCCGTCGAATGGCGCTAGCTGCGCAGCATTTGTGCACCGCCGCCGTCAGTGTCAGCCAGTTAGCCAGTTTGCCGTGGCATACGGAGCTCCATCGCAGTCTTTAACACTGGTAGCATGCCGCGACAGCGTGGACGTGAACCGTATGTGCAGTTGACGGACTTTGAGCGAGGGCGTATAGTGGGCATGCGAGAGGCCGGGTGGACGTACCGCCGAATTGCTCAACACGTGGGGCGTGAGGTCTCCACAGTACATCGATGTTGTCGCCAGTGGTCGGCGGAAGGTGCACGTGCCAGTCGACCTGGGACCGGACCGCAGCGACGCACGGATGCACGCCAAGACCGTAGGATCCTACGCAGTGCCGTAGGGGACCGCACCGCCACTTCCCAGCAAATTAGGGACACTGTTGCTCCTGGGGTATCGGCGAGGACCATTCGCAACCGTCTCCATGAAGCTGGGCTACGGTCCCGCACACCGTTAGGCCGTCTTCCGCTCACGCCCCAACATCGTGCAGCCCGCCTCCAGTGGTGTCGCGACAGGCGTGAATGGAGGGACGAATGGAGACGTGTCGTCTTCAGCGATGAGAGTCGCTTCTGCCTTGGTGCCAATGATGGTCGCATGCGTGTTTGGCGCCGTGCAGGTGAGCGCCACAATCAGGACTGCATACGACCGAGGCACACAGGGCCAACACCCGGGATCATGGTGTGGGGAGCGATCTCCTACACTGGCCGTACACCACTGGTGATCGTCGAGGGGACACTGAATAGTGCACGGTACATCCAAACCGTCATCGAACCCATCGTTCTACCATTCCTAGACCGGCAAGGTAACTTGCTGTTCCAACAGGACAATGCACGTCCGCATGTATCCCGTGCCACCCAACGTGCTCTAGAAGGTTTAAGTCAACTACCCTGGCCAGCAAGATCTCCGGATCTGTCCCCCATTGAGCATGTTTGGGACTGGATGAAGCGTCGTCTCACGCGGTCTGCACGTCCAGCACGAACGCTGGTCCAACTGAGGCGCCAGGTGGAAATGGCATGGCAAGCCGTTCCACAGGACTACATCCAGCATCTCTACGATCGTCTCCATGGGAGAATAGCAGCCTGCATTGCTGCGAAAGGTGGATATACACTGTACTAGTGCCGACATTGTGCATGCTCTGTTGCCTGTGTCTATGTGCCTGTGGTTCTGTCAGTGTGATCATGTGATGTATCTGACCCCAGGAATGTGTCAATAAAGTTTCCCCTTCCTGGGACAATGAATTCACGGTGTTCTTATTTCAATTTCCAGGAGTGTATTATTTCTAGTTCAAACATGCTCACATGTCGCAGCTGGGCCGGCCGGAGTGGCCGAGCGGTTGCAGGCGCTACAGTCTGGAACCGCGCGACCGCTTCGGTCGCAGGTTCGAATCCTGCCTCGGGCATGGATATGTGTGATGTCCCTACGTTAGTTAGGTTTAAGTAGTTCTAAGTCCTATGGGACTGATGACCTCAGAAGTTTAGTCCGATAGTGCTCAGAACCATTTGAACCATTTTTGTCGCTGCTGGTGTAACAAACCCATACTTAACGTTCGTTTTCTCTAGAATATAACAGCATTAGGTGTCGGGTTGGAGCCCTGGGAAGGAAAAAATTTGTTTCGTCTCATCATTTCAGTTAAAACATCTATCTACTGCCGAGAAAATCCGATATGCACAGTTGATTGTGCTTCGATAACAATCTGATTAGGTTCTGGGTTCGAATCCCTGTCCAACACAAAGCTTTACCTCACGGCATTTCAAGTAATTTTCTTGTGAAGAAGCAATATTTAACATGTCTCGTAGTTCATTAAGAGGGACAATAGTTGCTTGGTAGGAATTCCTGTCCGTTAAAAATGTTTACGTTATGTAATTTAAAGTTGATATTTGCCAACTTAAACTGTCTAAAATCGAGGTATATCACTCTCTGTATGCATAGTCAGGAATGACTGTTAGTTTCCATCAGTCACGAAATCTTTGCTAAGTCTGCATGACCTGGGTTTGAATCCGTATGCAGAACGAGACGGTTCGTCGTGTCATTTGAAGTTCATACATATTCTGAACTAGCTGGTCGTGAATAACTTAAATTTTTAATGTCATTTTGTGTTAAATTATAAGCACAGTATGTTACTTTGAGGAGGAACTCATGAATACGACGAACTTACTATGTGCATTACCTATGTGACGTAATAATGAGAGTGATAACCTTTCAGGTATGTCATTTATTGTAATAAATGTGAACTTACTAACCTTAAGGACAGTCTTATCTGTGATAAGGTGTTCCCTGATATTTGTAGTATCGTGGTATAACTTTACATCTTGAGTTATTGCGATACAGAGCAGTGTTTTCTAGTGGTGAATTGTTTGAACCATTTTCAATAGTCAAACGACTGTACCGAGGAGCGATTAGAGGACCTGCTAGACAGCTGCATTATGTGTGTTGCATGCGAATTATGCGAAATGCAATTCAGGTCGTTCGGATACTTTTGAGCACGACTGTACATGTACAGATAAACAAAGATATCAAAATAATCAGCAACGAGTTGCATAAACTGCTATGAAAAGAACTGGCACCCCAGACTATCATTTCTGGTTGCCAGGCCGTATGGCGGGCGAAAGGCAGGTTGGTATCCCATTCGACGGAGCAGAAATGTCTGCAGTGATAAGTTCCGCTGAGGGATGATCAGCGAAGACGTGGTTGGACACGCCCCAGACAGCAGCTCAATACCAGCCAGACTTTCGCCTGTCACACGGCCCGACAACCATTAGTGATGGTCTGGTGTGCCATTACTTTTCTTAGCACAAACCCCCTCTAACCCCCTGGTGATGCGAGGATGAGTCAAATGAAAACCTTGAATCTTTTAAAAATATTATTTATTGTGCAGAAGTGGTACAAAGCTGTATCACTTTTCAACACAATGTCCCCCACGTAAATGCAAGTCCTCCAGAGCTTACAAAGTGCATAAATTCCTTTAGAAAAAAATTCTTTTGGTAGTTCGCGCAACCACTCATGCACCGCGTGGCGTACCTCTTCATCAGAACGGAACTTCTTTCCTCCCATTGCGTCTTTGAGTGGTCGAAACATATGGAAATCACTTGGGGCAAGGTCTGGTGAGTCTGGTGGATGAGAAAGACACTCAGAATGCAGGCCTGTGACTGTTGCAACTGTTGTACGGGCAGTGTGGGGCCCCGCCTTGTCATGTTGCAAAAGGACACCTGCTGACAGCAATCCACGTCGCTTTGATTTGATTGCAGGCCGTAGATGGTTATTTAAGAGATCTGTGTATGATGCACTGGTGACAGTGGTCTCTCTAGGCATGTAATACTCCAAAATGACGCCTATTTCGTCCCAAAAGAGAGTCAGCATAACCTTCCCTGCTGATGGTTCTGTTCGAAACTTCCTTGGTTTTGGTGATGAGGAATGGCGCCATTCCTTGCTCGCTCTCTTCGTTTCCGGTTGGTGGAAGTGAACCCAGGTTTTGTCCCCAGTAACGATTCTTTCAAGGAAGCCATCATCTTCTCGTTCAAAGCGCCGAAGAAGTTCTTCAGAAGCATCAACAGGTTGTTCTATCATTTCAGAAGTCAGTTGCCGTGGCACCCATCTTGCAGACACTTAGTGAAACTGGAGCACATCATGCACAATGTGGTGTGCTGACCCATGACTAATCTGTAAACATGCTGCAATGTCATTCAGTGTCACTCGACAGTTTTCCTTTACTATGGCTTCAACTGCTGCAATGTTCTGACCTGTACTAGGAGCATCTTCCACTGAAGTCACACCATTTGCGAACTTCCTACTCCATTCGTAGACTTGCTGCTGTGAGATACACGCATCACCGTACTGAAAATTCATTCATCGATGAATTTCAATAGGTTTCACACCTTCACTACACCAAAACAGAATAAAAGAACGCTGTTCTTCCCTGGTGCAAGTTGCAAGTGAGGCGGCCATCTTTATACTGATACTGCGCCGGTATGTGTATATCTGAACTATGCTGCCACCTACAGGCCACTCTGCACGCTGTATGTAGAACGCTTATCAACTTACAGGATGACGGCGCGAAATTTCGATTTGTTATTACAAATTTAAGGTTTTCGTTTGACTCACCCTCGTATTATACGCCCCGTTTTGTTGCCCTTCGTGGTAATTCATCCTCAGCTTATTATTTCAGCAAGATAATGCCCTCCCGCACACGATAGAGCTTCTACTGCTTCTCTTCCTGCTTGTCAAACTCTACCTTGGCCAGTAAGGTAGCCGGATCTCTCTCCAATTGCGAGCATTATGGGCAGGGCCCTCCAACCAGCTTGGTTTTTAGACGATCTAACACGCTAATTGGACAGAATTTCGCACGATATCCCTCAGGAGGACATCGAGCAACTCCGTGAATGAATGTCAAGCCGAGTAATTGCTTCTATAAGTACCACAGGTGGACCAACGCGTTACTGAGTCACTCAATTTGTTTGTCGATTACAGCGCCGTCTGGCACAAATGGAAAAGAATGATTTGAGGAAACTGTACGTATTTTTAGAAGTAGAATCCGAATATGTAATAAAAATGGGGGATTCTTATTTCAAATGCAATGTTGATCCAGCCCAGTCAGGAGCGGTGGTTAGGAGATGGCCAGCTGTAGCACAGACAGATATGACCGTTACTAATAGTAACATTTCCACTAGCTCTTTGTTTCTATACGATGTGTCGTTTTCGAGATATTTAGCTGTCTCAAGCTCAAACAAACGTCTCGAATACACATGACTCATTAGTTTTGTAGGAACTTATCAGCTTTTTTCCATTGCTGCCATCCAAATTTATTTATTTTGAATGGAATTTAAGTTACGTCTGAAACGGTGAAAATTTTGATTAATTAATTATAAGCAGCAATTGAACATAGCAAACTTATGATCTAAATAATTTTTATGATGTGTAACTACGTTTACCGACACGTAATGCTATGCTGTGCTTGTTTCTGTCTTGTGTAATTAATTATGCTTTCTTTAATTTTAAACATATGATTCAATCACCTCTCATTGGCTAATTACTGTGTAAGTAAGCATGTAGATAGCCCATTCGCTACGTCATGATTGTTTTTGTGTGGTAGGTCCATCTCTTTTATAGTTAAATTATTACAGCTGTTTTTACAGATACTGTAAAAGTTCGTTACAGACACTTTCTAGGCTCGAGAGCTAATTAAATACATCATTTGCACAGTCGATCTAAATACTAGCTGAATCATCGCACTCTGCTCTTAAGACTGGTACATCAGACTCTGCTGTAATTTTTATGGTGGATGTTATATGCACTAAAACGTGTACAAAGCTACGGCGTTCGTTACACGAGCTGCACGGTGGACGCTACGTCATATCTAGACTTCAGTGCGACTCTGAGAGAAGCACGTGCACCAGCTGACTCCTGCATCATGCCTAACTGGCTCATCCCGTCAAGCAACAGACCGGTACGTTGCCAGTGGCCGGGTTGCTGTGCATACGTAAGCTGCCGCGCTCAACCAAATCAACCCACCTCTGATCTCTTTACTGTCCATTGTGCTGTAATATCTCCACATAGATTATCTTTCACGCAGTAATTGATATAAAGAGACGTAGCACCAAACTTGTAAGTCCCACTAAAAGAATACCATAAAATTTGGACATTGGCAAAGTTAGCACTTTTGGCATGTTTCTTTTAGCCTATAGTCTAAGGATGTATTAAATCGGTGGCACCCTCATATCCATTTAGAACAATATGTTCTCATACCAAAACATATACAAATAAACAATTAACACTGTGTGTAGGTGTATGTATGCAAGTGTAGCACTTCGTTAACAAGAAAGAAAAAAAATTAACTGCAGAGATACAGTACTAGTTATAATCTGTGCCTGTGCTCAGACCTGTGAAAACTGAGCTAATTACAAGAATAAATAGAATAATTTATTAAAACAGTAACATTACTCAGCATCAGGTGCCTCTTTTCAGTCTGACGTATATGTCATATAATGATTGTAAGTATGTTTTATAAAGCATCTCTAGATTTTACATATTATGAAGCAGTGAATTGACATTTCACTCACGCTGCGTAGCACACGATACACTGCGAATTGCTTGCATTATATCTGATGTTCGTGCGCATTTATATCAGGTGATGGTAACTTCCGAGCAGCCACCTTTGCTGCGTTACCTCTACGTCATGCCAGCCAGATGGACAACTTGCAAAGAAACAAATCCAACCCACGAGCCACACACATGAAAACTCATTCACGTTCTCCCAATACCTCAGGCAGTATGACACCGCCCCCCCCCCCCTCTTTGCAGGCCAGAGATTCATGCGACATAGAAATCCTTAGGAGACAAAAACAGATGCATTCACAATTGCTGTACAGAGAAAACACCAAGCAGCTACAGCTTTTTGTTTTTTTTTGTTTTTTTTTTGTTTACTGGCTTAAACTGTATCTTTAGAATGATAGAACACCGATCACAGTACGGCACGCATCAGAGAACAGAATTACACACCAATCAAGCCCTTCGCAAAGGTAAACATTACATAAAACTATCACATCAGCTGCCCTACTTCTGCAGTAAAGCAAACCTAAATTACACCTTACACTAACACAAACAAATAAGCAATTACTTAAAATCCAATGGCAACTCCGCACACCAAAATAATCCTGTGGTATAGTTGATGTTTACATAAAGGGTCCATCATTAAGACTTATTATATAAACACAATGAAAATAATCCGCATACTAGCAATTTACAGAGTGCTGGTAACTTATGAAATATACTGCCCCATATCAGTGACGCTGACAACATATTAGCCAATTTGTCTTGCATCGTTATTTCATGTGGCGTGAACCCTGTAGAACAACTTTTAATGCTGCCCGTAACAACCTCAAACATTGGTGCATACTCTGTCCATTTCATGTGTTTTTAGCTACAATATGTACTTACTAATTGCCCCAACTCCCTCATATAGTCTGCTACTAGATGCTCTGTACGATGATACACAGCTGCCCGAACATATTTGACTACCCACCCCAGCCGTAAAATCTTTTTACAGTTTCGACACAGATTGAGACCAATTGTAAGACAATATGCTTTCGGCTTTCCTTGTTTGGCAAAATAATCCTTTTTCATCTTGCTTTGAATTTTTCTTGTGGCTCTTTTTATTGCTTATAGACTAACATATTTCGGAAAATGTCTTCCGCCAAAAGGACTTACTTTTCTACTACATGACGTGATAGTAGTGTCCAGTGGTTGTCAAGTCAAGTAATTCGTGGACCTTATTGGACACAATGCTTTGCATTTTCCTTTGGCTTGCCTCTGTGCCGTACTTCACTCTCTGGCAATGATCACTAGCACTAGGCTGCTGTCTATTCTTATAACAACATTATTGAACAAAACAGAGAATTGTAACATCCCCATGCACTTCTGTGATCCAAGGTGCCCGATGCTCATGTTAATGAATATAAAGCATTAACTACTCTACATGTTGCTCAGGAAAGCAAAGCCTCCATGCCTCTTTGCTCTCATCTTTTCTCCTAAACAACACACCTTATAGATTTGGTAGAAGCATTGCAACATCTCATTCCCCTTCGTTGCATCTATATTCTCCATTCTATGCCTGTTTTTACGGATATTGTAAATCTTCTTTTCTCCTTCTACATCCTCCATATACATAACTTAGTATTTGGTTGTACCATTGTAATGTAGCAAATTAGTACGAGTTGTCGTCTCGCATTCAAAGCATAGCTTGCCGTGGAATCTCGAGGAGAGCAGATTTTGATTCTCACGCTCCCACAGCTGATGATAGCTACTGGTCCGGGCGAGCCGTTTACTTGCCTAACGCTGCGTGCACTACGTTACACTTACTTTCTATAAATCTGAAGAAGTACTGCTAAATAGTAATCGATCATGTTCATACTTAGTGTACCGTATTCTACGGATAACACAACCGTACTGTTAAAATTTCAATTCAATAAATTTAATACTTTGGAGATACATATTTCTACGTGAAACGCATAAGAACCGTACTGGCATTGTGAAACTTGAGTTAAGGACTGTAGCGTGTTGATCTATGGTATCAATTGAAACTACAATCAAGAGATAGGTTCACATAATGAAATTTTATGGAATTTTCTTTAGTTTCATTACCATAGATTTCTAAAGTAATAAAAAGTACTTTGGAATGTTATTATTTCATTGTGTTTTGGTTGTGTGAGCGTTTTGGAGAGACTGATAAAGTGAACGGAGGACATACGTAAAGGGGGAATGTTATATTTTATTAAAACTTTGTAAAATTTGGGTGAGAAAATTATTTTTCAGTAGGGGAATTTGTGAGATATGTCCGAGTGAGCCTGTTTTTGTACAAGACAGCCAGAAGGATAGTTGAGTATTAAATTCATTAGTAATATATGTTGTAGGAAGGAATCGTATTTTGTTTTCATTAAATTTTATCTAGTATCGGAATTACGGGATTTCTAATCTAAATTACTTGTGGGAATCTGATTGGCTGACATTAGAAATACTGCGGGTATAGAAGTACTCGATATGATTTGATTGGATGCTTAACATAGTAGCCAATAGGAATGCAGCATTTCCGGCGCCTCTGAGTAGGGCTTTGTGTCTCAGTTCTATGAGCTGAGTTAGTCACTCTGGAGCCGTCTTTTGGTAAACACCTATTTAAATCGCTCTGATAAAATTTACACCAAAATGAAGAAACTGGAGTGTTTGATTGGTTCTTGTATCGTTGAAGAAAACCGACAGCACTAGTATTTTGAGAAAGTTTGACGTTTGTGGGTGGTTTACTCTCGGAGTTTCGCGTGTGAACATTTCATGTCATACATAATTTCCACGTGGCGTGTTTCGTACCGCTTAGGACACATTATGGCGAGCGCTTCTTTACAAGAAGCCCACTGAACGACTGAATGTGTTAACTCGCAATTGGCCGTGGTTCAGTGACTGTTTAGGACGTTCAAAATATCGGGTCGGACTAAATATCTTCTGTCTGCTTTTGGGCGAGAACTAGTTACAGAGACGGTAACATTGCATAATTAATGTCGGGATATTAAATACGGACTTGATAACCACTTTTATTGTTTTAAAGACAACTAACCAACTTAAAGGAAATTTTTAGATTCTTTTTCAAACGAGTCATGCAAGAATCCCGAACACTCTATAGTTTAACTAACTTTCAGCTACTGCCCATGGACTGGAGTCATGTGGCCTTTGCGTGATAGGTATTAAGCCGAATTTTCGTCAGCGATGCCTTTATCGGCTAAATTAGTACCTACCATCGCAGAGTGAAGGAGCAGACAACCTGTAGCCTATCCAGGTAGGTGAACTGATTGTTTAACGGATAGTGAGAGCACAACCCGCCCCTCAGCACCATCTCCTTCATCACTGTCTTCGTCATCTACTAAGTGCATTCGTAACAAAGCGTCTGCCACAGAGCTGTCAGTTCTTTTTATATATTCGATGGTATACTGAAATTGCAAAGGAATAGCAGCCACTACTTCTACCTCCCATTGTCCAGTTTGCGCTCTTGCAAGTAGCTAAGATCTTTACAGTCGGTTTGTACAATTTGTTACACATCCTTTGAAATACACTCAGAATTTTGTTAAACCCAGAATACTGCTAGCAGCTCTTTGTGAGAGATCCAGTATCCCCTCTCATGCTTTAATAACATTCGGCTGAAAAACGAGACCGTTCAATGCTCTGTGATTCCACCCTTATTCACCACCTGGAACGATGCCACATCCACTCCAAATTCGAATTGTCCATTGTCAGGCAAAGTCATGTTAGCGTACTATAAAATTTTTCTGTGGCGCAGACTGTCCTTTATTGCCACGAAATCAGCCTTATAATCTTTCACCCATAGCCAAGGCATAGTTTTCTTCGGCAATCTCGATAGATTCGTCGAGTTTAGACTCTGATTACCAATAAACTTACGATGGTAAGAGAACATCCCTGGAAGCGACTTAAGCTGTTTCTGCATTAAATGTGTTCGCAATTGCGAATAATGGCAACCAGGTCAGACATGCATGCATCCATGTACAAAGGAACTTTGCATCGTAATCAGAATAATACAGGCACTGCAATATCGCATTTCTCTGCCGATACCGGGCAAGCGACTTTCAAGTCAACGTCTGACCTGTATGGGAATACATATAACGGAAGTAAGAGTCCAGGTTGTAGACGCAGGGTTGACGACATTTGGAAGTTTGGGTCTGGCCGTGAGTCGTGTACGGATAGGCAAGTGGTAGCCAGCACGGTAGCTCAGCGTGTTCGGGCAGTGTGTGAGCTGCCCTCTGTAATAAAAAAAACTGAGTGAACGGGTCAACGACGAAATTGAACGGGTGTCATGGGACATCCGCCGCGAACAAACGCAACGAACAATAAAGAATAAAATGAGATCAACATAAAAAGATAACAAGGAGCTGGTATGGCGACCGCTCGCAATAAGTGAGAAATCCGGGTTCGAACACTGGTCCGGCATAAACTTTCATCGTCGTCATTAAAATCTACAACTCGTGGTTGTCATTATTCGCAATGTACACTCCTGGAAATTGAAATAAGAACACCGTGAATTCATTGTCCCAGGAAGGGGAAACTTTATTGACACATTCCTGGGGTCAGATACATCACATGATCACACTGACAGAACCACAGGCACATAGACACAGGCAACAGAGCATGCACAATGTCGGCACTAGTACAGTGTATATCCACCTTTCGCAACAATGCAGGCTGCTATTCTCCCATGGAGACGATCGTAGAGATGCTGGATGTAGTCCTGTGGAACGGCTTGCCATGCCATTTCCACCTGGCGCCTCAGTTGGACCAGCGTTCGTGCTGGACGTGCAGACCGCGTGAGACGACGCTTCATCCAGTCCCAAACATGCTCAATTGGGGACAGATCCGGAGATCTTGCTGGCCAGGGTAGTTGACTTACACCTTCTAGAGCACGTTGGGTGGCACGGGATACATGCGGACGTGCATTGTCCTGTTGGAACAGCAAGTTCCCTTGCCGGTCTAGGAATGGTAGAACGATGGGTTCGATGACGGTTTGGATGTACCGTGCACTATTCAGTGTCCCCTCGACGATCACCAGTGGTGTACGGCCAGTGTAGGAGATTGCTCCCCACACCATGATGCCGGGTGTTGGCCCTGTGTGCCTCGGTCGTATGCAGTCCTGATTGTGGCGCTCACCTGCACGGCGCCAAACACGCATACGACCATCATTGGCACCAAGGCAGAAGCGACTCTCATCGCTGAAGACGACACGTCTCCATTCGTCCCTCCATTCACGCCTGTCGCGACACCACTGGAGGCGGGCTGCACGATGTTGGGGCGTGAGCGGAAGACGGCCTAACGGTGTGCGGGACCGTAGCCCAGCTTCATGGAGACGGTTGCGAATGGTCCTCGCCGATACCCCAGGAGCAACAGCGTCCCTAATTTGCTGGGAAGTGGCGGTGCGGTCCCCTACCGCACTGCGTAGGATCCTACGGTCTTGGCGTGCATCCGTGCGTCGCTGCGGTCCGGTCCCAGGTCGACGGGCACGTGCACCTTCCGCCGACCACATGCATGCAAGTCCAAAGGAACATTGCATCGTAATCAGAATAACACAGGCACTGCAATATCGTAAGCTGTTTCTGGGTGTTGCACAGCCTGCTGTCCCCGCAAGATTGTCTGTATTTGATGTTATATCTGCAGCTGATGACCTATGTCCTAAAAAGGCGAGTTCTGCTTTCATGAACATGCACTTTTTTAGTTTAAGCTTTATCCATTCCTGTTGAGGAGCAGTGAAAATTTCTTTAAATAGCCTAGTGTGCTTTTGCCACGTTGTGGTCTCTACTAAGGTATCGTCCACTTAAACTACAAGCCAGGTCATTAGTGCTTGTCCTAGTACATAGTTCAGTGCGTATACAAATACTGCCACAGATGAGCAAAGGGCAAAGGGCACCACTTTACACTGGTAAAATCTTCCCTCAAAAAGAAATGCTGTATATTTGCAACGGTCTTCTGCAAGTGGTGCTTTCCAAAAGCCAACTGTTAGATCCATACTTGACACTGATGCACGTTTATGTAATTCAGGTTCAGTTCATCCATGTTACCAGGATGGGCTGTATCTTTAACAATGATTTAATCTCTTGCCGTCCAATACAATTCTAACTGAATTGTCTTTCTTTTTAACCACTACAATGGAATTGCAATACTCATTTCTACAGAGCTCTGTGACACTCCTGACAAGTTTTCTCTGAATCTCTGCCGTCCATCCATCCCCGTTTGCCATGTATATAGGTTATGGTAATACATTTACACACTCATGTTGTTAAACTCTGCCGGCCGTGGTGGTCTAGCGGTTCTAGGCGCTCAGTCCGGAACCGCGCGACTGCTACGATCGCAGGTTCGAATCCTGCCTCGGGCATGGATGTGTGTGATGTCCTTAGGTTAGTTAGGTTTAAGTAGTTCTAAGTTCTAGGGGACTGATGACCACAGATGTTAAGTCCCATAG
Organism: Schistocerca cancellata; assembly: GCF_023864275.1. Classification (NCBI taxonomy): domain Eukaryota; kingdom Metazoa; phylum Arthropoda; class Insecta; order Orthoptera; family Acrididae; genus Schistocerca; species Schistocerca cancellata. Next base: position 518,265,652 of record NC_064628.1, on the reverse strand, counting down.
TGCTCAGAGCCATTTGAACCATTTTTTTGTTAAACTCTCATAGAATAAACAAATCAAGTCTTCCCAGGCTTACCTGAATATACATCCTGGTATTCAAAAACAAATTAAATAGCTGTTCCTGTTTTCCTTTGTAGATCCTATAGTATCGGCTACCTTACTTCTAATTCGCTCAGTTAGATCTACATCATTAACACTACTGTCTCTGAATACGCCTGCCACTACATTCTCTCCTGGCAGTGCGCACCTTTAAATTTGGCCCACATGCTGTTTGCACCAGCATTCAGTTCTATAAATTAATGTTTGTAACTAATGTCACCCGCTTGCTTCCTCAGGAAATCTATACCCATCAATATGTTGGAGCACAGATTTGGGGTTACAAAGTACCCGTGAACATATATTGCTCCGCCGATTAGTGCTTCAAGAGTAGCTTTACTTTTCTACTGTAGCTCCCACTTGCTTTTTTACTTTTCACACTTGTCACAAGGTAAACAACACTTTCCTTATTTCATATATGATTGAAACATAGTATAGACTCAATGACACGTCACTCTCTGTGTCCACCAGATAACCCACACCAGAATTGTTAGCAGTAACATTTAAGACGCTTCTAATATTTTTACTTCTGGAAGCTTTTCAATTTTGTCTCGTCAAACAGGTCATTCTCGACTTCCTTAAAATGGTCAGCATATATCGTATTTACATAGATCTCTCTCGGAGGCTCAATTTCACTATCATTGCTGAAAATGACATTAAAAGCTTCATCGAAAATCAGGCTGATTCTCTCCTGAACTACATAACTTCCTAGCTATTCTATAATTCTCTGATGCCAAACTCTGTGGTAACAACATTTACTCCTTTCTCACCTGTGCAGTACAATCGCTAGGTTCGTAATCACTTTCATCTTTGCTGAGGCAACTAGTGTGTAGATAGACATCAACAACAAACTGCTCACACTCATCTACAATGACGAACGTATAAATTTTGTCACGACTGTTAGCAGTATTTACATTATTTGTATGACGAAAAGATTCCAGCGCGCCATTCGCTGAATCTGCAACAACAATCACTGCAGCAACCTGCTATAGAGTGACATTATTTTCGTCAGTACACGCAAATTCCATTGCATGCCTCACCCCATATCTGCTGCCACAGGTTCCAAGTCCTATTCGCCAACAGCTGAAGTTTGCGACTCAAGAGCCGGCTGGAGTGGCCGAGCGGTTCTAGGCGCTACAGTCTGGAAGCACGCGACCGCTGCGGTCGCAGGTTCTAATCCTGCCTCGGGCATGGATGAGTGTGATGTCCTTAGGTTAGTCAGGTTTAAGTAGTTCTAAGTTCTAGGGGACTGATGATCTCAGAAGTTAAGTCCCATAGTGCTCAGAGCCATTTGAACCATTTTTTCCGACTCAGGATTACCTCTGCCCGGGTCACATCGAAATAAACATTGCCTTCGCACTCTGTTATTGACATTGACCCATTTGCCTGATTACCCAGTTCTAGTGCTGCCAATTCTACCAAGCCATATTCATCTCTAGCTTCGTGATTAAACAAACAATTTAAGTCTACATCCACTGACCATCGCCGTCGCTTCTGTTCACTGTTGCCTCTATATCCGTGCACTCACCATAATTTCTCGTAGCCCATCATGACCTCCGTAGCAGATACCGGTGCCTCTTTTGCTGTTTCATGGTAGCTATTCCCGCTTGTTTTTATACCCTCTCCAGTCCTATTCTTAACGAAGTTTGTCCTGCTCACTCCTCGGACACCAGTCAGGGGAAAATTTAGTTTCTTGACTGCTTCCTTGGTTGGTTATTACTCTGCTGGTCGTTGCAATTAGGCTATCATCCTCATTTGTATTAAAAAAAATGTCTCTGAGCGCTATGGGACTTAACATCTATGGTCATCAGCCCCCTAGAACTTAGAACTACTTAAACCTAACTAGTCTAAGGACACCACACAACACCCAGTCATCACGAGGCACAGAAAATCCCTGACCCCGCCGGGAATCGAGCCCGGGAACCCGGGCGCGGGAAGCGAGAACGCTACCGCACGACCACGAGCTGCGGACTATTTGTATTACTCTGCTGATTACCGTGATTACCGGAATTTGGATGATAATAATTATTCACGCCACACTGGAATCTCTCCCAACTGATAGTTTCCATTATTCTATTGATATTTGTTCCTTTTGTTTCTGTAGCACATTGCATCATCCACGAGCTCCACGAACTGAAACGAAAAATACAGTGTCCTATGAATATAATATCAGTGAGTCGCAGTTGGAATCTGTAAACTTATACAAATATTTGGGTGTAACACTTAGTGCGGGCGTGAAATGGAACTATCTCAAATGCTCAGTCGTGGGTAAAACAAGTTGCAGACTTCGGTTTTATTGGTAGAGTACCAGGGAAATGTAATCATTCTGCAAACGAGATTGCTTACAAACCACTTGTGCGAGCGGTTTCAGAATACTGCTCAAGTGTGAGGGACCGGTGCCAAACGGGACTAACACGGGATATTGAACGTATACAGAGAAGGCCAGCGCGAATGGTCACAGATTTGTTTGATCCACGGGAGAATGCCACATAGAAACTGAAGAAACTGGACTGGCAGAGTCTTCAAGGTAAACGGAAACTGTCCTGAGAAAGTCTACTGACAAAAAATTCAAGAACTGGCTTTAAATGACGACTCTAGGAATACAGGCTGGTCCATTGATAGTGACCGGGCCAAATATCTCACGAAATAAGCATCAAACGAAAAAACTACAAAGAACGAAACTTGTCTAGCTTGAAGGAGAAACCAGATGGCGCTATGGTTGGCCCATTAGATGGCGCTGCCATAGGTCAAACGGATATCAGCTGCGTTTTTTTTAAATAGGACCCCTCATTTTTTATTACGTATTCGTGTTGTACGTAAAGAAATATGAATGTTTTAGTTGGATCACTTTTTTCGCTTTGTGATAGATGGCGATGTAATAGTCACAAACGTATAAGTACGTGGTATCACGTAACATTCCGCCAGTGCTGACGGTATTTGCTTCGTGATACATTACCCGTGTTAAAATGGACCGTTTACCAATTGCGGAAAAGGTCGATATCGAGTTGATGTATGGCTATTGTGATCAAAATGCCCAACGAGTGTGTGCTATGTATGCTGCTCGGTATGCTGGACGACATCATCCAAGTGCCCGGACCGTTCGCCGGATAGTTACGTTATTTAAGGAAACAGGAAGTGTTCAGCCACATGTGAAACGTCAACCATGTCCTGCAACAAATGATGATGCCCAAGTAGGTGTTTTAGCTGCTATCGCGGCTAATCCGCACATCAGTAGCAGACAAATTAATCGATAATCGGGAATCTCAAAACGTCGGTGTTGAGAATGCTACATCAACATCGATTGCACCCGTACCACATTTCAATGCACCAGGACTTTGAACGTCGTGTACAGTTCTGCCACTGGGCACAAGAGAAATTACGGGACGATGACAGATTTTTTGCACGCGTTCTATTTAGCGACGAAGCGTCATTCACCAATAGCGGTAACGTAAACCGGCATAATATGCACTATTGGGCAACGTAAAATCCACGGTGGCTGCGACGAGTGGAACATCAGCGACCTTGGCGGGTTAATGTGTGGTGCGGCATTATGGAAGGAAGGATAATTGGCCCCCATCTTATCGATGGCAATCTAAATGGTGCAATGTATGCTGATTTCCTACGTAATGTTGTACCGATGTTACTACAAGATGTTTCACTGCATGACAGAATGGCGATGTACTTCTAACATGATCGATGTCCGGCACATAGTTCGCGTGCGGTTGAAGCGGTACTGAATAGTATATTTCATGACGGGTGGATTGGTCGTCGAAGCACCACACCATGGCCCGCACGTTTCACCGGATCTGACGTCCCCGGATTTCTTTCTGTGGGGAAGTTTGAAATATATTTGCTATCGTGATCCACCGACAACGCCTGACAACATGCGTCAGCGCATTGTCAATGCATGTGCGAACATTACGGAAGGCGAACTACTCGCTGTTGAGAGGAATGTGGTTACACGCATTGCCATATGCATTGAGGTTGACGGACATCATTTTGAGCATTTATTGCATTAATGTGGTATTTACAGGTAATCACGCTGTAACAGAATGCGTTCTCATATATTATAAGTTCACAAAGGTACATGTATCGCATTGGAACAACCGAAATAAAATGTTCAAACGTACCTAGGTCCTGTATTTTAATTTAAAAAGCCTACCTGTTATCAACTGTTCGTCTAAAATTGTGAGCCATATGTTTGTGACTATTACAGCGTCATCTATCACAAAGCGAAAAAAGTGGTCCAACTAAAACATTCATATTTCTTTACGTACTACACGAATATGTAATAAAAAATGGGGGTTCCTATTTTGAAAAACGCAGTTGATATCCGTTTGACCTATGGCAGCGCCATCTAGCAGGTCAAAAATAGCCCCATCTGGTTTCCCCCTTCAAGCTAGACAAGTTTCGTTCTTAGTAGTTTTTTCGTTTGATGCTTATTTCGTGAGATATTTGGCCCGGTCACTATCAATGGACCACCCTGTATATTACAGCTCCCTACATATCGCTCACACAGGGATCGTGAGGATAAGATTAGATTAATTACAGCACGCACAGAGGCATTTAAATAATCATTATTCTCGCCCTCCATACGTGAATGGAACGGAAAAAAGCCTTAACAACTGGTACAGAGGAATGTACCTTCTGCCATGCATTTCACAGTGGTTGACAGAGTATATGTGTGGACGTAAGAGTCTACAAAATGCAGACCCTATCTTCTTCTTATTCACACACTCTCTCTCCACGAAACATGTACTCTTTCTTTCTTTCTCGTACAGATGTTTTTCCCCTGCGGTTATCCAGTCCGTCAAATTCTTTTCAACCTGAGTAATATGAGTGCAAATTCCCACTAGCGAAGAACTTGTTTTCACAATCAGGTCATCGAAATTTTTTCTTATTAACTCCTCAGACTTTCTGTCTCTCTCCTCAAACTGATTTATTCCTTTAAATTGACGGTTCATCACCTCAACTTGACTGTCCATCCTCTTCAGTTTCAACATTATATATTTCAATGAACATTTCTTGAACATTCTCTTCCTCCACAGACCTACTCAGACTCTTGAGCTCACTCAAATGATCGAAAACAAACTTAGTGGGTGACTGCTTAATACCCTTTGCCAATACTAACAATCTGCAAAAATAATGCGTGGTCAATAGCAAATTCTGTCTGCACTTAATTTGCGTCTGCAACCGCTGTCCACTACAGGTGAAATGGCGACGTCTGTGAGAGTTTCGTGGCGCTTCTGTGGAGCGTTGGAGCGCCTTGACCTTCCGTATGTGTGTGTGGAAGCGAAGTGTTTTGAAGACTGCTGGTTCTCACTGCTGCTGAGCCAACAGCATCCGAAAGCGTCGTGTAGCCATTAGTGTGATGCTTTGGCGAACCTATGGGTGTGTGTGTAGCATGCTGCATTGTCCTGAAGGCCGCTGCTGCTGTACCGATGACATTCATATGCATTCACGGTGAAAGCAAATAAAGAAGTCACCGTCTGCAACTAAATTTTCACATGCACCATGCCCTAACCTTCCAGTCTAGTTGTTTATAGCAAACTAATTCCCTAGTAACTGAATTTTTAGTCCTGTCCAGGGAAACCACGTATAACACGTGGGCTGCAAGTTTGCACCAAGTATAACGCTATGCTCGCAGTATAGTGTTACCCTCTGTGAGGATTTTTATATTTCTTTGACTGCGTGTATACCTAATGGACAGAGGGTATCGAATTTCTTATAAGTGCCAATTAATAGAAAACTGAAAGACTTTGGAGGTAATACTAGTATTGACATTCATGCAAATGAAATAATAAACGGTCGTCAGCCTAATTAGGCATAATAATTTGAAACATTATATTTCAAGAAAATTTAATATGAGCTACTAAATTGACTTTCATTAATACTCCTTTTGAATAGTGCAATGAATACACACGACTACTGGACGAACTGAGTAGTGGGTAGCAGTAGTTACTTTTTACACAAATCAGCAATCATAGGAATTTTAAAAGTTATTTCACTCATAGTAATAATAGTTACTGTTGCAATCAATAGCTAACTCAGCAATAAGACGTTTCTAAAGACCTCACGAGACTAAAACTGGGCATGGGCAGAGTCCTGGTTCAACTAACATACAGACACCACAAATGAAGTTAAATAACATTACACAGGCACTTTTTATACTCACTCGTCTATGGAAATGCTTCAGATTTCTTTAGCAAAAGCAGTATTTAGTTTATCTTTATTGTAATAGAAAAGAGTATAGTGGGAGCCCATAAACTGAAACTGTCTTTACAGGCAAATTCTGTAACTTATGAAACGTCCCCTTAGAAAAATTGTACAAGACTGTGCTTAAACTGACATACAATATTTTTAGCGCAACGCAGTCTGACTTTCAAAAATCCCTACAAAAGAATGGCCCTGACTAACATTAACCTATACCTTTCACAAATCACTTACCTCACAAAAATCTTCGTTACTCAAGCTACAGCAATACAGCGAGCGCCACTACTGCCAGCTAAATAACAGATTCAAACTACGGATGGCACTAACTACTAGTAGGCATAGTTAGCAAATGAAAGATTTTAATAGGGAACAAACAATGTATTTACCTTAATAGTCATCAAAAGTCATAATATATACAGCAGTTCATGACATCCATTTTTACAAATTTCAAAACTCCGCCATTTCTCTCCCCACATCCACCACTGCTGGCGGCTCACCTCCAACTGCGCAACGCTACGCGCTGTTAACATCCAGCTGCCGCTGCCCAACACTACAATGGCAGACAACAATGCAAACTAGCCACAGACTGCACACAGCACAGCCAGTGATTTTCATACAGAGAGCGCTACGTGGCGGCGGTGTTACCAATATAAGAACCTAAACAGCCTACTTACATAGCCCCCATGCTCCCCACAAAAAATTTTACAAATTGTTTTGGGCACTGGGCAATACATATTTGTTAAAATTTTTCATAATTGTAATTACAATAACAAAGAAATCAAATGCACACACTTATTTATACAATGTTGGACAAAAGCTAAAATTTTCTCACAGTCCATAAAGATAGTCCTGATCATTCATCATAATAGTAAAACTGCCGTTTCTTTTATCAAAGTCTGAGCAGTAAAAGAAAATGCACACGGAAGTAGTGGATTTCCATGCAGTCTTGAAGAAGTAGTGTTGTCCATCCAACAGAAAGACAGTGCTGACTCTCGACATGCAGACAGATAAAGGGCCACAACAGAGTAAACCCACAGCAGAGTCATTCGAAGTTTTGAAGGATATTGGTAGGTAGGTCATCACAGAGCAGACCCACTGTAGTCCTGGTAGAGATTACGGTATTGGTGAGCCACCAGAGGTGCAGTCCCACTGTAGTCCTGGTAGAGATTGTGGTACTGGTGAGTCAGCAAAGGTGTAGACCTACTGTAGTCCTTGTAGAAATAATGGTATTGGTGGGTCATCAAAGATGCAGACCCATTGTAGTCCTTGTAGAGACGGCCAGCAGCCGTCTGTTGTGACTGTGCAGGTGCACAATCACCATTGAAGAGTCTTGCAGATAATATAGTAAGTCCATAACCACCACTTGTGCCCTCACAAAGTTTTTGGAATTGTCCTTAGAACCAGAAATGCTGTTATCCAGTCCCTTGCTGAATTATCAACACACGTGCAAACACTAACAGTCCCTACTTCTCACATATTGTCCATATACTATGACCAACAGAAACGTGTGCAGTGAAATGTAACTTACAAGTTAAAAATATGATGAACTGGTGTCAATTACAATTTTATAACATAAGAATACAATTACAAAGGTACAAAATACATCATTAAAGAACATAACAATATAGATAACATTTGTAGTACAGGCTTTACAACAGAATAGAAATAAACATATACATCAATGTTACAGGACATATGATGTAAGTAAATACATAAAAGATCAGAATAACTTTTGAAACATCAACTTCACACATGAGCAACAAAACAGAACACATAAATAATGTCTAAACATCTTTACAAAGTAAATAACATATTATTAATGCAATTTATATTCAAGGATAACAGTATTCCTCATCATAGTGAATGTAGCTTAGTATTAGAAGAAGAAAAAATTCTATGAAACTACACAGAGACAGGAAGAAAACAAATACACAAGGGTACACAAACACATAGTGGGATAACACAAAAGGAAAGGACAGGGTTTGTTTGTAGTGCAACATTTGCAAACAAAACCTTCTTTTTCTTGGAGATCTCCCTTCGTTCATCATTATTCCCAAAAGGTCCTATCTATACCTGCTTTCTGTACTTTTTTCGTATAACTTCTCAATGCATTTCTTCGTATTCATCGCAACTCATTCTCTTATATAGTCTACCCCCTCTTAAGCTAACTTAAATATACTGAGCTCAGATGCTAAACTAAGGGACGAGGCAATGCAGCAGCACAAAACAATTAACACAAACATCAATGACAAAAATTCAAATTGGCAAAGCAATTGCAATATTACAACTAATATAAGGCACTGTGCAGCAAACAAGAAAAATAAATCCGTAGTAAAACTGGCTTAACAAAGTAATACAAAGTCAAATTCAGTAACACTATGCCCAGCAAACAGCAGCAGCAAATGAAATAACTTATATCTAAACATGACATAGCTCAAGCAGAAAAAAACATTACACTAAAGACAACAATGCAGACAAGGGAAATGTATATTCACATCTTAATGTCTATGTAATTAAACTGGTGCACCACAAGAAGTTATTCTACAAAAAAAATTACCAAGTAGTTGAAAAGAAAATTCCGTATGCAATTCCTGTGAAGGGAAATGTCTTTGTGCTCCCCCATTTTTGGGAAATGTATTACAAAATTAGTATTTACTGGATCTGTAGACAGAAAATATTTATATTAGTACATCTATAAAATTCTATTTTAACCATTGCTGCAGTGCAGCTAGAAATTATATATTAAACAAAATGAGTAAATAAATACATAAAGCAAGCCATATGACATTTCTCTCAACTAGAAAGACAGTAGTCATAATCAGATGTATAGACATAAAAATATTTCTCGTCATTTCATTAGGCATTGCAGTAAATATCATAAATTAAGAGCTCCACAGTGTTATCATGTTTTCAAGTTTGAGGGTGTTGTATTTACGGTGCTTTCTACAAAGGAATGTCAATAGCAAGGATAATGGCCTCCCTTTTTTTTTTCACCTGTGCCTCTGAAAAGACACACACTAATGGCTTTTTCTCCAGGCGTCTGACACAGCTGGGTGCCCACGACGCATTACATGCAGGTGGTCACTTAACTTTCTTACGGAAATATTTACGACAGCAGTTTCCGCTACAGTGACAGTCTCATATAAAAATTTTTCACAGGTCAAGAATTTGCGTTACAAATCTGTAGAGACAAAATGCTATTGGTATAACAGAGTCCAAAAAACTTTCGTCGACATTGTAATACGTTCACGCATTTACATACATTTCATAACTCTTAAAGTACGATTCTCAGTTTCCAACATCCTTTTTCACAAGTCAGAGTCCCTAACCACTATTCATTACTCCTTACCTTATTATACATATACATATTCGTTGACACTTCTTCAATATTTCATCATAAGAAATACGTAGCATAATCAAATTCCTCATATACGGTAGCATCATCTTATCGATCATAAACATACCTCAGCAGCATAATACACATCGTCGTCATAATAATATCATAACACCTCAGTCAAATCTCAGAAACGTCATAGCTTTCTGCAATAATTTCAAAACCTAAAGAAAATTCTCTGCTCATTTCAGTAGTGTCATCTACCTCAAACGTACTATAAAAATCATGATCTCATACCAAATATATCATTCAAAGCTCTCATAATATCACAATGATTCTGAAAAAAATATGAACAGTTCACACAGTACAGACAAAATACAGTTTCATAAGTGTGAAGTTATCCAACTGTGTAATTGTGTAAACATATGTCACTGATGCAGTAAAAAAAGTTTATCTCTCAGTTAAATGATCAGATAGCTATGTAATTTATGTGTTAGAGGAATATGGTACCGATGTGTAAAGTTGTATAAGCAAATACCATATTAGCTAGGGCTCCTTGTGCTTGCCAAACACATGGTACACAAAGTAAGCATGTACCCCCCTGAGGATTAATGTAATTATACCCTCAGGTGTTACAGATTACAACAATGGAATGAAATGTATTACGGAAAACCTTTGTATCATTGTACTTCAAATATCTTTAAAAATAAATGATTTAAATACAAAATTAATCACCCAAATACGTGTCCTGTAGCGCTAAATGTGCGTCTTGCTGTAAGATAATCTCTGTGGAAGTGTCGTAGTTATTGTCCACCGAAAGCTAAGTTCTGCAGAAGTCAGTGTACTTACCTCATGATAAACAAAAGTGAAATGCTTTGCGTATAGATATCTTAGTTATTACGCTTATTGTTGTGATGAAGAAATTACTGTGCTGTAACGTATTGTTGTGCTACGGAAAAGGCTGTCTCATTGTAGCTATACCACTAAAGTTACTACTAAAACATGTTTTACTTTCCAGAATAATTCAGAAAAACTGTGCAGATATAAAACAGATACACCGCAAAAGCAACATTGTAAATTGTCACTCATTAGTAGCGTCGTGATAAAATCGTGTAGCTGTCACATAAACTAACCACTGTGTCATCTGGTAAAGTACTTTAAATCCAGAATGTATTTTCAAGTAAACCAAAATGTTGCATTAAAATCTCATTAGCAGTACTGGTAAATGTTCTAAGTATGTGAGCCTTATAGTCGTTACGTAAGCGTGCAACTAACAAGCAAGAATGCACACACACAATAACACTGTGTTGTCTGTTCACAATAACAATGCATTCGTAATTTCTGTTTAAATAAGTTCTCTTGGTTCTTGACTGGATATTTAACTTCAAACATTGTTGCATGGTAACAGTTTCTAAGTCTGACAATGCATACTAGAAATGTGAAGTGAAACGTTTTATGTCAAAGACAAAGTTAAAAAGCAGATTATCTTTCAATAAACGGTTTTACATGTGTAATGTGGTGCAATCCTTTACTCTTCGTAGTACTCAGAGTTTCAGCTTGAACGCAATTATCGTGCGGTATATGTCGGTAAAGAGTGCTAAAATTTTTCTTAAGGTTAGCGTCTATGTTATTTTTCTCTGAGCCAGCCGGCGCACGTGGCTGCCTGCAGTGCAAGTCATTGTCTGTGCCTTTGTTAGCGCGCGTCGTTATTGGGATTTGGAGGTCTAACTTCTACAAATTCACCTTGTCGAGAGGTGCCTACACCATTATTTGCGGCCCGCTCCATTTCCCTATGCACAATTACCAAATTACTATTTTGAATGTCTGTTAATTCACTACACAGTGGTGTTGATAAGCTATGCTCGTCGTCACTATTATTTCTCAGTTTACTTTGGAGCCTAGTGTTACGTTTTTCACACGCCATTATTGTCACAATATTTCACACGACAACACAGAAAAGCACAATTTGAAGAGCAAAAATAAGAGAACACATTAACATAGCACTGATAATAATATCTCGTTAATTGCAAGCGCAGCTGCGAAATACTTGGTGCAAATCTACATGCATGCCACAACTGTTTTACTGTACAACAATGAAAGGCTGCAACTACAAAGGAGATTCTCTCTACAATTACGCGCTAGCAATAAACAAAATCTACACTAACTACACAATCTACAAGGAAAAAATCAGAAGATTCCAGTGAGGTATCCTCGGCTAAGGGTCGACATATGAAACGTCCCCTTAGAAAAATTGTACAAGACTGTGCTTAAACTGACATACAATATTTTTAGCGCAACGCAGTCTGACTTTCAAAAATCCCTACAAAAGAATGGCCCTGACTAACATTAACCTATACCTTTCACAAATCACTTACCTCACAAAAATCTTCGTTACTCAAGCTACAGCAATACAGCGAGCGCCACTACTGCCAGCTAAATAACAGATTCAAACTACGGATGGCACTAACTACTAGTAGGCATAGTTAGCAAATGAAAGATTTTAATAGGGAACAAACAATGTATTTACCTTAATAGTCATCAAAAGTCATAATATATACAGCAGTTCATGACATCCATTTTTACAAATTTCAAAACTCCGCCATTTCTCTCCCCACATCCACCACTGCTGGCGGCTCACCTCCAACTGCGCAACGCTACGCGCTGTTAACATCCAGCTGCCGCTGCCCAACACTACAATGGCAGACAACAATGCAAACTAGCCACAGACTGCACACAGCACAGCCAGTGATTTTCATACAGAGAGCGCTACGTGGCGGCGGCGTTACCAATATAAGAACCTAAACAGCCTACTTACAAACTATTTCAGAAACAAAATGCAATTTGCCAATATTGCTTTCTAATCACACTTGAAATAGTTTACGTGTCCATACATTAAAGCAAGTAATTCAAATATTAAGTTCAATTAACTATTGAGTGCAGCTGGAGTCATCCCAAACAAATACTACTCTTCATGTCATTCATGTGACTCCAAGTGTCAACGGAGAGCTTCAGTTAGTTTCCCGTACAAACCAAAATGTTTAAAGCGATTTTAGACAGATAAAGCCATCCCAGACCCGTCTAATACGATATTCGTTTTACCGATATGCATTAACAGGGACAGAAGAATACCAAGAATAACCAGTACTTCAGTAGCAACTAACCAGCGCTGGTGCAGGGCGATAGCAGGCAGCATCATGCCAGGGTGGTGCTGTCACTACTGGAGAACTGGTTATTCTTGGTGTTTTACTGTCCCTATCCTTGTTAACGCTAATCGGTAAAACGAATACCGCACTACACTAAGCTGGGACGGGTTACCGAATGGGCACATAAAATTCCACTTTAAAAATACTGTTGTTTGTAACGGTACCAAATCGACGCTTTCCGTCGACAATCGGCCTAGCATGAAAGATGAATTGAGCAGAATTAGGCTGGGCTTAGTCCAGGCACACTTTTTAAAAACGTTGTTGCAAATATCCGCCGAAACATCAGAGAAAAAGCGCCTGACAACTCTTACGAGGGCCCGAAAATGTACTCACTCTTATTGTGCATACTTCCTAAATTAATTGACGGAAACGTCTCATTTTTGGTAGTGTAATAGCTTTTTGTTCAAGCAGTGAAGTGCGGCGCGGGTTGTCTTTAGGGGTTCGATTGGGCCGTTCTTCTTTGACGGCACAGCTACTAGTGAGGTGCACCTAGATAAGATAGACACATCTATTTTACCTGCCATTTGTGTGTTGTATGGAGACAAAAGATTTCACCTTCAAGAAATTGGTGCCAATCTTACCCCACACTCATGTCGAGGAGCACCTCAACGAAAATCTACCTGCTCAGCGATTAGGCCGAAGAGGTGCTGTCGAGTACCTACCAAGTTTTCTAGACTTAAAGCATCTGGTTGATTGGTTGATTCAGGGGAGGGGACCTTGATTGATTGATTCGGGGGAGGGGACCACACAGCGAGGTCATCAGTCCCATCGGGTTAGGGAAGGACGTGGGATGAAGTCGGCCGTGGCCTTTCACAGAAACCATCTCGGTATTTATCTGAAGCGATTTAGGGAAATCACGGTAAACCTAAATCAAGATGGCCGGGAGCGGGTTTGAACCATCGTCCTCCCGAATGCGAGTCTAGTGTGCTAACCACTGCGACACCTCGCTCGGTTTCAAGCATCTGGACTTTCAGCTATGGGGAACACTAAAGGACTTTGTTTATTGACATTGGATTAACTTAGAGAATGCATCAAAAAGTTTTCTACAGCGTCGTTTCTTATGCAAACAATGAGTAACTAGCGAGCGAAAAGACCATAGTAATAATCAAAGAAAAATTACTTTTCATATAGGTTCAATTTGTGTGCCTTATCCATTAGCTGTGAAACAGGTGTTTTTACGATAACACTACACACGTTGGCACTGAATATTAGCACATTTAGTACAGAAGCAAACCATTAATTAGTTAGAAACAGGTTACTCGGTTTCTGCACATTTAGGATGGGACCCTACATTGATTTCATGATTAGGACCATTTTAAGATTCAAACACATGTTATACCACTGGGATTAATATTGAAAAACATTCACACAAACAAACTGTTCCATACTATGATACATATCTGAGTTCCTGATGTTGGCGGGGCAGTGGCGCAATAGTGGTGGTAAGCATGTGGCGGCTATCTGGTCTCACACTCTTGATGCTGAATGCTCTGTATAAAGTCTTCTTGGCGACGTATCATCCTCGTTGACGGCCATCCCAAAATAACAAGAGCACCATATGACAGCCGAAACCACATCCGAGGCAACTTCAGTATAAATTGGCTTTCAAATGCCTCACTTGGCCCCTCGATGTTAACTGTACAACGGCTAGCCACTGACTTTCTCTGACTGAACATACATATTTTACAAAGTTTTATTATTTTAGTTTTCATAGTACTTATATTACAAACTTCAGCTTTCTCTCTGACAATTCAATGACTTTCATTAGTAAAGAATAAACACTTCATAGTCACATACACATAATTACACAGTACAAACTACTTACAATCGATACTGGTGTTACGTGCTGTGCATACGAAATCCCGGATAAAATAACTACCTTTGGCTCGTATCGTTGTTGTAGGGCTTAGAGTTCGTTTAATAAAAATGTTAATGCATACCTGATACAAAAAAACAGAGTAAATTACTGTTAGGTTGACGCGTAGGTGCTGCTTGCAAATAATGTTTCCCAGCAACGAGTTTAGAGTTCGACATCATTCACTCTTTATTCATTAATTGCACACAATAGTGCACATAGAACGTTGGCCGTAACCTTGTTACTAAGTCTACGAAGCTACAAGTCCTTAGTAACCGAGCGGTCTAAGGCGCTGTAGGCATGGACTGTGCGGCTGATCCCGGCGGAAGTTCGAGTCCTCCCTAGGGCATGGGTGTGTGTATTTGTCTTTAGGATAATTTAGGTTAAGTAGTGTGTAAGCTTAGGGACTGATGACCTTAGCAGTTAAGTCCCATAAGATTTCACACATTTGAACAGTCCTTAGTAAGCATGATTCGGAGTCGCACTAAGTAATGCTGTTCGTATGACCAACAGTGAACTTAAATCCTCGTTCTTAAGTAAGCAAGTTCTGAGACAAACTTGGTGATGATGGCGTTGTTGCCAACAGTGTAAATTGGCCCTCAGTCTTTAGTGTGCCAGATCTGAAGATGGTTGTCATTCAGCCGAAACCAGTTATCAGCAAATGTAGTTTTGTGTTTTACTGCGATAAGAATATTACGAATTTTTAACAAATATATCAGGTATCTACATCTCCGTCACCTGACGATGTCAGGACTTACAAACATACGTAGATGGCACATCATCTTTGAAGAAAATGATCTGCTCCTTCCGTTGCTGCTATCCAAATTTATGTGCCTGTAATGGAATTTGGATCTCACAGGACACTATGAAAATTCTGATTAATTAATTAAAATCGGCAATTAAACACATAAAACTTATGATCTAACTGATGTTTATGATTTGTGACTACGTTTACCAAAACATGCCGCCATGCTTATCATCTATAAATCTTATGTAATTAAATATGATTATTTTAATTTAACATCTGATTCAATCACCTCTCATTGACTAATAATGTAAGTAAATAAACATGTAAGTATTCCATTCAGTACGTCTTGATGAGCGCTTTTATACGAGAGGTCGATCTCATTTGTCGTTAAATTATTACAGTTATTATTAGAGGTATTGTGAAAGTCCGTTACAGATACGTTCTTGGCTCGATAACTAATTAAATGTGTCATTTGCAAAGTCAAACTGTACTCAACTGCATCATCTCGCATTGCTCTCAAAGTTGGCGTATTGTACTCCACTGTACATTCGCAAACGTATACAAAGGAGTTGCTTGTGGATAACGGTGTCGAAAACCCTTCTGGATATCTAGAAATATGGAATCAACTTGATATCCCCCGTCGATAGCACTTTTTTGTGAGAATAAAGAGCCTTCTGTGTTTCGCAATAATGATATTTTTATTTGTGCTGATTATATATCAACAGATCGTTTTCTTCAAGGTGTTTTATAATGTTCAAACACAGTATATTTTCAAAACGTCTGCTGTAAAATAATAATGATGTGACTCAAGAGTAAGATTCTGAACATGGCTGCACTTCAGCAACTGCGCATTCAGAAGCTTTAGTGAATTAGAAATAACAGCCAACTGGTTGCAAAATACATGTTTATTAAAAATTGATCATGGTTTTAATAAACCTGTTTTTGCAACTGTTGGCTGTTATTTCCAATCCATTGAAGTTCTTACTCGAGAGTGGTGAGTATGTTAGATATCTGGAATGTTCTTCATCAGAGTGTCGAGCTGGGGCTCCTGAACACGTCGACTCACTGGTTGGTGAGGAGCAGAGGTCCCCCGCCTCCAGGCCTGGTCGTGCGCTTGGACAGTGACGTCACGTGGGCCTCCCGACGTGCTTCTGGCGGTGTGCTGCTGCAGCATCTGACCAGAGACCATCTGGCGGGCCCCACTGTGCAGCGCCCGCTGGGGTCCTGGTCACCAGTTGCTGGCCTCGTTTGTCACGACCATTGTCGCAGCCAGGGCTTCCGGAGGAACCTCTGGGGCCCCATCCTGAGAGTCGGCACAGTGGTGAGCACGCAAATGCATCGCTGGACATTAAAACTGCATCACCAAGAAGGACAGAAGACAGCATTTTACTTTTTATGCGAATACTGTATAATAGGAAAAATATGTGTTGAAATTTCAAGGTGATTTGGGCGTAATACAGGACGAGAAACTTAGTATACAGTGCTGCCAGCTCCATTTTGGCTTTCATCAAGTGGAACTGAGTTTGGATGACCGAAACGGGTACGTCATTCCACGCTGCCCTCAACTCTGTACCAGACTGCACGAGATTTAGTGACTGACGTTTTGTGGCACGTCACTCTCTCGACAACCCATAAGCAGACGTTTTCAGTAAGTGAGAGATTTGGAGATCTTCCTGCATAGTTCAACGGTCAACATCCTCCATTCCGAGGAAGGTTAGGAAGGTATTTTTTATTACTTTATTTGCTGTCATTCTCAAATGATCTGCCACCTACGTACTGATACAGGGCGTGTTTTCACAATATTAAATTTTATATTTAGAATATGAAGCTTATTTTATTTATAATATTTTAATAATAATATAATAAAGAGTGAACTCAAACTTTGACATGAATAGTTCAGTTGGGGCTATGTGGTAAAGAAAAAACAATAAAAATGTTTGTTTCGTAAAGAACTCGCCTTGCATCTCAACATAGTCTCCCTTGAACAATATACACTTGATCCTGCGGCCTCAACCCTTTTCATCTCATCGCAAAAATAGGTTCTGTTAATCTCTGCCAAATACTCGTTGATTGCAATTATCACTTCCTCGTTCGACGAAAGCTTTTTCCCAGCAAGTAATACATGTTTAAATTTTTAGGTGATTTGGGGGTAATACAGGATTAGAAACTTAGTATATAAAGCTTCCAGCTCCATCTTGGTTATACATCAAGTGAAACTGAGTTTGGATGAACGAAACGGGTACGCCGTTGCATGCTAGGGAACAGTAAGAAGTCACTTGAGCTAAGTCTGGTGGGTAGGGTGGATGAGGAACCAATCCAAAGCCTAATTTATACAATTTCGCCATAGTTATCGCTGGTGTGTGCGATGGTGCATTATCCTGGTGAAAGAGCACATTTTTGTGTACCAGACCTTGTCTTTTTTAGGCAACGCAAATTTCAGACGATCCAACAATGAAGACTGATAGGATCTAATTATGGTTCCTCCATTTTCCAAGTAATCTGTGAGGATTATTCTTTGGGAATCCCAAAAAACAGTGTCCATCACGTTCCCAGCTGATAAATGGTCTTCGTTTTCTTCGGTGCACTTTTACCAGCCTTTATCCATTGTTTTGACTGCCGTTTTGACTCTGGTGAATAATGATGGGTCCAGGTTTCACCAACAGTCACAAATTGGCGCAAAAAGTCTTGCGGACTGCTATTAAACTTGTTGTGCCGGATACACTTTCGGTAGACTGTGAGCGATCGCCGCACCCACTTCGCACATAGCTCATTCATAGCCAATTCTCCGTGCAGGATACTGTGCACTCGCTCACTTGAAATGCCCACAGTCTCAGCAATCTCTCAAATTTTTTCTGGCGGTCTCGCATTACCATATAATGGATTTTGTCAATGGTTTCATTTGTGGTGGCCTCAATTGGACGGCCGGAGCACGCTTGGTCTTCGGTGCTTGTCCGACCACTTTTAAATTCATTTATCCATAAATAAATGGTCTTCAATGATGGCGAAGAGTCTACACGAACTTCACCCAATTCCGTTTTGATTTTAGTGGCAGTCCAACCTCCAAATGAAAATGTTTAATGACAGCACGAAACTCGGTTTTCTCCATTTTCAGCCGCAGTCAACACATTGACCAATTCAGACAGCTGTCAGGAATGTATTGTACTATGTACACTGTTGAAATTCTTTGTACGATCCTTGGAATAATCAAACTTATCAACCATCAAGGTGCAACAGAAATGTTCCATTCTTTCATAGCAATTTACTGTTCTTATCAAAGCACTCTCGTATTTATATATAAGTAGTTTCAATGTTTTAACTTAACATTTACTGCATTGGAGATGGCCACAAAATGACCTAAATTCTATAAAATAAACGCTATTTGCCATTGATTGCTGTACTCTTTACTACCTAAAGTAAATACAGTCGCTGGGCACAGCTGCTTCCTCACGGAATCAAACCTGATTTTGACAAAGTTGAACAATATTGCAGCATCATATATTTTTAAACTTAAAATTAATTACGAATCAGAAAAGCTTAAAATAAACAAATTGTGTATTAAGAAGATAGAAAAATAGGAAAAGGAAAGGGTTTAGACTTACAGAATACTAGCATTGAAGTACCTCAGAACGACAATGAGCCTCTCGCTTCTGAGCAGCCACTGCCCCATCTATTGCTACCCGCTTCTCAGGGTGACAACCTTAGCAATACTTTGAGTCTCTTGTCCTGAGATGGCGTGATCCTGCAACTAAGTTAAGTTATAGTACACAGCAGCGTGTGGGGTCCTCTATTTCTATATTTCTCGACCAGTCTATTATTGTTGTCTACTATACATATGTTTTTGTGGTAATGCAGTAACTAAACACCTACTTCCTATTCTCTGTTTGTCTGCCTTCGGTTAGGCCGCTATCGTCTGATTTGCTACCACTACTGCTGTTGTCTGTCTCGCTGGAATTGTTTATTGAGCCATTTGTCACCTGGGCTCCTTGCGCCATAGATCAGGAGTCCACTACACGCAGGAAGGAAATTTCGGAAAACCGTGTTTAGTAACTTTGCTTTAGTGGTGCTGTCATCAATAACATCACCATTGTTATCGCGCTGTGAAGGTATTGATTCCATTTTCCACTGATGTATTTTACATACGACCGAAATCCCTTCTGGTTTTCTACCATATTTCGAGAGAGAATTTCGTTGTCGAAACTGCTGAAAGCTTATCGCACTGAAGTTCATGCTAAATTTCGAGCTTCTGTGAAACTTAGCCAGTCTTGGAGGTTTTGAGTTCTTGTTAATGTGACATTTTTTTGTGTACCGTGGGGGATCGTTAACGCCTCTTATTAATTTATTTGGTACATATCTCTCAACTGCCGTCGATACTACTTCTCCGAATATAAACCTCATCTGGTCTGCGATTACATACTCAGATTGGAAGGAGTGGAGACTCCCTCTTAGGAAGGTGTCAAGCGAATTTTTATCTGATTTTTTTAAATAGATATATTTTGCATTTATTTCTGGTGGATTTGGATGTTGCTTGTATCTGTCATGATACTCCTGAAGTAGTTGTTCAAAATAAATTTCTGAGAAGGCATTCAGTACGATTCCGGACGATGTTTAATGCCTGCCACCGACTTCAAACATGTATTTTCGCCACCATAGCAAGGGTAGATTGAAGTCACCACCAATTATAATTGCATGAGTGAGGCACCTATTTGAAAAGCCACTCATATTTTCTTCGAACTGTTCAGCAACTATATCATCTGAGTCGGAGGGTCGCTAAAGGTAGCCAATTATTAATTCATTCCGGTTGTCAAGTATAACCTCTACTCATACTAGCTCACAGGAACTATGTACTTCAATTTCTGTACAAGGTAAATTATTTCTCATAACAATAAACCCTTCGCCATCAACTGTATTTAAGCTATCCTTTCTGAACGCAGTTAGTTTCTTTGTAAAGATTTCGGCTGAAGAACCTATTTCCTGCTTTAGCCAGCATTCCATGCCCATAACGATTTGATATTCAGTGCTTTATATTAGCATTTGAAGCTCTGTTACTTTTCCAGCACATCTGCGACAACTTAGAACTACAATACGGATTGTTTCCATGTCTACCCTCTTCCTGTGTTCGGCCTGCACCCTTTGAAATTAAAGCCCTTTCTGTACTTTCCCGAGACTCTCTAAACTAAAAAACCACCCAGTCCCCTCCACACAGGTCTCCTTGCCCGAAGTAAATACTTCAAAATTCGAATCAAGAACAACTGCCAACATGAATAACTTAAAAGTAGATGACCTAGTTGTAGTGAATTAGCTTAAAACACTTAAGAAAGGCTTCCAGTCCAGATTTTATAGCAGACAGGTTCCTTTCGGAATATGCTGATGCAATACATCCATACACAGCAGTCATATGCAACCGCTAGCCTGTAGAAAGACTCGTACCCAAAGACTGTAGAGTTGCATAAGTCACACCAATACCCAAGAAAGGAAATAGGAGCAATCCGTTGAATTACAGACCCATATCACTAACGTCGAATTGCAGTAGAATTTTGGAACATATAATGTGATCGAGAAAACTATTTTTTGACTAATAGCCAACACGGATTCAGAAAATATCGTTCTTGTGGAACGCAGCTAGCTCTTTACTCTCACGAAGTAATGAGTGCTATCGATAGGGGACGTAAAATTGATTCTACATTTTTAGATTTCCAGGAGGCTTTTGACACCGTTCCTCACAAGCGACTTCTAATTAAATTGCGAGCCTACGGAGTTCGCCTCAGTGACTGGATTCGTGATTTCTTTTCAGAAAGGTCTAGTTCGTAATAACTGATGGAAAGTCAACGAGTAAAACAGAAGTAATATCTGGCGTTCCCCAAGGAAGTGTTATAGGCCCTCTGCTGTTCCTGGACGCAGATCTATTAGATTGTTTGCAGATGATGCTGTCATTTATTGTCTAGTAAAATCACCAGAATATCAAAACCAATTGTAAAATGAAATAGATAAGATGTCTGCACGGTGCGAAAAGTTGACTCTAAACCATAAAAAGTATGAAGTCATCCACATGAGTACTAAAAAGAAACCGTTAAATTTCAGTTACAAGATAAATCACTCAAATCTAAAGGCTGTAAACTCAGTAAAAACTTAGGGATTACAGTTGCGAATAACTTCAATTGGAACGCTCACATAGATAATGTTGTGGGGAAAGCAAATCAAAGACTGCGATTTGTTGACAGAACATTTAGAAAATGTAACAGGTGTACTAAAGAGACCGCCTAAACTAGCTTGTCCGCCCTCTTCTGGAGTACTGCCGTGCAGTGTGGGATCCGCACCAAATAGGATTGACGTAGGACACCGAAAACTTTCACAGAAGGGCAGCTCGTTTTGTATTATCGCGCAATAGGGGAGATAGTGTCACAGACATGAAACGTGAATTGGAGTGGCAATCATTAAAACAAAGGCGTTTTCCGCTGCGGCAGGCCCTTCTCATGAAATTTACGTCACCAGTCTTCTGCTCAGAGTGTGAAAATGTTTTTGGCGCCCTCCTACCTATGGAGAAATGATCATCATAATAAAATAAGTGAAATCAGAGCTCGCACGGAAAGCTTTAAGTGTTCCTTTTTCCCACGCGTTGTTCGAGAGTGGAACGGTAGAGAAGTAGCTTGAAGGTCGTTCGATGAACCCTCTGCCCGGCATTTAATTGTGAATTACAGAGTAATCAAGTAGATGTAGATGTTATCCTCACCAAAGCAGCGAATGGACTATAGACTGGCGTAATCTTACTGTACGATAGTCCGCCTGTAAAAGATATTAATTCTACGAAAATTTTCGGCGCCAACTCTGAAGGAGCAATTTAACGTTACTATTTCATAATCAGTTTCACTGTTACTGAAATGCAGTTATTTTGTTGAAATTATGTTTGAACTTCTGCTTGCAATCAAGCAAGTTGTGAGATTAAGATGTAGCTCAATGGCTACCATGTTCAAAATGTAAATTAAGAGGAAATGAAAATTAAGTAACTGTCAAAATTGTGAAGTTAATCTCTAGATTAATATAAGCTAGCAATGCGATCAGTATGCTTCATAGAGATACAAATAGATTTAGAGCTTCCAAAGTGAAATATTCACTCTGCGGCGGAGTGTGCGCTGATAAGAAACTTCCTGGCACTTTAAAACTGTGTGCCAGGAAGTTTCAGATTTAGAGCTGTCTATTACAGGAAAAAAACCCTTTAGGTGAAATTACGTCATTCTTCCATTGTCGTGATATTTAAATAATAATAATATGTTTTGATTGTTGTGCTTTACAGAAGATTATTTAAAAGAAACAATGATACTTAAACAGGAATTTGTTTAAGATCTTGAGAGAATGACTTTAAGAAAAAATGTTAAGTAACAGAATCTGTTTCACACTGGTTGTGTGAATTTTGGACTGTGATATTCAGTACAGTTCTACCCACTTACATTTAATACAGGCTCTTGCCTTATTTGTATTAGCTCTTGTGATGGCTATAGTTGAAACTTGCAGAATGATATCTGGCTAACTCTTCACGTGTGTAATTTAGTATAAGCACATTGCACGCGGTAGCCATTATTCTTCATGTAGCGTTGGCTATAAATTCCTTCATAAATTAATGTTGCATAATCTTGCTTTCCAGAACTCACCATTTTCGGGAACGACTTTGCGACATGAATGCTGCTGTCACACCAACTTTCACTTGAATTTACACATTTTTAGCACTCACAAAAGTATTAACATCATCAGACATGAAGCAGCTACGTCCGAACACCAGGATACCCTTCCCGCTATTGTCACTTTTTCTTTCCTTCAGTCTTTGATCAGCCTCGCCCACAACATTTCCTGTGTGTTCCTTCCAATTTAAATTGTTCGTAATTGTAATTCCTAGGAATTTAGTTGAACAGCTTCTTGAAACTGGACCTTTAATTACGGACGCCCTGTATTTTATGACGCAAGAAAAGAAGCGTAGTGTTGTTACAAAAACTAAGTGATAAAATTTTCGCAAATATAACGTGGAACTTGTTTTCAGGTAACTGACCTGCCCCTCGATAATCTCGGACAGCGCCTCAGTGACGTCGAAGAGAAATATGTAGACGCAATGGCACGTTTTGGTTGGGGACTGACAAACATTCTGTCACAAAAATTAAATTTCACGTACGTCTCGTAACTAGCTTTCAGGCTTCTTAAGATATAGTTGTTAACAATTTCGTATAACATTAACCGCTTTCTCTTTACAGAACAGTTCTGTACGCGACGGCGTCTTTCGGATACAAGCGGCAGAGTGAAAACAACACGGTCGATGGACTGGTGGGTATGCTGGAGAGAGGGCTGGTCGACGTCGGATCGGCAGGGCTGGTCATGGTGGAAGACCGCCTCAGCCGCATCGACTACGCCGGGCCCTCCCGCCTCTGGGTGTAAGTGTTGCCAGCTCGTCAGCTGCGAGTCTGCACCAACCTGCCGTAGACAAATGCTGGATCAACAGGCTTTCTGTATCAGGTGTAGCATACAGAGATTTGTCAAGCTTATTGGAAATTTGAAGGTATGAACGTTCCTTTTGTCCGTGGCTCGGAGGAACCGTGGCTTCTTGCGGAGTCGCACCGCAATCTATAATCTCTTGGCGATGTGCGGCATGCAAGGTGAATTACACTACGTACTGTTCTGCAGATTTATTATCGGATTTTTTGTTCTGAAGGCTCGATTCTGAGCTTTAATTACAACCGAACCAATACGCCTTACGCACAATGAGTTACATCAATATATATATATATATATATATATATATATATATATATATATATATATGTGTGTGTGTGTGTGTGTGTTCAGAGAATGGTTTGATGCAGCTCTCCGTGCTACTCTATGCTATGCAACCTTCTTCCCCTCTGACTAACTACAGCAACCTACATACTTCTGAATCTGCTTAGTGTATCAAATGGATAAATTTTTAGACAACGTTGTTGTGTGGAGATAACAGCGATTGGTTTACTTATAATCAATTATTCAAAATGACAGTCACAATTGCATTATTGCACAGGCAGGGTGACGACTCCAGCGAGCAACCAAATGGTGTAAATTGCCCTGAAGATGACCCCATCGCGGGTTGAAACCGGTTGGCGACAAAATAAATAATGCGATTGTGACTGTCATTTTGAATAATTGATTTATCAAATGGTTCAAATGGCTCTGAGCACTATGGGACTTAACATCTGAGGTCATCAGTTCCCTAGAACTTAGAACTACGTAAACCTAACTAACCTAAGGACATCACACACATCCAATCCCGAGGCAGGATTCGAACCTGCGACCGTAGCTGTCGCGCGGTTCCAGACTTAAGCGTCACAGCGGCCGGCGCTTAGTCTATCCATCCCTTGGTCTCCCCCTATAATTTTTTTACCCTCTACGTTTCCCTTCAACACTAAATTCGTGATCTTTTGATGCCTCAGAACGTGTCCTGCCAACCGATCTCTTCTTCTAGTCAAGTTGTGCCACAAATTCCTCTTCTCCCCAGTTCTGTTTAGTATCTCCTCATTAGTTACTTGACCTACCCGTCTAATTTTCAGCATTCTTATGTAGCACCACATTTCGAAAGCTTATGTTCTCTTCTTGTCTATTTGTCGTCCATGTTTCACTTCCATACATGACTACACTCCATACAAATACTTTCAGAAAGAACTTCCTGACACTTAAATCTGTACTAGATGTTAACAAATTTCTCTTCTTAAGGAACGCTTTCCTTGCCATAGCCAGTCTACATTTGGTATCCTCTCTATTTCGACCAGCATCACTTATTTTGCTTCCCAAATAGCAAAGCTCATCTACTACTTTAAGTGTCTCTTAATCTAATTCTCTCAGCACCACCTGATTTAATTCGATTACATTCCATTATCCTCATTTTGCTGCTGTTGATCTTCATCTTATATCCTCCTTTCAATACACAGTCCACTCCTTTCAACTACTCTTCGGGGTTTTGCTATCTGTTACAGAAGTACAATATCGTCAGCAAACCTCAAAGATTTTATTTTTATCCATTGATTTTAGTTCCTACTCCAAATTTTTCTTTTGTTTCCTTTACTGCTTGCTCAATATACAGATTGAATGACATCGGGGATGAGTTACAACTCTGACTCACTCCCTTCCCAACCACTGCTTCCCTTTCATGCCCCTCGACTTTTATAACTGCCATTTGGTTTCTGTACAAATTGTAAATAGCCTTTCGCTCCCTGTATTTTACCCTTGCCGCCTTCATAATTTGAAACAGAGTATTCCAGTCAACATTGTCAAAAGCTTTTTCTACGTCTACAAATGCTAGGAAAGTAGGATTGCCTTCTCTTCATCTATCTTCTAAGATATGTCGTAAGGTCAGTATTGCCTCGCGGGCTCCCGTATTTCTACCGAATCCAAACTGATCTTCCCCGAGATCGACTTCTACCAGTTTTCCATTGACGTGTAAAGAATTGGTCTTTGTATTTTGCAACCCTGACTTACTAAACTGATAGTTCGGTAATTTTCACACCTGACAACTTCCTTTTTTTTGGGATTGGAATTATTATATTCTTCTTGAAGTCTGAGGGTATTACGCTTGCCTCATATATGTTGCTCACCTGATGGAAGATTTTTGCATGGCTGGCTCTCCTAAGGCTATCAGTAGTTCTAATGGAATATTGTCCACTCCCAGGGCCTTGTGTCGACTTAGGTCTCTCAGCGCTCTGTCAAATTCTTCACGCGGTATCATATCTCCCATTTCATTTTCATCTGTTCATCTACGTCCTCTTCCATTTCCATAACACTGTCCTCAAGTACATCGCTCTCTATATACTCCTTCTACCTTTCTTGCTTTCCCTCCTGTGCTTTAGGTCATATGGAGCAATTTGGCTTTACAGTTCAATATATGTTTTTTATTTCAGATTGTAGTAAGAACTGACCGGTTTTGGCGTCTTCTCTACGAACTGCTCACTTCAAAACAATGTAGCTTTAAAAGTTAATGAAATTTTCATACTTTATAGGCACATATATTGGCAATGGAAATTTTAAGTTATAGAAATTCTCAATCACCCACAAAAATGTTCTTATGATTTTCTAAAGTAACTTTTTCTCAGCCAAGAATAAACAAACAACAGAAAGCGTGGGTTTCTTTTGAAGGTCTCAGTTGTGGTTGTAAGACGCTACGATCACTGTGACCATACCGTGTGATAGGGATTTTATAAAGAGTGCTATTTAAGAGAGGTTCTGTGAATGCTGGACCTCGCGATTAACAGCGTGCACGCGAAGCTCCGGGTTGTTGGAAAACGGCTTGCCTGTGACTGGCAACGTAGCACCTGATTCCATCACGGCGACCTCTGTTATTCCCACGGTCCAACAGGCACAGAGCCAGTCTTAAATGCTATTCTGTATAAAATCCGAATCACACTGTTCGATCACAGTGCTCGTAGCTTCTTAAAACTACAAAAGAGACCTTAAACAACTCCACGCTTTCTGGTGGTATATGTGTATCCGCGCTGAGGAAAAGTTGCTTCAGAAAAATCATAAGAACTTTTCCGTGGGTGATTGAAAATTTCTGTAACTTGACATTTCCACTGCCAGTGTATATGCCTATAAGCTATTAAAATTTCATTAACATTTCGTGGTATATACTTCGAAGTGAGCAGTTCGTAGCAAAGACGCCGAAAACCGGACAATCCTCATTAAAATCAAAAATAGAAAATATGTATTGAACTTTCAAACCAAATTACTCCGTATAACCTAACGCAAAATAAAACAACAAAAATTTTAGTGTTTTTTGCGTTGAGCCTATTGCTTCGCTTGCAATTAAAGCTTAAACTCGAGTCTCCATAATGCAAAATCCGTTAGTAGTCGGGAACGTTATTGACTGACCTGGATTAGTTCTCTTCACTATTATACATGTAAGAGCACTCCAGATAAGGGTCACCAGCCTGGTTATAACCCGCGAGATGGGGTTAAAATTTTCAGTTTTCCGAAGTCCATCTTTGAAAGCCCTGTACGAATCAAACCACATTCGTAAGTAATTCGAATTACGGCTATTGGACTGGAATACGTACACCGTTTTAAAACACATCCAACTGGCTCCTAATAACTTCCAACTATACTGTCCACGTACCGGAGCAAGCATACATTAAATCGTCAATAAGGGAAGAATTCACACGAAAACACCACTCTCGAATTTCCACAGAAACAAATATAAGCTATTTGTATCTCCAATAGGATAAATAGTCAAGGCTGCAATGACAGCAGAAGCTTTATTGACGAGTTCCGCTTTTTTAAGCCATCTTCAGAATTTCTACAAGGGAAAATACATAAAAAGAAATCTGGGATGTGATCCTATCTGGCATGAGAAGGCGATAAAAACTTTTCTAAATACTATATAAATATCAAGGGACTTACATTTAGGAACTGTGGGTACGGACCAGGCTATCGGACAGATTACATCGAACGGTTATAGCGTCAGCAGTTGCTGCTAAAAAAATTCATTCACAGCAGTTTTTGATCACCTCTTGTACATCAAAACAATAGATTTGATTCTTCTATTACTCAGGCAAGATGTTTCGTAAGCCATCGATGTATTTGTGTTGATATTTTAATTAACCTACATGAAATAAAACAATCGTTCTTTAGTTGAAAAAATTATTGTATCGAGGTATTTCGACCGATTACATCGACTGAAAAGAAAGTTGAGCGGTGGAGTACTCTCATATCAGTGTTTGCGGGACTAGTTCGTGGAAGTGAATAATTTCGTCCCTGTGAATAAGAGGCGGTTACGACATAGGATAAATGTTAATAATACTCGGGATAATTTCTACAAGTGAAATCAACTGCGAAAACTTTAATTACACAAAGAAAGCTGATGAAGTAAGGGTGACACGAAAAGAGGCGAAAAATTACAAGAAATTTTATCTTGCTATGAGTCCGGTATGTTACACACATCAATGGAAGTTTTGCAGCACTCCTTTATTTGGAAATCCATGGTGCAGAAAACAAAACCGGCTCTGGTGCACGCTTATATATTCATTTACAACATGTCCAGATCACCAAATAAAAGAAACACTAGTGTATAACGACAAGGTCATCTGTTGCCCACGGAACGCGGTGGAGAGGGGGGGAAGGGGTAGAGAGGGGGGACATTTCATAACACTCCTGGGCAACATCAATATGTGTTGGAACGTCCACTTGCTCGGATGCAGACTTGGATCTACTGTGGCATACTATGGATGATATCATCAAACGACCTGTGTTCAAAATTATCCCACTCTTCAATGACGAGTCAGCATAAGCCGCGCGAAATACGAGGCCATCGTCGACGTTCAAAACCGGCTCCTTGCAGTCGAACTCACACTTGTTCCATTAGCGTCATGTCTGAGGAACAAGCAGGCCACTCCTTTCCGCTGAACATAGTACGCTGTACGAGCATGTTCACGGAAACAGCACGATGAGCACGCGAGTTACCGTCCATCAAGTTGAAATTGTCAGCAATATGTTGGCGATTCGGTCCCACTATGGGTTGGAGAATCTCGTCCCTGTACTACAGAGCAGTGAGACAGCTTTCAGCAACAACGAGAGGTGTCCGGTGGCCCCATGCAATGTCACCCCAGAACATCACTCCACCACATCTCTCCGCCACCGCTTTGCTGCATATACGGGACACAACATTGGAAGCGTTCATATTACCAGGTTGTCTCCCGAGATGTCTTCAGTTGTCAGGGTGCAAAAAGATCCAGATTTCGTCCATAAACAACACTCGAGGCAATCCTGGGGCGTCCGTTTTGCATGATTCCTTGCCCTTCAGGGTGCTGTGATGTACGACATGATGTTCGGTATGGCCATTGGGAATGTAGGTTCGCATCACACAATTGTGTCCAAATAGTTTGATCCGATACATGACGTCCTTTAGCGTCTTAGAATGACGGATTCCGTTCTGGAGTACTAAGCCCATAGTTCCTTTGATTCAGAAGTCGTAGATATAGATCGCCCTGCACCCCTATCAAACATGGATACCATATGCAGCGTTAACTCCTCAACATTACCTGTGGGACTGATTCCATCTCTGTACCATGTGACTTGGACTCAGGTGCAAATGTCGAGAAACCTCCCTAATTGCCACATAACGTGGTGATTCGGACCCGATCATTGATTGGGACTGTCCTTTGTGGCACTATAGATATTTACTCTACTGTTTCACAGACGTCTCTAATACACCCGTACTGGTGTTATACTTTCAACTGAAATGCTGCAATCCACTCGAGTGCAACTTTCTACCCATAATTAGCTCTTATGGTAACTCTGTGTATGTTTACAAGTAATGTCACATATGACCTTCCGATCGGTACAGAAACAGTCACAATAGCAACATACCTGTACGACATATCAGGGTTATGCGAAACTTTTGTTGGTTTGTGTACATCAGATCTAAGCTTTAAAATTCGAAAATTTAGGTTATGGTGGAACAGTGAACCGGTTTTTTATGAATGCTTGCAATCTATATCTCATTTATAAAAACAGTTGAGTGTTGACTTGAATATAAAAATATGAATATAAAATTGGCTAAGAAAACATACAAAAACAAAACTTTCTTCCAAACTGATGAAGAGTTTGCCAAAAACAACACAAGAAGCTTCTAGCAAAAGCTATAAAAACCTACCCTTCAATTTCGAGATGCTAATTGGAACATTGCTCACAAATGTATAGAAAGTTGCAAGATATTTTCAGATTTCTTTAAGAAACTCTTGAATTGTGAAGTCATTGTTGAAAATTTTGAATTAACTCCAAATAATTCTAATAAACCAGATTCAGAACCACCAACAATTGAAGAATTACAAAAAATCATTTCAGAATTAAAAAATAATTAAGTTCAGGTGGAAATCAAATAGTGGCCAAACTATGCAAAAAATCATTAAATTCGTGTTCAATAAAATTTGTGTAGAAGAAGAGATCTGAGCAGAGTAGAAAACAGCTCTCATCCATCCCTTCACAAAGAAGACCATTTCAGAAGAGCAGAGCCACATTTGGGTCTACAACTGGGGGAGTACCAGGGAGGGTTCTGAAAGGGTGGATCATGCTATGAACAACTACAAAACCTTTAAAAAACGTTACACTATATCAAATATCAAAGACATACGCAATTTCCTTCATTGATTTCAAGAATGCATATGATACAATTGATAGAGAATCCCTAGTATCAATGACAGAAGAATTGGATGTGGATAAGAAAACAACCAACAATAAAAGCCACTATTGTAAATACGTCTTCAAAAGTTATATTCATGGGTAAAGTATCAGATGCATTTGTAATAAAAACTGCAGTAAGACAAATGGATGGGTTTCCAACATTATTGTTTGATTGCCCATTGAGAAAGTAATCAGAGAATGGAAGTAAACCATAAAGAATGGAATAAGATGGTGTTGCGAAAAGCAGATTTTAAAATCAACTGCATTGCCTTTGCAGATGATGTGGCCCTGTTTGCTGAAGCAATGAAGGAAGCTAAGGAACGAATCCTTGAACTAGAGAAACATGCAGATAAAGTAGGTCTCAACACTTGCTTTGAAAAAACTAAAATAATGGCAAACAAACACATAAATAAATACATAAAAGTCCAAGAACATAAAATACACTCCTGGAAATTGAAATAAGAACACCGTGAATTCATTGTCCCAGGAAGGGGAAACTTTATTGACACATTCCTGGGGTCAGATACATCACATGATCACACTCACAGAACCACAGGCACATAGACACAGGCAACAGAGCATGCACAATGTCGGCACTAGTACAGTGTATATCCACCTTTCGCAGCAATGCAGGCTGCTATTCTCCCATGGAGACGATCGTAGAGATGCTGGATGTAGTCCTGTGGAACGGCTTGCCATGCCATTTCTACCTGGCGCCTCAGTTGGACCAGCGTTCATGCTGGACGTGCAGACCGCATGAGACGACGCTTCATCCAGTCCCAAACATGCTCAATGGGGGACAGATCCGGAGATCTTGCTGGCCAGGGTAGTTGACTTACACCTTCTAGAGCACGTTGGGTGGCACGGGATACATGCGGACGTGCATTGTCCTGTTGGAACAGCAAGTTCCCTTGCCGGTCTAGGAATGGTAGAACGATGGGTTCGATGACGGTTTGGATGTACCGTGCACTATTCAGTGTCCCCTCGACGATCACCAGTGGTGTACGGCCAGTGTAGGAGATCGCTCCCCACACCATGATGCCGGGTGTTGGCCCTGTGTGCCTCGGTCGTATGCAGTCCTGATTGTGGCGCTCACCTGCACGGCGCCAAACACGCATACGACCATCATTGGCACCAAGGCAGAAGCGACTCTCATCGCTGAAGACGACACGTCTCCATTCGTCCCTCCATTCACGCCTGTCGCGACACCACTGGAGGCGGGCTGCACGATGTTGGGGCGTGAGCGGAAGACGGCCTAACGGTGTGCGGGACCGTAGCCCAGCTTCATGGAGACGGTTGCGAATGGTCCTCGCCGATACCCCAGGAGCAACAGTGTCCCTAATTTGCTGGGAAGTGGCGGTGCGGTCCCCTACGGCACTGCGTAGGATCCTACGGTCTTGGCGTGCATCCGTGCGTCGCTGCGGTCCGGTCCCAGGTCGACGGGCACGTGCACCTTCCGCCGACCACTGGCGACAACATCGATGTACTGTGGAGACCTCACGCCCCACGTGTTGAGCAATTCGGCGGTACGTCCACCCGGCCTCCCGCATGCCCACTATACGCCCTCGCTCAAAGTCCGTCAACTGCATATACGGTTCACGCCCACGCTGTCGCGGCATGCTACCAGTGTTAAAGACTGCGATGGAGCTCCGTATGCCACGGCAAACTGGCTGACACTGACGGCGGCGGTGCACAAATGCTGCGCAGCTAGCGCCATTCGACGGCCAACACCGCGGTTCCTGGTGTGTCCGCTGTGCCGTGCGTGTGATCATTGCTTGTACAGCCCTCTCGCAGTGTCCGGAGCAAGTATGGTGGGTCTGACACACCGGTGTCAATGTGTTCTTTTTTCCATTTCCAGGAGTGTAGAAATAATAAAATAATTTAAATGTTTAGGGCAATGGATTAGTTGGAATGTAACACAACACAAGGCAATAGAATCCAGGAAAAACAAACTTGAATTGGCCTTCATTTGACAAAACAGACACACAACAAGTAATTCCTTTCTTAGGGTTCAAAAGTAAGCATTACAAAACAGCGATCAAGCCAGACGTATTGTTTGCAACAGAAAGCCTAACCATGAATCGATTAGGCAAGTTAGAACAATCAGCATGAAATTAAGAAAAATTTTAAGAAAAACTGTAAGGCCAAAATTTCTGGATAGTAAAAAAATGTATCTCAAGAATCAAACTCTCTCTAAAAAAAAAAAGAAAGACCTCAGATACTATGCGAAAAAGGAAATCTTGTCAGAATGAACTTGAAGATCAGAGAGAATGAAGAAATACTGACACAAAGGAAGGAACATTATGCGAAGAAGTAACTGATTCATCGTACTCCAGTTAAGGGTGAAACGAAAAAAGAAGAAGAAAAGGGAATTGCACCACAAAACCCGATTTTTCGCGATTAATGAAAGACAGGAGATATATAAAATTATGCTCATAGTAGGGTTCGCTTGCAGCTGTTTTGGTGGCATACTGCAACGAACGACATGTTTCAGGTCAAAGATCATGTTCCGGCACCCGGCAGTGGTGACGGTGCAGGGCACGCTGTTCCGGCCGCTGGCGCCACGCCTCTGGCTGTGCGTGGTTCTGGTGTTCGCCGCACTGGCGCTGGTGGCGCGCGCTGTCTGCTGGGCTCACGGCCGGCCCGCACTCCACGCCTGGGGTGACACCTTCCTGCTCGTCGCCTCTGCTGTGGGGCAGCAAGGTATACCTTGGCAGCAATATTGCACGAGAAAACGCGAAAACTGTTAATTTGTATCAAAATCTTACGAAAAAGTTACTTTTTTGTCATTTGTTTTCCGACAATTGCAATGTTTGGCCATCACATAGCACGCCTTTCCCTTCAGGACCGAGTACAGCTATGGAGTGGAAATTTATATCACGTCCTAAGGTATCTGGACTCTTCGTTGTTTACAAAATAGAAGCTTCTAAGTCAATGCAATCCACATGTATGGCGATCTATGTCATATATTTTGGTAATCGAAAAATCAATTATCGACCATTGTAGGTGCCTCTCACTTGATCTAGAAGAGTAATATCTGACAAGAGACGAGGTTTAACAGTAATATTATACGAGAAATCGTGGAAGTTGGTAAATTGTAGCTGGTTGCTTGTGGGTTAGCTGGCTGTACAGGTGTGCGAGCCTGGCTCTAAACAAAATAACGTTGGACGATAGTTGTTCTGCACTGCTATCGGCTGACACTATAAGTTAACTGAGGAAGAGCCTGTGTGTGTGCTGCACAATTACGAGATGTATTTATAGAATGCTTTAGTTTCTATTTAACTAATGAAGTATTATCGTACTGCTGGAATATGCATTTGCATTTGCATTTCACTACAATATTTTGTGCATTATGAGTCCAATATGTGTTCCATTGTGATAGCTGCCTGAATCTACCAGTATCAGTTAAAAGGATGTGCACATCCTTTTAACTGATACTGGTAGATTCAGGCAGCTATCACAATGGAACACATATTGGACTCATAATGCACAAAATATTGTAGTGAAATGCAAATTATTAATTGCTGGATGCCAAACATATAGTTAAATATAAATTATTAATGACAAGGCCCAATGCTGGGTGCTAAAATACAGTAAATTCAAATTAATAAAATAGGAGAAATATACATTTATTATAATCATTTATAAATCATTAATACAAAAAATTTCAGTGCAGATTGATTGGGCATACACACAACTCTGGGTATGAGGGAGGGAGGATGGGTGATTAAACACTAAATCACACCACATGACAGAACTGGTGGCATGTGCAGAAGCAGACAGCTGGTGTGATGTCAATGTCAGCGCAAGATATCAATCTCCTGTAGCATCTCTCGTGGCGTCAAGCGGACATTGGTGTACAGTAGAGCACTGCATCTGTGAGGTGGAACTACATGTGCAGCAGTCGCTGGCTATCACTCGCTCTGTACACATTGTGCAAGCATGCGGCCAGCGATTTCCACACCCAGTATCATGTGGTGGACACTCACTGAGTGGCGCACACTGAGTGAGCTACACAGCTAAGGAAACCTACAGTGGACTCTGTACATCTTCGCTACAACGTAGCAACGCTACTGGTCCTGGTGTAGGAATGCATTTAGAATTACAATTTCTTGATAGCTGTTGATTTTCCATAATTTCTATGCAGCAAGTATGTGCTGTGTACCTGAGATTCATGAAGTATTACCCCTGCATTGAGTATGATAACATATAATGAGAATTAAACTGATAATAGAATAATGAATGTTATTGAAAGACTGATTTACTTGTGGAACTGTAAATATGTCTGAAATAATGCCTGCATTCAGTCTGCTGGTAAAATTGCATTGGCATTGCCCTCTTTATAATTAACAAAAAACTTCAACCCAGCTGCACTGTAGATTGTTGTGTGTAAATCGAGCAAATTAACTAATAGAACTCATTACAGCTGGTAATATTAATTGCAATGAATGGAAAGAGGAAGGAAGTGTTAGGTGCAGTGGTAATCAAAGATGGACATTATTTGAATAAATTTCTAACTGGGTAATTATTTGAATAAGCAGATCACTATAATGAACTTATTCATGAATAAATTATTTGTAACTTAAATAATGTATAACATATACTGCCACTGAATTACTTTCATTTACTTCTTGTACCGAATTCTATGACTAATATTTTTTACCTTTGTTTGGTCCATTTTGTATTTTATAAATAACTTATTTAAGGTCTGTACATAAGTGTGGGCTCACTAAGTAAACTTACAGACTACAATGCCAAAAGTTTTAGGTTCGATCCTCCATACGTTGTGGGACTGTTACTGTTATGTATCGCTTCTTTCATCTCTGACAATGAGAAAATCCGAAGTTGCACTTTGTTCCGGAGTATGTGTTGAACTGTGGGTTTCGTTCTAAGTAGTTGTGTAAGTCGGTTCAGAGGTGAAAGGAAGTCAAGGGTGCGCCACTATGTCTGTAAAGCACTGTAATGTTCCAACCAACCTTCTGGGTGAGCACAGCTTCACTTACTTCACAGTATAATAAAGGCGTCACAAACATTTTTCATAGGCGGATGGCCTTAGCAGTTACACTACTGATGCAACCCAATTTAACTGATCTACACTTGCCACTCCTCCCCCCCTCCATCTCCTGCTAACACGCACTAATACTCTACATAAGGCTGATATTACACTATCAAATTTCTTTGTCAAAGGTTTGATGAAAGATTTGATCAAAAATTCGTCAAATATATTTGACAAAGATCTTTGACGTGGCACTAAAAAGGGGTATTACACTGTCATATTTTCCGTCAAAGTTCAAGATGGCTGACAACAACAACTTGTTACTAACTGCGGCAGTTGCATGTACCACAATGGCACTATGTGCACATGCGGAAGAGAAGCGGGGGAAAAAAAGAAAATGTACCTGGGTGAAGCCATGGGTTTTACGATGACACAATAAAACCATTCAACAAAACTTGTTACATGATCTTATAGTTGAAGACGTCAAGTCGTACATCAATTACTTAAGAATGGATGAGTATACATTTCAGTATGTGCTCAGTGAAGTGAATCATATCACAAAGCACAATACTCACTTAAGAACTGCTATATCGGCAGAAGACAGGCTCACTGTAACACTCCAATTCCTTTCTACAGAGAGAGGTAGGTTAGATTAGATTAGGTTAGGTCAGGTCTCCAATCTTCTTAATCTATTTTTGTATTCACGGTGGCTCACGTTGTAAAGCGCCTCATCAGATTCATACATCTCTATTAATTTTGTAGTTGTCGGTACACACCAATTGTATTTACCGGCAATGTTTATAAAAACCCTACAGATGACAGAACGCTGCAGCGATGCTAGCGCTTCACGTGGTAACATGTCACATTGCAGTGAACAGAAGACAAGCGACTTCTTTGATCAAATCTACAGCGAGGCCCTAGATTTGATCAAATTTATTTGATGACAGAAGAGACTTGACAAAGTTCCCTCTTACACCATCAAAGATATTTGACAAAGATATCTGACAAAGAAATTTGATAGTGTAATACCGGCCTAAGTAGCCCAAGATGAGACTTCAGCCAGCAGAAAATCATAGGATACGTTTATGCTGTAGCCTCGCTGTTTGCATCACGCTGCTGGTGCATCGCACTTCGCTGCTCGCAGGGAGCCTTGTAACATTTACACTGCAGCCTTGCTGCTCGCTTATGAACGCTGCAGTATAGCTAGCAGGAACAAGCACAGCACTGCTGGAGTGACATGGCAGCTGTCGGTCGTAGCTCTAGTTTCAGTAGGTACTGCGATGGTCACAACGCACAACACAAAATAGCTCGATGTCATTGTCTGGCGACGATCGCAGCGAACAGTGTGGCGAGCAGCGGGCCGAGCACCGATGGTGCAGATTAAACAGGCCAGTAACACTCAGTGCGTTTGTTTCAACTTTACCAAGCCATGCTGACGAGCAGCAAGATGGCAGCATAAACGCACTTTTAACCTGTAGCACCTTCCTCTAGTGTACTAAGATTCCTAACACTATCGGCTATTGTTGGCTCGTTGAGATAATTACGCAGTTTTATGCAGTTTGTGGTACTACAAAATGAGTGAACAAAGTTACTGCTCAGTTGTTAACGACTAACATCGACTGCCTTTAAATCTGCAAAACTCCAGAAATGTTTGTGGACTGCTGTTGGACGTCCAGAGTCATCCAAAAGTGTTTTAGGATAAACTCTGATTAAGCTTTCCATTAGAATGTGTCATGCTTTTTCGATCTGACGTGTGTCTGTGCAGTTACATAAAGCACCGAGATTCAAAAATTTTGGAAGGTGGATTGGGTTGGCCGGCCGCTGTGGCCAAGCGGTTCTAGGCGCTTCAGTCCGGAACCGCGCTGCTGCTGCGATCGCAGGTTCGAATCCTGCCTCGTGCATGCATGTGAGTGGTTTCCTTAGGTTAGTTGGGTTTAAATAGTTCTAAGTCTAGGGGACTGATGACCTCAGATGTTAAGTCCCACAGTGCTTAGAGCCATTTGAACCATCTGAATTGGGTTTGAATACACAAAAGACTACATAATATTGCAGTGACGTTGGCAACTTTTTTTTATCGAGGAAGTGTCAAGAGACAAGCAGAAGACCTTTTATGCCTTTCTACATCAACTGTAACTATTGCAACATTGTCTTGCCCAGTATTTACAGATAGTTGACCTGTATTGGGGTCCATAACTCAGGGAAGCTTACAACAAACTACAGACATGTAATAGCCAAACAAACCTTTGAAGAAGTAGGGTTACGAATTTCGAACGATTTCATGTCATAAAAAGAAAACAATATGTTGAATGTAATTTGGAAAGTGAAGCTGACGTGGAAACACAAATAATTATTTTCCAATAATTACAGTGGAATTGTTTATTTCGTATATTTGATGATCAAGATTGTGCATTGGAAGTCATAACTCGTTATCATGAAATAAAGACGACTTCTAACGCACCGATATTCTCTCTGCATATGCAGAACGTGTCGCAAGGACAAATCTTCGAAAATCAACTAACATTTCTGATGAAATGTTCGACAAAAAGAGTTGTTCTGAAGACTAATTTTAAAACAATGAAAAGTACATTTGTTTAATACGTAACAAATAATTGGAGCAATAAACGTCATCGGATTTCAAATTTATCTATTATTCGTAACACTTTTTTACAGCATGCGATTCACATACATGATATGTAAGAAACTCCTCAACGGATCAGCTGTGTAACGCTCGAGTCACCTCAGAAAGAACTCTCGTAGGTCTCAAAATGCTCTTCCACTCATCTCAAATCGCAGTCCTACATTATGGACTCTTGAGTTGTCTCTGAATGAACATGAATGATCAGAATGAACTTGTGGCGACGTCATTTATCCACTGCGCCAAAAACAGCGGGTAAAAGCTGCAGCTGATAGATATTTATCTTTGCCGTAGTCGGCTTGGTTACGAGTTATTTATTCTTGTTAGTTTTTGATCTGTGCTTGGAAAATAAAATGTTTTCTCATCTCATGAAAAAGCTGTTACTTCATAAAATATAAAGGCTCCCATAGTGGTGACCCCGAAAAATCGTAGCAGAAGCATAAAGAAAATATATATACCGACGAGAATAATGAATTCAGAGACAAAAGCATGGGGCAGTGGAATCAAGATTGAAGACTACAGTCTGTTCGACCAAGGATCGCGGTCCACGCCCTTTTATTTGCCACAAAACGGAACGACAGATGTTAACGCAAAAGATGGGAGTACCTACGCGCGACACGGAAATGTTAAGCTTACCGCGTTCTGGCCGACGCGCCTCCAGCTTTGGTTTACGCAGGCTGAATGCACATTTCGGCAGCGTAGGGTGTCTAACAACATTGACAAATTTAATATAGTGGTTTCACATCTAAATTTAGAAGTGGTAGAGCAAGTAGAAGAAACCTTGTCGCAACAAAATTACTTTGTGCTAAAGGAAGCTCTCATACAGCATTATACGTTGTCACCAGATTTGCGACTACAAAAAATTTTCGCATACGAAGATTTGGGCGACAAGACTCCGTCACAAGTACTCAAAGCCTTACGTACATTAGCCGGCCCGGAACTCCTACCTGAAGAGTCTTTACGTCTAATATGGCTTCGTTCAAATGGTTCAAATGGCTCTGAGCACTATGGGACTTAACATCTATGGTCATCAGTCCCCTAGAACTTAGAACTACTTAAACCTAACTAACCTAAGGACAGCACACAACACCCAGCCATCACGAGGCAGAGAAAATCCCTGACCCCGCCGGGAATCGAACCCGGGAACCCGGGCGTGGGAAGCGAGAACGCTACCGCACGACCACGAGATGCGGGCGTATGGCTTCGTAAACTTCCTGCCAACATCCGTGCCGTCATTGCAGCAGAAACAGACTTACCATTGCAAGTCTTAGCAAAAAACGCAGACACCATCGCAAACACCTTAACCGAAGTTTCTGCGTGTTCCGAATTCAACTACAGCCAGGATAGAGGCCCAAGAACGTGTAGTGTGATGGACTCTGACGTCAGTGAGCCAGGAACATGCAATAATACTTCCCAACAGCAGTGCTCATCGACCGAACCCACCATACAGCAACTGGCAGCACAAGTGGCAAAACTCAACGTGCAAGTAACTTCACACCACCAGCAGCTACGAAGTCGCAGTTGGAAAGACGAAGAAATGCTATCCAACAGGATTTGACAGATCAATGGTGCTGGTACCACAGACGCTTCGGCAACACTGCCCGTCAATGTATTCAACCCTGCAGCTACCCAAACTTAAAAGGCGGGCGTTAAAGGGCGCTAACGTTCGTCAACAATAACATAGGCGCCCGAGTCATAGCGTGATTCAAAGAGGTGAAAACGCCACGGTATCTGCAGTCAACCAATCACACCGATTGTTCGTGTTGGACCTCTCTTCAGGTGAGAAGTTTCTGATTGACACAGGTTCAGAAGTCAGTGTTTATCCAAGAAAGAGAGGTGATATACTCACGACAACAACGCAACATGTGCTGAGTGCGGCAAACAATTCCAGAATATCTACCTATGGTGAGAAACAGTTGGCATTACATCTGAATTCCAACTTCCATCCAAAATGAACTTTTGTGGTTGCTGATGTGCCGAGTCCTATAATTGGAGCGGACTTTTTACGGAACTACCGACCTATGCCCGACCTGGTGAATCGTCGTTTGGTGACAGTTCCCACAGAAGGGATATTGCCTACTGCGTCTTCCGCGTCGGTTCAAGTGCAGTGCGATGTGCCCGTGTCTTTCCGCACGAAGATTTCCGGCTCCTCTACCGCGTCATCCGCGTCGGGATATTGTGATACGATTTCGTACCCGCACCTAAGCGGGGCGCACACGTGTACGTCACGCAAGAAGACACCCGACAGTCGTAACAATTCGTATACTGTAGGCAATATCAGAGCACTGTCGGAGGAATCACTTTTTCGTAAACTGCTTCAAGACTTTCCAGCACTTACCGAACCCGTCAACGCAACCAGGAAATGCAGACACAATACTCAACACCACATCAGCACGACACAAGGTCAACCCGTTGCCTTCCGCCCGCGGCGTCTGCCTCCAGAGAAGCTGCTCGCGGCGCGAGCTGAGTTCGACAGACTTCTAAAAACAGGTATTGTAAGTAGGACTGATAGTTCATGGGCATCTCCAATTCACATGGTCCGTAAAAAAGACAATTCATGGAGAGTATGTGGAGACTACAGGGCGATTAATGCCCGCACAATTCCCGACCGCTACCCAGTACCCAATCTGACTGATTTTAAAAGTACGATTAGCAATGCCAAAATATTTAGTGTGATTGTTTGCGCCGAAGCATTTTCCCAGATTCCCATGGCTCCATCTGACTTTAAAAAACAGCAGTTATCACACCATTCGGTTTGTTTGAGTACAATTTTATGCCATTTGGCCTCAGAAACGCTGCCCAAACATGGCAAAGATTCGTGCATGAGGTGCTTCGAGAATTACCATTCGTATTTTGTTATATGGACGACATTTTAGTATTCTCTGGTTCTGTATATCAGCATGTCGAACATCTGCGGCAGCTTTTCCGCCGTCTGACAGAGTATGGCATAATTATTAACGAAACAAAGTGCACGTTTGGAAAACGCGAGGTTAAGTTCCTGGGATATTTGGTTTCAGCAGCAGGCCTGTCACCTTTGCCTGAGCGGGTTGAAGCAGTACAACAGATGCCCCTTCCCACAACTTACAAACGACTTCGCAGATTTTTAGGCATGCTCAATTATTACAGACGTCACTTACCTAAATTAGCTGCCGCCCAAGAGCCACTCACAACGTTACTTGCAGGTAAAAATACAACAGGAAATCGTAACATTCCATGGAGTCCAGATGCTGAAGCAGCTTTCCATGACTTAAAGAAATGTCTTTCTCGGGCAACACTACTGGGACATCCAAGATTGAGCGCTCCTTTAGCGCTATTGGTTGATGCGAGCCAAACAGCAGTGGGTGCAGCGCAACAGCAAGAGGTTGATGGCAGATGGCAGCCGCTCGCATTTTTCTCTAAAAACCTGACTCGACAGCACCAAAAATGGAGTGCTATTGACCGTGAGTTGCTTGCTATTTTCTTAGCCATAAAGCATTTTCGCACGTCTGTCGAAGGGAGGCACTTCGCAATTTTTACCGATCACAAGCCGTTAGTAGCTATATTTCAACGAGACACAGAGCTCAATTCACCACGTCAGTGCAGGCAAGTCGAGTACATTGCACAGTTCACAACTGACGTGCGTCACATTTCAGGAAAAGACAACCTGGTCGCAGATTGCCTGTCTAGGAATTGTGCCAATTTAAATTCAGTTCGTTGGACCGAGTTAGCGTCTAAACAACGAGAAGATCCTTTCTTGCGCCGTCTAATAGAGGAACAGAGAACTGCGCTGCAGCTCAGACGTGTGTCTGTCCCAAATGTTCCAGACGGAATTTGGTGTGATGTAGCAAAAGGAAAGGAGCGACCTTACATACCAGAGCAATATCGTCGCGAGATTTATAGTGCACTACATAACCTATCACATCCAGGAGTACGAGCTACAACCAAGTTAGTTTCCTCCAAAGTAGTGTGGCCTGGAATACAAAAAGATTGTCGTGCATGGGCGCGTGCATGCCTAACATGCCAGCGTAATAAAATCAGCAGACATGTCTTTGCACCTATTGCTGAGTTCCCGACGCCATCTGCAAGATTTTCACATATACATGTGGCTATTGTGGGCCGGCTATCATGCTCTTCAGAACAACGCTATTTGCTCACAATCATTGATCGTTTTACCAGGTGGCCAGAAGTAGTTGTAATACAAGACATTTCTGCGGAGTCGGTTGCAAAAGCACTGTTTCATTCATGGTTCTCCAGGTTTGGCGTTCCGCAAAACATAACAACAGATCGCGGAAGGCAGTTTGAAAGCCAACTTTTCAATGAACTTTTACTACTGTGCGGGTGCAACCACCTACGCACCACAATCTAATCATCCATCTAGTAATGGAATGGTGGAACGACTACACCGCACGCTCAAAGCTGCATTAATGTGTAGTTCCACTTCATGGCCTGAAGCACTACCGCTGGTCCTACTCGGATTGAGAACGGCCGTGAAGGAGGACTTACAATGCTCTTCCGCAGAATTGGTTTATGGCGAACAATTGAGGGTTCCTGGAGAATTTATCGTTCCAGCATCTACACAGCCGTTCACCCCTGAGCTATGCATGCAATTCGCGAGACAACTCAGCGTTAGAATGAGAAACATCAAACCCACTAACCCTGTCAGACATGGAGACCGGAGAGTGTTTGTACATAAAGACCTGCAAGCAACGTCCCACGTGTGGCTTAGGGACGATACAGTGCGCCCGCTGCTTGTTTCGCCTTACTCTGGACCATACAGGGTAATCACAAGAGGAAGCCACAGCTTCAAAATCGATAAGGATGGTAAAGAAGAGACAGTCTCAACTGAGCGGCTTAAACCTGCTTTCACCGAAGAGGGTACACTCCTTCCTCGGTCTGCAAAATTACCCTCAAACGTGGAGGCTAAAGAAACAGCAGATAGTCTCGCCGAGCCCTCGGTTTCACAAGAGGACAACGAAGCAGCAAGTGCAGAACAGGAGCAGCCATTGCCTGCACCAGATGTTTTCACGAGAGCTGGTAGAAAAATCAACTGCAAGTTTCCCCACATACCTGGTGCACCCGGTTTCAAAGGAAGGGGGGCTGATGTGACGACGTCATTTATCCACTGCGCCAAAAACAGCGGGTGAAAGCTGTAGCTGATAGATATTTATCTTTGCCGTAGTCGGCTTGGTTACGAGTTGTTTATTCTTGTTAGTTTTTGATCTGTGCTTGGAAAATAAAATGTTTTCTCATCTCATGAAAAAGCTGTTACTTCATAAAATATAAAGGCTCCCATAAACTTCAAATGCGAACTCACAGTTGTTCTCAGACTGCTCTCAATGCATCTTTATTCATTTCCCCTCCCTCTGTCTTTCAGGGCACACAATTTCACGTAATGTCATCGATGGGCTCAATTTACAATGTCACCCGATCACCGATGAACGCTGGATCAGTCATTGTTGCAGGATGCCAGACTTTGTGATCTTGCTGTGAAAAGCCGCTGGAGGCAGCTTGCGTGGATCATGGGAACTCCAGTATCGTTCTCGCTCCAGCTCCCATTGCTGTACCTGCTAGTTCCCTACTAGCTTACAAGATGGATTTTCTTGTGAAAACCGGTGAGCACGCCTCCAGACCTTTCTTTGGATTCCTGAACTGTTAACACGGCCGCAGCTTAACAACAAGGACATTTGTTTGTAACGAGAATGCCTTTAAGTCCCCATTCATGTGTCTCATGTGCTTCCACAGCTGTGACCCGCTCCTTCGTCTCCCATTATTTAAATGCGACACTTCTTTTAGAACGAAGCACAATAATTCCACTAAATCACATTCGTCTGTCGTTCTGGCTTTTGGGAAAGTCTCGTGATAACCTCATGCATGTTAACTGGAACTTTTTGTCCAGATCGTTTCTCTACGAAGTATTACAATATAGTTTCTGTCAAAGCGAATGTTCGAAATGGACACCCAGTTTTCTCAGTTGACTCTGAGAAAAGTATAAATGAGAAGACAAGATGGCAGATCAGGCATGGGCAACGTTTGGTGACCCGCAGTCCTTATTCACGTATTTCCTTAAGCTCACAGGGCGCCTCATCACATGACGCGACGGCAGCTCTCGTAGCGCATCGAGTCAAAATTATAGCCGGCCGGGGTGGCCGAGCGGTCCTAGGCGCTACAGTCTGGAACCGCGCGACCGCTACTGTCGCAGGTTCGAATCCTGCCTCGGGCATGGATGTGTGTGATGTCCTTAGGTTAGTTATGTTTAAGTAGTTCTGAGTTCTAGGGGACTGAGACCTAAGAAGTCAAGTCCCATAGTGCTCAGAGCCATTTGAACCATTTTTCAAGATTATAGCATTCCTGGTGTTAGTGTTTATGGGGTAACGCATCAATAAGCTG
Organism: Schistocerca cancellata; assembly: GCF_023864275.1. Lineage (NCBI taxonomy): Eukaryota > Metazoa > Arthropoda > Insecta > Orthoptera > Acrididae > Schistocerca > Schistocerca cancellata. The sequence goes on along the minus strand of NC_064628.1, from coordinate 518,221,035 downwards.
GCACCCCTATCCCGACATGTCATACCACCAAATTATGCTAAAAACCCGTGGTTTTGAGAGGGTATTCATTTTACGTTCACTCCACCTCCAGATGTTTTCGTTTATTTACGCACTGTGAACACTGTGTCTTTACCCACAACGTTTTACAAAAGCGGTCCTAAAATCACCCGTTTCAAAATTTTGCAACGCCATTACTAAAAAAAAGTGATTGCGCCATGTAAAGAAATATAAAAATCTAAAGATCGGATGCCATGCATCTTGAAATGTCATCATGAAACAAGAAATGCCTATAAAAGCAACTGGTTGTAGCTAATTCATTACAAATTATCTTAAATTTCAATACATGCAGTGCTCTAACACGTTCATAACAGATAGGAATTATTTACTTATGTTAATAAGAGAAACAATAGGAAAACAAAATACGCCAGTGAGATACTTCATTTTTCACCTGGCTCAAAGGACGATGCATTTGAAAGAAGAATGACGTGGGCATTGTTCCCAAACACGACAGTTTAATTCAGCTCTTAACACCGTCTGGCGATGCAAATATATCTTCGCAAATTTTGCATTCCTAAAGCAAGTCACTAACATAATCAGTATCTTGGAATTTACAAGGGCACTTGCAACGTTGGCAGCATCTTCCTACTACATTTTTGTCACACACTATTGCATCTCCCACCTTCCAGATTTCACGGAAGTTCTCCGCATACCTTCCGGGATTAGCACTCGTGGAAGAAAGGAATTAGTATCGAAACCATGTCACATGGTCTAGTGCCTCGTCTTCACTTATGAAGTCCCCGGTGTACGCTGGAGGAACACAGTCTCGCTAAATGGTCAGATGAGCCACTGTGTGTGTTGTTTCAATCTCACCTGAAACTAGCTTTACTAGACGTGTTCGCTTTACTTGCTGCACAGAAGACGGTTGGCTCCAGTGTGACGATGTATATCGAAATACATTTTTGTTAACAGCAATAACATCCGCTAGCAACTTTGTCCAAATGTTACGATTCAATTCATGTAGAATGCATACAGGGGGGAAGGGCAACTGGATGTAACTCTCTTACGTAGCAATATTCGTGTTTGGTCGATTGCGGCATATGACGTGTCTCTCCAGATTTGTATAGCTCGTCTTAAAGATAAGAATGCACAATTCAGGTTTCGTGTATCTTTGGTTTGATCGGTTAGTAACGGTTGTTATTTCTCAGTTATCAATTAGAGACATTGCAGTTACCGAAAATCAATCGCTTTACTCTCGAACAGCGTGTTGTCGACGTCAGTACATATATATACGAGGAAAGTTCTTTAGTAACACAGAGACATTTCCTTAAAATTTTTCGGTCGGCGAAAGGCAACCCTACTGAACGACAAGTCGACATTTCATTGAAAAGTTTGTGACAAGTCGTTCAGTTTATGACGCCAAAGCGACAACGTATCGGTCGGTCTGCTGCAAATATTGCTTCAATAAATGAGAGTGTAGTCCAAAATCTCCGAACTTTGATTTGCAACTGATTACAATTTTTTATTATTTTTTTAAAATAAAAATACCTGAAATTAATGGCAAGTCGAAGTTCGGAGACAAGAACTGTATATTTCGAGGAGCACCATGCAGAGAGTTGTCACAAAGGTTTAACTGACACAACACCTTCTACGGGACGTGAATTCATCGATTGGGTGTTAGAAAACCAAAATGTGGGTAAAAATTTTGCGGGGCATGCCATTTTTAGTGATAACATGTATTTCCAACTAGAAGTCTCCGTGAACACGCGCAGCGTAACTGTCGGATCTGGGTCGACACTAATTCTCACACAGCCGATTATGCACGGCGGACGTAGTGACTGGACTTAGTTTAGAGAATATGAAAGTAATGCAGCGATGGTGAATGGCACCCGTTGCCGTAACATGATAGTGTCTTTGGCCCCAATAGAAGAGGATGGGACTCGAAAGCAAATAATTGTGGAAAGATGGCGCCACATGTCATACTGTGCACAAATTACGCTAACTGTTTCAGGAGAAATTTTCGAGTCGTACCATCTCACCCCATGGAGACCAGAACTAGGCACCACGATCTTGCGATATGGTGCCGTGTAGCTATTTCCTGTACGTTTACGCGAAGTCACTTGTTTGGACGAACAAACCAAAAACGATTCTTGAGTTAAACGGCCAAATCAAGTGCGTCATTCTGGAAATCAGTCCAAAAATTTGCGAAAATGTCTTTAACGTGTTTGCGATAGGAGTAAAAGTCTGCCAGCAATATTTGTCAGACATTGTCCCATATTGTTTATCACACGTAACCGCATTATATACTGGAAAGATAAGGAATTGGAAAAGGAGATAAGGAATTTTTTACTGTCTATAATACAACATACAGTCACCAGTAATCTTTATTTTACAATTGTTGTTGCCTACTTTGGCCCATATAAACAGATACTCGTCTGCATTCAGCTTCTTCTTTCTTCTTGTAGACAAATTAAACGGCTTGTCTGGAACCAAGGTACCATAGGGAACCTTATCTAGTAGTCCTGTATTTTTCTCTATACTCCACGTCTTCCAAGCCAAAATGTTTGCATCAGGGAAAGCTTTAAGGGCACCATAGTCTGCTTGGTCCCCCCCTACAGGACCCAAGGTCAACCATGTACTGCCTCCAAAAACAGCACTAATATCACATGTGAACTGCATTCTCAGTCCACGAAAGACATTTGGACCATCAATAAACTGCTGCTTATTGAATTGGCTAGCCAGGTCAATGTCTATTGCTTTCCAAGATTTGTACACAGGAACACTGCGCCGCCAACGGCGACGATAACCACTTCGCACAGTTTGGTTAAAGGGCCAAATCAAGAGCGTCATTCTGGAAATCAATCCAAAAATTTGCGAAAATGTCTTTAACGTTTTTGCGATAAAAGTAAAAGTCTGCCAGCAATATTTGTCAGACATTGTCCCATATTGTTTATCACGCGTAACAGCATGATATACTGATAACTTTTAAATAGAAATATTTGAAGGTTTCTGTAACCAATGTATTTTATTCTAAAATTCACATTTTTATTAGGATGCAGTTTGCTACTGAAACCAAATTCTCTGTAAACGGAGTACAATCTGTAGAGTCAAAAAATAAAATTAAATGCCGATATCCAATGTGCCTTCTACGACCACATTCGGCGAAACAAATCAGCGTCCCACAAATGCGTACATTCTTAAATTTAGGATAGCTGCATGTCGATTGTTTTGGATATTTAGTCTTGTATATAATACCTTCCGTTGTCCATTAAGCGTACAGTTGCAGAGCACTGGAACGTAAATAGTGGCAACTTTTTATTTACAACCGATACAAAAGAGTTACATGTTTTGCACCTGTTACTGTCCTTCAAAGTAGTCACCAGCATTGTGTAGAAACCTTTGCCAGCGATGTGGAAGGCGCAGTATACCGTTAACAGAGCCTGTTCTATTGATGGTGGGAATGGAGCTGTCTAAATTTATGGTGATTCTCGTTTACGACTGTGATTGTGTTATCCTAACGCATTACGTTCCTTCACGGGAGATCGTCAGTGCACAGTATTAATGTTCGTTTTTGGAGCATCACCTGCGACTAGCTTTGTGAAAGAAGCGGCGACACTTTCTGCGCAACCCACCGATAATTTTTCACGACAAAGTGCTGGCGCCTACAGCACAAGCTGTGGCTGCTCTGTTCGGTCGATGGGACTGGGAAGTTACTGTACCGTCCACCATGTGACTTTGATTTGATTCCGAAGATGAAGGAACCACTTCGTGGCATTCGCTTCAGAACTGTTCCAGAGGTTCGACAGGCAGTAGACCGCTCCATTCGCACCATCAACAGAACAGGCTCTGCTAACGGTATACTACGGCTTCCACATCGCTGACAACGGGTTCTACACAATACTCGTGACTACTCTGAAGGACAGTAACAGGTGCAAACATGTAACTCTTTTGTATCGGTTGTGAAGTTCCAACCCTTGTATCTGTGGGTAAAAACAGTTTGCAGTAACACCGAAGTAAGATTCCCGGTCTCAGATATCTGTAGACGCCTGTAGAAAGAAAGAACGATTAGGATTCAGTATTCTGTTAAAGACTACATCAATGGAGGCGGAGCATAAGGCTGGAAAAATACACTGAAGGATATACACTCCTGGAAATTGAAATAAGAACACCGTGAATTCATTGTCCCAGGAAGGGGAAACTTTATTGACACATTCCTGGGGTCAGATACATCACATGATCACACTGACAGAACCACAGGCACATAGACACAGGCAACAGAGCATGCACAATGTCGGCACTAGTACAGTGTATATCCACCTTTCGGAGCAATGCAGGCTGCTATTCTCCCATGGAGACGATCGTAGAGATGCTGGATGTAGTCCTGTGGAACGGCTTGCCATGCCATTTCCACCTGGCGCCTCAGTTGGACCAGCGTTCGTGCTGGACGTGCAGACCGCGTGAGACGACGCTTCATCCAGTCCCAAACATGCTCAATGGGGGACAGATCCGGAGATCTTGCTGGCCAGGGTAGTTGACTTACACCTTCTAGAGCACGTTGGGTGGCAAGGGATACATGCGGACGTGCATTGTCCTGTTGGAACAGCAAGTTCCCTTGCCGGTCTAGGAATGGTAGAACGATGGGTTCGATGACGGTTTGGATGTACCGTGCACTATTCAGTGTCCCCTCGACGATCACCAGTGGTGTACGGCCAGTGTAGGAGATCGCTCCCCACACCATGATGCCGGGTGTTGGCCCTGTGTTCCTCGGTCGTATGCAGTCCTGATTGTGGCGCTCACCTGCACGGCGCCAAACACGCATACGACCATCATTGGCACCAAGGCAGAAGCGACTCTCATCGCTGAAGACGACACGTCTCCATTCGTCCCTCCATTCACGCCTGTCGCGACACCACTGGAGGCGGGCTGCACGATGTTGGGGCGTGAGCGGAAGACGGCCTAACGGTGTGCGGGACCGTAGCCCAGCTTCATGGAGACGGTTGCGAATGGTCCTCGCCGATACACCAGGAGCAACAGCGTCCCTAATTTGCTGGGAAGTGGCGGTGCGGTCCCCTACGGCACTGCGTAGGATCCTACGGTCTTGGCGTGCATCCGTGCGTCGCTGCAGTCCGGTCCCAGGTCGACGGGCACGTGCACCTTCCGCCGACCACTGGCGACAACATCGATGTACTGTGGAGACCTCACGCCCCACGTGTTGAGCAATTCGGCGGTACGTCCACCCGGCCTCCCGCATGCCCACTATACGCCCTCGTCACATACGGTTCACGTCCACGCTGTCGCGGCATGCTACCAGTGTTAAAGACTGCGATGGAGCTCCGTATGCCACGGCAAACTGGCTGACACTGACGGCGGCGGTGCACAAATGCTGCGCAGCTAGCGCCATTCGACGGCCAACACCGCGGTTCCTGGCGTGTCCGCTGTGCCGTGCGTGTGATCATTGCTTGTACAGCCCTCTCGCAGTGTCCGGAGCAAGTATGGTGGGTCTGACACACTGGTGTCAATGTGTTCTTTTTTCCATTTCCAGGAGTGTAGTTCCTGTTGTTTCCCATAGGAACCATCAAGACAATTGCCTCAGGTGGTTTAGAGAAACGACAGAAAATCTAAATCTGGATTATGTGTTAGGGTCATTCAAATCAGACGATAAGGAGGATAGGAGGCTATAAAATGAAAACTGCTGAAAGGATTGTAATGCTTTTGCCTGCAGAAGAAGGAATGGTCCCTGTGTGAGAGCTAGGTTCCCAAACTCGCTACTAGCGGGATATGGGCGCACATGCACGTGACGACAGGCTTCAAAAGAAGAGCAAAAGCTTGTAGTGCGTTCTCTGACAGCGAAAGGAACGCGGAGAAGGGAAATTCATCAAAGAACGGCACAATCGTACGAAGAGCACTGAACGTCCTTTGCAAGAGTCAAGGCACGGCACAAACGATCCTAGTAAGGACGGATGACATTGGCCGACGCACGATCTGGATCACCACACCGCATCACCGATACCACTGTGAAGCAGGTGGATGCTCTCGTTATTGAAGACCGACGAGTTACGATGGCAGCCGTTGCCACAGAGGTCGGATTCAGTGTCCGAATTGCAACGGACATTCAGTGCTCTCCGTACACTTGGGCCATTCTTCGATGAATTTCCGTTACACGCATTTCTTCCGGTGTAAGAAACGCACTGCATCCCTTAGCTCTTCTTTTGAAGTCTCAGTTTCTCTGTTTTGAGCAATAAGCGTGCACTTGCTCGCTCTGTCTTAACGTGCGTCTACGCGCATATCCCTCTAACGGCGAGTTACGAGCCTCAGAGCCCTTATTACGTACCACACCTTTCTCCTGAAACAATGGTCTTTAGATCCGATCAGTGGTTTCCATTTTACGGTCTCTCGCTCGTCCTTCTTTGAATGACCTTACTCTACACTAACAATAAATCTGTAAAAATGTGGAATCTGTCTCTTTGAACACACTTCTCCAAAACTACTAGACGAATTTACCTGGGGTCTTCGCAGGTAATTTGAGCGTAGCTTGGGGCACCGTATAGGTTGTAGTTGGCCAAAATCGGTCCAGGGAAAAAATACACTCCTGGAAATGGAAAAAAGAACACATTGACACCGGTGTGTCAGACCCACCATACTTGCTCCGGACACTGCGAGAGGGCTGTACAAGCAATGATCACACGCACGGCACAGCGGACACGCCAGGAACCGCGGTGTTGGCCGTCGAATGGCGCTAGCTGTGCAGCATTTGTACACCGCCGCCGTCAGTGTCAGCCAGTTTGCCGTGGCATACGGAGCTCCGTCGCAGTCTTTAACACTGGTAGCATGCCGCGACAGCGTGGACGTGAACCGTATGTGCAGTTGACGGACTTTGAGCGAGGGCGTATAGTGGGCATGCGGGATGCCGGGTGGACGTACCGCCGAATTGCTCAACGCGTGGGGCGTGAGGTCTCCACAGTACATCGATGTTGTCGCCAGTGGTCGGCGGAAGGTGCACGTGCCCGTCGACCTGGGACCGGACCGCAGCGACGCACGGATGCACGCCAAGACCGTAGGATCCTACGCAGTGCCGTATGGGACCGCACCGCCACTTCCCAGCAAATTAGGGACACTGTTGCTCCTGGGGTATCGGCGAGAACCATTCGCAACCGTCTCCATGAAGCTGGGCTACGGTCCCGCACACCGTTAGGCCGTCTTCCGCTCACGCCCCAACATCGTGCAGCCCGCCTCCAGTGGTGTCGCGACAGGCGTGAATGGAGGGGCGAATGGAGACGTGTCGTCTTCAGCGATGAGAGTCGCTTCTGCCTTGGTACCAATGATGGTCGTATGCGTGTTTGGCGCCGTGCAGGTGAGCGCCACAATCAGGACTGCATACGACCGAGGCACACAGGGCCAACACCCGGCATCATGGTGTGGGGAGCGATCTCCTACACTGGCCGTACACCACTGGTGATCGTCGAGCGGACATTGAATAGTGCACGGTACATCCAAACCGTCATCGAACCCATCGTTCTACCATTCCTAGACCGGCAAGGGAACTTGCTGTTCCAACAGGACAATGCACGTCCGCATGTATCCCTTGCCACCCAACGTGCTCTAGAAGGTGTAAGTCAACTACCCTGGCCAGCAAGATCTCCGGATCTGTCCCCCATTGAGCATGTTTGGGACTGGATGAAGCGTCGTCTCACGCGGTCTGCACGTCCAGCACGAACGCTGGTCCAACTGAGGCGCCAGGTGGAAATGGCATGGCAAGCCGTTCCACAGGACTACATCCAGCATCTCTACGATCGTCTCCATGGGAGAATAGCAGCCTGCATTGCTGCGAAAGGTGGATATACACTGTACTAGTGCCGACATTGTGCATGCTCTGTTGCCTGTGTCTATGTGCCTGTGGTTCTGTCAGTGTGATCATGTGATGTATCTGACCCCAGGAATGTGTCAATAAAGTTTCCCCTTCCTGGGACAATGAATTCACGGTGTTCTTATTTCAATTTCCAGGAGTGTATATCGTGATTTAAAGTTTTACTAAAACTGTCTTGTCTGTCTATTTCTCTGTTTGAACACGCTAATCTCCAAAACTAAAAGACGAATTATCGTGTGATTTTCGTAGATAAGTTGAACATAGCTTGGGGTACCGTATAGGCTTTATTTCATCAAATGTGAACGCGAAAAAAAGATATCGTAAATTAAAGTTTCACCCAAACTGTCGTGTCTGTTTGAACACGCTAATCTTTTTCACATGGTTTAACGGGTAGCTTGTGCATGGCTTTGGACAACTTATAGGCTGTTTTTCATCAAAATCAGATCAAAGGATATTGTAATTGAAAGTTTTATCCATACTAACATTATAAGTGCGAAAGTAACTCTGTTTGCTATGTTTTCACGACTAACCTGCTGAATCAATTTCGACGAAATTTTGTATGGTGATGCCTTGAACACTGCGGAAGAACTTAGGCTGCTTTACGTAATGTGTGGAACAAGATAATTGTTGATTTGAAGATTTGAAGAATATCAGACGAATTAGGAAAAACTATTTACTCTTCGAAAAAGCTGTTTCCTCTTTGACTTTTGGTCTTTATCGTATTTGTGAAAATGCTTTTATTGGTTCGTACATGCTGTATGATACGATTCAAAGTAATGAATACAATGCTTCTGCAGTCTTCTGTGTGTTTAATCCATACTTACACGCTATTTGTTGCTTAATGTTCATGTAGTGTAATGTATGGCGCCGGCCGCGGTGGTCTCGCGGTTCTAGGCGCTCAGTCCGGAGCCGCGAGACTGCTACGGTCGCAGGTTCGAATCCTGCCTCGGGCATGGATGTGTGTGATGTCCTTAGGTTAGTTAGGTTTAAGTAGTTCTAAGTTCTAGGGGACTGATCACCACAGATGTTAAGTCCCATAGTGCTCAGAGCCATTTTTTTTTTTTGTAATGTATGGCTACTTCAGTACCACGAGGCATAGATGCGCGCTCCTGCCTATGTCCCTCTGTACACACTGCTGGGCAGCGCATTGTGCGTTGGGACACTTTGGAAGGGCGCACACGTCACGAGCTGTGCTTACTCGACCGGCAGACACGTGAGGGCAACTGGTGTCATTGCAAGCCCTGTCACTTAACTACTCACGATCACTCATCATAACGAAACTGCTGATATGCGAGCACAGCCGCGGGTAACAGCTAATATACGAAATACAGGGCGATTTTTTCCACGGTGTACAAACTCTAGCGATTGATCGATGAGAGGATACGGAACAAGAAAGGTCTAGTGAACTTTTGTCCGTAAATTCATGGTTTGCATGCTAGAGACCATTTATTCAATCGCACATTGTTACTATCATCCTCATCGACTGCAGGTCGCCGAAGTGGCGTCAACTTGAAAGACCGGCACCCGGCGAACGGCCTGCCCGACGGGGGGCCCTAGCCATACGATTAAATTAAAAAGAAAACTGAGACTGCGGTCTATAACGCGCTGTACCATGCAACCACAGTTACAGTATGTGTTGAAAATGGTTTCCATGTGCCTCAGTGCATGCGCATACGCGCCGGTGTACGTTCTGTCTCACACGTTGACATCGGCCAGGCTGCATCCGAACAGTGTCAAAGGAAGCATGAATACGCTGCTCTACTTTCTCCACACTGGAATGGTCTCTGCGTACACGATGCTTTTGCGATGACCCGATAGCCAAAAATCGCGTGGGTTGAGATCCGGCGACCGAACAAGCCATGCATCTGGACCCGCTCGTCCGATCCATCGACAAGGGAAGACACGATTGAGATGCGTCTGGACGTTAACAGCGAAATGAGCTGGAGCACCATCATGTAGCATCAGTGCCGCTTCTTCCAGCAGGGGAGGCAAAGTCAGGCGCAAGAAACGTCGGCAGTTCCGACCTGTTAGGCGACGTAGAAGGAAGATTGGTCCCAAAATATGGTCGCCAAGTATCGCGGCCCACACATTCCAGCTGCACCGATGCTGATAATTCGCTGTCACCATACCATGGTGGTTCTGCGTACTGTACCACAGATGACTGTTGCGAAAGGTGAAGATACCAATCCGCGTAAAGGTGGCCTCATCTAAGAATAGGTTGGATGACACAAACCCCGGAAACTTGTTGCCTGGTGAAGAAACCAATGACAAAACTGCTCTCGATGTGGAAAGTCTGTTGCTAGTAAGCCCTGCGCACGCTGTAAGTGATAAGGGTAGTAACAGTTGTCATGGAGAATGTTCCACGCGGTCGCTGGCTTATCCTGCAGTGGCCGGACAACCGCCTGATACTGACACGGTGGTCGCCTTACATATTGATAATCATATTTTCCTTCAAGTCTGGTATCTGAACATTTCGGGTACGTCCTTCATGATTTCCTGCTTCCTGAAACGACCCGTCTCAGATAAACGGCGAAACACTGTTACAAACATTGAGTGCTGTGGTTGTTGTTGGTGGGGTAGGTTTCCTGTCACAACCTTGCTGCCCGCCGCACGTTGCTATTTTCCTTTTCTTAAGTAAACACCATGTCGACAAGCTCTCGATTCGAGTTCGGATCCAATGTGTACAACGCTGTGTCACATCCACTACAAGGTGAGTCAGCAAGAGAAGTGAATTCGGACACCACATTACCAATTACTATGGCAGGAGACGGCGCTAGGGCATGACATATGAGCGACAGTACCACCCTTCAGGAGGAAACCATGAATACTGTAAATGTGGCTGCATGGTACAGCGCGTATCAGACTGCAGTCTCTGTAACAAATTATGATTGAATAAATGGTCTGTAGCATCGAAACCACGCATTTCCGGACATTAAGTTCATTAGCTTGTACACGGCAGAAAAAATCACCCTGTATATAAAAATTATTGATACCACAATGATGTCCTCTTCAGAGGAATAAATACACTTTCAATCATTATATAGCGAACCGTTACTTGAAAATGGAACAATAGCCGTACTCGCGAACGTACATAAATAATTACATTTATGAATCGTCTAGGGCTAGGCGCAAAAAATTGTAATTTCTAAATTACAAAAAAAAAAAAAAAAAATGGTTCAAATGGCTCTGAGCACTATGGGACTTAACACCTGTGGTCATCAGTCCCCTAGAACTTAGAACTACTTAAACCTAACTAACCTAAGGGCATCACACTCATCCTTGCCCGAGACAGGATTCGAACCTGCGACCGTAGCGGTCACGCGGTTCCAGACTGAAGCGCCTAGAACCGCACGGCCACACCGGCCGGCTGGGATTTAACATCTGATGTCATCAGTCCCCTAGAACTTAGAACTACTTAAACCTAACTAACCTAAGGACATCACACACATCCATGCCCGAGGCAAGATTCGAACCTGCGACCGTAGCGGTCGCGCGGTTCGAGACTGAAGCGCCTAGAACCTCTCGGCCACACCGGCCGGCTTCTAAATTACACATGAACAGAAAATAATTAAATGAAACAAACGCTGCATCGCCTGAAATCGTATTTGGAATCGACTATGTTGTATACCAGCTGCTAAGATGCACTTACAGTACTCTATTCCGAAACTTGTGTTCACAGGCAGCTCGCAGTGTGCAAAGTGGCCCAGCTGGCGCATCCTGCTGGTGGTCAGCCTGGTGTGCGCTATGCTCCTGGAAACGCACTATTCCGCCGCTATTGTTAGTTCTCTTCTTCTACCGCCACCTAGGACCATCAACACCAAGGAGGACCTGCTCCAAAGTCCACTCGAGTTTGGCATAGAGAACATCAGCTACGTCCACAACCTTATAGAGGTACTACTGGCCATGCTGCTCTTGTTACTACGTAGACAGGTAGACAGGTGGTTCATAGTTCATAGTCTTTCGACTAGTCTCCCGTTTTGGCGGCGGAATTCTGGTTATAGCGCGAGTCGTGTAAGTCAAAACGAGGGTACACAATTTTGCTGTGGCGCCAACTAAAACAGTTGAATTATGTTGCAATGATCATACTAAAAGCATTAGATAATTATATGCAGGGTGATAATAATTACAGTTTCAGGTTCAAAACGCTGTAAAAGAGAACCGCTGCTCTGAATAACGTCACATTTGAACGGAATGTTATTGAAGAAAAGGGAAACGTTACGGGACAAAGAAAAAAAAAAGTTTATCCACTAGGTAACGCTATAGGCGTCGAAACGTAATTAGGTTCTTTCGGCTACAAATAACAGATGAATCACAACACGACGGCTACAGGGTGAGTTACGCATTAAGCCAACCGTACCGTGCAAAGTGCATGACCGCACGAGTTTCGCAGTCAACAGTTGAGGGGCTGTTAGTTGGGTAATCCTACTCACCACGTGAAGGTCATACAACATCGGATGGGAAAAATCGATTTTTAATGATTCTGAGACCAAAAACCACATAAAAAAGCACCTCTGTGTCTTTTATGTTGCATATTTTGTCGCTTACAGTGCTATCTAGATACAAAATTTTCATTAATTTGGTTTTGCTTCCATAACGCTCCCCCTTCTTCGATGATATTGTGTTCAAATTTGACGTCATTCTGAACAGTAGTTCCTTTTTTACAGCGTTTTGAAACTGGAACTTTTATTGTAATCATACTGGATATATATTTACATATTCTCACTAAATAGTAATAATGCTAGTTAGATAGTAACTTGAAAGTTGCCTTGCTTAATGAATCTCAGTTACAACACCGTGTGTTTTAGCGGGTTCTCTTTCAAACTAGAACAAACTTTCGTCTCTGTGAGGTTAAATATTGTTATCAGTTTGTGATGTCACTGTCACGCAGAGCGGATCACCACAAGAAATTACGTTCTTTAACGCAGAAATTATATACTCTATTAATGATGATATTGTTCAGGATACGAGCTACCAATAAGGAATGCAGCGCCTTGCGTTATTTACCTTAAGTTTTAATTTAAATGAAGAAATGCTTCATAGTGTAACAGTACATCTGTTATTACACCTCCGAGCGCCGTACATCTCTGTTCAATATTTGTAGTAACTAACACGTACGATCTGGTCCACAACTCGTGGTCTAGTGGGACGCCGGCACGGTAGCTCAGCGTATTCGGTCAGAGGGTTACCTGCCCTCTCTGTAAAAAAAAAAAAAAAAAAAAAAAAAAAAAAAAAAAAAAAAAAAAAAAAAAAAAAAAAAAAAAAAAACCCTGAGTTAATAGATCAACAAACGAAAAAAAAGTGGGTAGAGTTACTGCGTCTGGATCAAGGGGTCCAGAGTTCGATTCCCGGCGGGGTTGGGGATTTTCTTTGCCCTGGGACTGGGTATTTGTGTTGTCATTATTTCATCATCGTCGTCATTCGTGACATGGCTAAATTGGACTGTGCAAAAATTTTGTACGGGCGCTGATGACCGCGCAGTTGAGCGCCTCACAAATCAAACATCATCATCACGTATAACCTGAGTAATAAACTGAGAACAGACGCGCTCACGTCCTGCTTCTTCTAATGCAAATGGCAGCAGATAGGGGACGCAATAAACGCTGCGCAGAAGCGAACACGTTTCTGCCATTACGCACATGACGTCAGAGAGGAACACACTGCGCCTTTATTCCTATGTTGGAGGCTGGGTGGTTTCGTGAGTGTTGTCGTTTTCGAGTTGCTTTAGTATAGTGGGTTATTTGCATGTGAAAGTGCGCGAGCAATGTCAGGTGTGCTGTTGACTGTTAAGTCACACAATCGCAACAGTTTCAGTTGCCACCAGGTCTTTTGAAGGATGTTCTAGTTAGATTAGCTAATTCAAATGCTTTCTACAAATAAGAAATTTATACAATTTCCTGATTCAAAATGACGACATCCACCTCGTAGGTGAAGTTCGTCTAAACTTGTGATGAATACAAAACGAAAATAAGGGTTATATACGTCTTGTTTATTCGTAAAAACTTTACTCAGAGCCAATATAGAAAACTACAAGCTCATGTCGAACATTTACTTTGACAGAAAACTGCAAAAACAAAAAACTTCGCGCTTTTTTGCGTGTTTTAATTCGACAGAACTTTTTTAATCAGCAGTGTCAGTTTAAAAGCTGGTTAAGTTACAAGATGTAGAGGTAACATTCTAGCAGTGGCAGACTACCAATTTAAACTGAAAGGTGCCACAATTACATCGCATAAGTACACGACCGACACACTATAGCGCCGAGGAAGACCCTATTCCGTAGTGACGTCACAACGTCAGCCACGAGGCCTATGAGAAAGACAGGCCGCGGCGCGTACGTCACGAAGGTAGTCCTGCGCTCGATCGCTCAAATCAGCAGACAAACTACGTTTCTACACCTGTTTACTCGTAACTAGGCGTGTCCATACAAACGAAAACGGAATCTTCTACTGGAATCCGCTATTATGGAATCTTACTGTTATTAATACTATAATGATGGTAAGTCCTTGTGCCTACTTATAATTTGTTACGGCTGTACTGGCGTACAATAAAATAAAATCATGCTCAAATGATTATCAGTTGCATAAGGCACCACTTCCAGCATGTAATGAGTACTGTTAAGCAGAAGAGATTAAATGTTATAAACAAACCGTTATACCATTTATATCATTGATCTTAAATTAAATTTTGCTGTAGTACTGTTAATCAGTAAGAATTCATAATAGCACATTCCAGTGGAAGATGCAATTCTAGTTAGTACTTACACGTCCAGCTACGAGTTAACAGGTTTAGAAACGCATTTTGTCTGGTGAGGTGAGCGAGCGAGTTCTGGACTACCTTCGTAAACGTACGAGCCGCGCCCGTCTTTCTCGTGGGCCTCGGTCAGCCGTCTGGGCCAACGAGATATACGGGCCCTACAACGAACTTGTGACGTAACACTACTCGGCTTGTCCGCCACACTTCGCGAACGCTCGGCTCCGAGCAGGGCCCACGATAAACCAATATGTAATTGAAAAGATCCCCACTGAAGGTTACTCGCTCCCCACCTGAGACGGCTGCTGGCACTCTTAAGACCTGCAGAATCACGTGCTGTGACGAACACGACACGGTCTGTCTTTCTCGTGGGCCTCGGTCAGCCAATAGAAGCGCAGAACGCTTACTGCCCAACCATATTTTTCTACGGACCTTGCAGACAGACATAGACATAAGACTACTCTCTGGGGTAGCCAAATTAGCAAAAGACGAACGAAAGTAAGTCAACGATGTGAGCTTGTAAATTCTGGCCATGGAAGTACAATAAAGGGCGATGGCGCTACAGACTTGCGATGTGAGGCCCGTCCACATTCCTGGCAACAGAAACTAAAAGGGTCTAGGTTTTGTAATGCAATTTCGAAACAAGCGTTGAGTGAAATCGCCTCTACCTCAGTTCCGACAAGTTACCATATCTTTACAGTATTAGAAGTGTTTGACACGCAGTGTGCTCTTAGAAGTCATGAACTTGGCCGATCAGTTATAGTTCAGTCTCTTTCGAAGCCGAGACTTTCAGTTCCCTGGCTGAAGTCTACCAGCAGCTTTTGCACCAGAATATAAAATTCCATTCTGAACTCTAACCGCGCGGTCTAAGGCGCCTTGCCACACTTCGCGCGACTCCCTCCGTCGGAGGTTCGAGTCCTCCCTCGGGCATGGGTGTGTGTGTTGTCCTTAGCGTAAGTTAGTTTAAGTTAGATTAAAGTAGTGTCTAAGCCCAGGGACCGATGACTTCAACAATTTGGTCCCATAGGAACTTACCACAAATTTCCAAAAAATTTCTGAACTCTAGACAGGGATTCATAGTGTATCTGGTAAGTTTTACTTGTAGTATTGTGGTAGTGAATTCCACAGTTCTCCTCTAAACCATTCTTCTTACGAGCTACGTATTATATCAGGAAGTAAAAGAAGTATAAAAATACCTATGTCCATTAAGGGAGCGTTCTTCCGTTATGTGCTTAACCTCATATTCTGGCAGTACTGACTCTTTTTTAGAACAAAGAGGGTCTATTTTATTTTTTGCTACGCTCTCACGATTCACATTGGATTATAACATAGGACAGTACTGAATGAAAGTATCCTAGGAATCCCCCGGCACCAGATTTCTCTTTGCGGTAGACAGTTCACAACGATGGTTTTTTTTAATTATATACCGTTTCCCTGTTTGCCGCCGGCCGCTGTGACCGAGCGGTTCTAGGCGCTTCAGTCCGGAACACCTAGATAACGTGGACTTTTGCTTTGCCTGAGGTGTTTCTCTTCAAAATGTACCTTCATTTTCTAGTTGATAAAGTTGCTCTCAAGGTGGAAACACGGGTCATCTGCTTTGGCGGCACTTGACTGTAACCTCCAGTTACGGAAATGTTTGTCAATAATGGTCTTCATCAATATACATTCAGTAACACCCAGATCCTTGTGGCTAGCAGCAAGAGCCCAATCGTCAGCATATCCAACTTACGTCGATGTTGCCAGCGATATGTCTGCTGTATATAGGGAAAACAGAAGAGGACCTAGCACTGATCTTAGTATGAGGCCATTACTAAGCTTAATTAGAGGGCTCGTCTTATTTCGTGTTTATTGCTTAACATACCATTGATGACATTTCAAGTTATAAGGTGTGGTACGACTAAAGAAATTTTCCATATGGCCCCTTGCCTTCACACTACCTGGACACAGTATCATACTGTTTGTTTGAAATCCTGCTTCAATAAAAGTTGTCAGTGAGTGAACCTGATCTATGTTGCAGCTATTTTGCCGGAATCCTGCCTGAAAAGCAGGCAAGTTTTGGAACATTTTGTGTCTGATTCTGTTACACAGGATTCTTTCGAAAAAATTATACAATGCACTAAGTAAAGCAATGGGTCAGTAGCTTTGCAGTATGTCATTTGGTTTACCTGGTTTCAGGGTAGCTATGATCTTGCTCTTTTAAAATCATAGGGTATGTTACCAGTTTGGAGAATAAGCTAACCAGATTTTTACGTAGTTCCCACTATGGACTGGGAATTCTGAACAGATGCCATCAAAACCAGGTGCCTTCCTTACGTTCATTTCTTTGAGATCTGCGGCTATTTCCTCACTGCTGAATGGTGTACAGTAGTCTGACTTAGGTTTATGAGCTAGTTTGAGCGCCTTTAATTCATTTTTGGCGTCAGTTGTATGTTATCGAATCTGAGGAGTTCTAGAGATGGACACAATGTTCTTAAATAAATTTGGCTACTTGCTTGGGTGTAAAAACCTTCTTCGTGCGCCGAAGTGGGTTGGCACGTTCAACTTTTTCCAGCGGGGGCCAGATTTTCCTGCTTGAGGTGCAGAAGCCGAAGGCCTCAGCTGTGTCAGTCCACTGCATACAGCGAGCTGCGTCGATACTGTGCAGAAGTTCATCACCTATTTCACATTCATTTTTACCGAACTTTTTTTATATAATTTCGCGCTTTCCCGTCAGTCCAGGTACATTGGGTGTTTGTTTTAACTTGAGACAACTAAATATCTCGAAAGCGATCCATCGTACGAAAAAATGTTCTAGGTGAAAAGTTAATATTAGTTGTAGTAATAGTATTAGTGATGCTGTAACTGGCCACCTCCTGCGAGGACGGGGTCAATTTCGTTGTTTCAGATGGTAAAAATGGGAACCACCCACGTTTATTGCATATTTGGATTCTACGCTAAAAAGTACGTACAGTTTACTCGAAGCATTGCTTTCCATTCGTGGTAGATGACGCTGTAATCGACAAATATCAAGTGTGCATGTTTTTTCAATTAAAAACCGACGCATTTGACTCTCCATTTCATTTACGATATAACTGTAAACCTTTGTGTTGTAACGGTTGGGCCGGGCGCGTTGGCCGAGCGGTTCTAGGCGCTTCATTCCGGAACCGTGCAACTGCCACGGTCGCAGGTTCGAATCCTGCCTCGGGCATGGGTGTGTGTGATGTCCTTAGGTTAGTTAGGTTTAAGTAGTTCTAAGTTCTAGGGGACTAATGACCTGAGATGTTAAGCCCCATAGCGCTCAGAGCCATTTGAACCACTTATTATAACGGTTGATGTAACTTGAGTGTTGCAAATGTGATTGTACAGTACAGTTATTGTGGCTAGATTTCTGTCCAATAAACAGCTTGTGTTGTAAAGCAGTTTTCTGTTCGCTACGAGGTTGATTGTGATGAGTCCCCAAATCATCGGAATGCTTGATTTCGGTGGCTGCCTTCGAAACTCGCCATCAGCGTGATTGATTTCGGTGCGTGTTTCCATCCAACCATCGTAACTCTCGCGCTGTGCTGCTACCGGCGTACTGCGAATCACAACCATTGCAACAAGATAAAATGTTCATGAAGAGATAATCAGAGCCGCACCAGCTATGCATACTCACAGAAATGAAGCACCCCAATGTTGAGGGACAGGGGGGCTCACCAAATCGAGTATCCTGATGGGAGCAGAAAACTATTACATCCACGTCGTTGTTAATGGATCTCGCTGAACGTAGTTTCTAACTAGAGACTGAAAGGGTTAAATATATTCTACTGCACAATCCCATTTGCAACCCAAAAGTAAATTTCGAACGCAAATATCAAACGTTAGAACACAAAGGTTTATATTTACACCGTAAATGAAAAGTAGAGTCGAATGTGTCCGTTTGCAATTGCAAAAACAGGCACACCTGATATCTTTCTATTACCGCACCATCTACGACGAATAGAAAATAGTGATTTGAGTAAACCGTACACTTTTTTTGCGTAGAATCCGACTATGCAATAAAAATGGGGGTGTGCGGTTTACAATTGAAAATACGAAGTTGATCCTGCCCACTCAGAAGGGTGGTTAGAAGGTGGCCATTTGTAGCGTGGACAGATGTCCGCTATAATAATATTAACTTTTCACCTAGAACATGTTGTCGTATGATACGTCGTTTTCGAGATATTTAGTTGTCTCAAGGTAAGAAGAACACCGCGTATATTCCTCTCAGAAGCCTCTTTGCTGTGCGTAGCACTGCTCCAGTAAACTTATTATAGTTTGTTCAAATGGTTCAAGTGTCTCTGAGCACTATGGGACTTAACTGCTACGGTCATCAGTCCCCGAGAACTTAGAACTACTTAAACCTATCTAACCTAAGGACAGCACACAACACCCAGCCATCACGAGGCAGAGAAAATCCCTGACCCCGCCGGGAATCGAACCCGGGAACCCGGGCGTGGGAAGCGAGAACGCTACCGCACGACCACGAGATGCGGGCTATTATAGTTTGTGCTTATTGGCGGAATCCATCCCATACATATATCCAGATTTTTAGAAAATGCAAACCAGTCAACTCTTTTAAAGTTCCAGCTATTATAATTATAATTGTAGACATCTTTGAGTAACGGCAAGTTAAATCTAAGAAGGTGGGATGGTGGACTGTAACAAACTGTGATTTCCCCGCTCCCCTCATCACTCCCCAGAATCAAACCCCGAATCCGCATCTGACACCAGCTTTCATACTAATGAACATGAATTCCCTAGAGTCACACATACTCTAAATATCATTGCATACTTTTCCTTGCTAGAACAGCTTACCTTACCACCCTAGGACAGTACAATTCTAATCGTTTAATGTAGCTTGTGTATTTGCTTTAGATACTTGTTTTCTTCAGTACTGTTTATTTCATTATACTATGCAGATGAGTGAAGACCCTGTGGTACGGAGTTTGTACCTGAAGAAGGTTGCGCCACCAGGCGCCGTTCGGTCAAACTACTTCTCCCTGGAAGAAGGCATGACTAAAGTGGCCACCGAGATGTTCGCGTTCCACTCGCAGGAGTTCCAGATGTACCCTCTGGTGGAGAAGCTGTTCACAGAACACGACAAATGCGCCCTCGTCACCATTCCGCTTCTCGCACCGCGGATGACCTACGTCGCGGTGGGCAAGAACTCGCCTCTCAGGGAGACGTTCACGGTCGGGTATGTTATGTGGCTGCTGCTGTAAGAAGTTACTTAGTTACTTACCGGCTTGCTCTATGGATCAAAGTTGTCGCTTCTCGCCAGGATTCCAAACTGACAGACCATCGATGCCTTAGGATGTGCAAATCAATCAGTCGCTTCTTATAGTCACGTTGTGGCATGAATTTCTTTTACCCCCTCCCTCCCCCCACAAGGTGATTCAGTACCTTCTCACTAGTTATATGATACACACATCTAATCATCACTAATCTTCTGTAGCACTACGTTTCAAAAGCTTCTATTCTTTCTTTATCTGAACCGTTTATCATCCGAATTTCATCACATATTTCAGAAAACATCTTGGGAAAAGAGCGATCAATTTGAAGTCGCTCCTTTATTGTATGCAATTTTATGTTTCAATTTTTTGCATCGCAAATATAATAGTTGTTAATCATACAGCGAATGCTATAAATAGATGTCATTTTTAATTTTGTAACTAAAGTTTTTAATCATGTGTTCAAAAAGTATTCATACTATTGGTTCGAATGATGTGTAGAGACGAGAAGGGAGGGGGGGGGGGAGCTTCCGTTGTTTAACAACAACATATCGTTGCTTCTCCAGCAGTTGACAGCATCTAGAGAGCTCTGCATTTTCTGCTCTGTGGATCCGTCTCTACACATAAACTTCGTTTTATTTTTTATTACATTGTTTCTATTTTATTCGTAAGTCCTTCTGTGTTTATAGTACTCTATATTCCAGAGTACGGTCCAAGGATGGCCCGCCTTTGGGTTGAAACCGGTCACTATAAATGTGATTTGTGCGATCTAGACTGTTTTTCTAAGTATAATCCATGTTTCAGTTCCGTATAAGGCTTACACTGGAGACGAATACAGTCAGAAAACAGTTACTTGTATTTAAATTTATTCGATGTTAACAAGTATGTCATTTTCATAAATGCTTTTCTCATCTACTTCCTTTAAAGCCTCGTTTCCTGATCTAACGCCCTCAGCTTCATCCAATCTAATGTGACTTCATTCCGACTCTGACAGAATTACACTGACATCAGCAAACCTCGAAGTTTTTATGTTTCTCTCTGAACTGTAATAACCTTTCCAAATTTCTCTTTAGTTCAGTGTGACTCTTTCCCTCTCAAAAAAAGAAATCACAAAATCATATTACTATACATTCAGAAATTCCCTTATAAAATAGAAGGAGTTGCCAAGTAGGCATTTGTGTTTGAAATTAACTTGATTTCCACTGAAATTCTTTGCATCACTGAGTAGGCGGTCAACGACTTTTATGGCTGAGTAGCTCCCACTTTTCTGTGCCAAAATAAGGCTGGGTAATGGATAGTCTCACCACAAGGCTGTACAATTCTAATGGTTCCGTACGCTTGTATGTGTGTTTTAGTAACTATGTTGTCCAAGTTGATACCGTGTTTCTTGGGAACAAAAAAAGGGAATGAAGATTTAAAGTCCCGTCGACATCGCAACCTCGTATTGTTGCAAGCATGTGGAAGAAAACCTGCGGCACCCTTTCAAAGGACATTTTCCAGTAACGGTTTAGGGAAATGACGAAAAAAACCTAAATCTGGATGGCCGGACGTGGATCTGAATCGTTGTGACCCCGAATGCGAGTCCGGTTTGCTAATCACTGGGCTACCTGGCTCAGTCTTTAGCTACAAACAAGCGTTTGATTTAGTTCCACATTGCTGTTTAGTAAATAACTCATGAGCTTACTGAGTATAGGACTATATTTGTTACCGGATGCAATAAAATTGGGATTTTCCGATAGGACCATTTCACGCGTGTACCGTGAATCCGGTAAAGCATCAAATCTGCGACATCGCAGCGACCAGAAAATCCTACAGTGACTGAAGGGAATCGTTCAACGTGACAGAAATGCAATCTTTCCGCAAATTGCTGTAGATTTCAATGCTGGGCCATCAAAAAGTGTCAGTGTGTAAACCATTCAACGAAACAACATCGATATGAACTTTCGCAGCCGAAGGCCCTCTCGTGTACTCTTGATGACTGCACGACACAAAGCTTTACACCTCGCCTGGGCCCGTCAACACCAACATTGGACTGTTGATGACTGGAGATAATTTCCCTAGTCGGACGAGTCTCGTTTCAAGTTGTATGGAGGGGATGGACGTTTACGGGTATGGAGACAACCTCATGAATCCATGGACCCTGCATGTCAGCAGGGGACTGTTCAGGCTGGTGGAGGCTCTGTAATGGTTTGGGGCGTTTGCAGTTGAAGTGACATGAGAACCCTTATACGCCTAGATACGACTCTGGCAGGTGACATGTACGTAAGCATCCTGTCTGATCACCTGCACCATTTCATGTCGATTGTGCAACGCCTAGATACGACTCTGGCAGGTGACATGTACGTAAGCATCCTGTCTGATCACCTGCATCATTTCATGTCCATTGTGCATCAACATCCCGTTCTTAGTTAAACAATATCGACAGATGTAAGTAGGGTATCAGAGTATGTTCAGGATAACCTTCAAATGAGATTTGGTGTCATATTACAGCTGATGCAATTGCGAATGTCATATTCAAGGTCACACAACATGTGTCAAGATCACACCCTATTATCTCCCTCCACTCCTTCCTCTCTACGCGCTCCACCTCTCTCACTTTGCTCTCGCCCATTAGGGGTAATTTGATGTCTGTACATGGTAGTAAAAGAATCGTCATACGGCGCTGTCAGTATAGACTGGCCAAAAGGCAGAAGAAGGCTAAAAGTAAGTATTTATCCATCGATTAGTAATATTAGTAGCATTGCACTCTCCTGATTCCGTGGTAACAGAATTACTGGACGAGGACATTCAAAAATTCAATATAACCTTATCTGCGCCACCACAGCAGCAGTGGCGGCAACAGCCGACAGATGATCTTCCAGATTTATTGGACATGCTATCATTCGACTGTTCTGTAGCGCCATCGGGGATTATTCTGTTTATCAAGCCTCAGCTACTTCTCACAAAAGTAAAATTATTCGCAAACACATACAGTGTGACTGGTAGCGGTTCTAAATGCTTGTATGTACGCCTAGCATTTGACAGTGACTTTGGAGTAGTTATAACAGTAGAAACCGTTCAGTAGAAACCGTTCACCATCTTGTTGCTAAAGTGCAGTATTCATGATATTTATTGGGAGTATCTCTGCAACATGAGGAACCATATCGAGAAGAAGATAATGACGAATTACGATCTACCACATACCTCAACGACATTTAGATCCTTCGGAAAAAGGTTTCAATAGTGGATATGTGTGCTGAAGTTTGCTTGAATTAATGTCAGGGGACATGCGCATTTACTTAAAACGTTCAAGTGTTGTGAATTTAGATGATCTATACTGTGCATTGGTGATTGCGGCAAGCTGAGCTGCATATTTAAACTTTCTAGAGTATTTACACGCGAATAGTGTAAATCAAAATGAATTCGAACAGTGTATAAAAGCTTCTACTCGATCAGTGTCAGAGAATGTATGAGATGAGCGGCTAACTATGAAATCTGTGGAAGCTGAATTCAAGGCATATAGAAAACAACTATTTGGACAGTACTGCAGAAAAACTGTGAATAATATATATATCAGTTTTTCTATTTGGACAGTACTGCAGAAAAACTGATGAATATATATATATATATATATATATATATATATATATATATATATATATATATATATATATATATGTGTGTGTGTGTGTGTGTGTGTGTGTGTATACACTATTGGCCATTAAAAGTGCTACACCACGAAGATGACGTGCTACAGACGCGAAATTTAACCGACAGGGAGAAGATGCTGTGATATGCAAATGATTAGCTTTTCAGAGCACTCACACAAGGTTGGAGCCGGTGGCGACACCTACAACGTGCTGACATCAGGAAATTTTCCAACCGATTTCTCATATACAAACAGCAGTTGACCGTCGTTGCCTGGTGAAACGTTGTTGTGATGCCTCGTGTAAGGAGGAGAAATGCGTACCATAACGTTTCCGACTTTGATAAAGGTCGGATTGTAGCCTATCGCGATTGCGCTTTATCGTATCGCGACATTGTTGCTCGCGTTGGTCGAGATCCAATGACTGTTAGCAGAATATGGAATCGATACGTTCGGGAGGGTAATACGGAACGCCGTGCTGGATCCCAACGGCCTCGTATCACTAGCAGTCGAGATGACAGGCATCTTATCCGCATGGCAGTAACGAATCGTGCAGCCACGTCTCTATCCCTGAGTCAACAGATGGGGACGTTTGCGAGACAACAATCATCTGCACGAACAGTTCGACGACGTTTGCAGCAGCATGGACTATCAGCTCGAAGACCACGGCTGTGGTTACCCTTGACGCGGCATCACAGACAGGAGCGCCTGCGATGGTGTAGTCAACGACGAACCTGGGTGCACGAATGGCAAAACATCATTTTTTTGGGTGAATCCAGGTTCTGTTTACAGCATCATGATGGTCGCACCCGTGTTTGGCGACATCGCGGTGAACGCACATTGGAAGCGTGTATTCGTCATCGCCATACTGGCGTATCACCCGGCGTGATGGTATGGGATGCCATTGGTTACACGTCTCGGTCACCTCTTGTTCGCATTGACGGTACTTTGAACAGTGAACGTTACATTTCAGATGTGTTACGACCCGTGGCTCTACCCTTCATTCGATCCCTGCGAAACCCTACATTTCAGCAGGATAATGCACGACCGCATGTTGCAGGTCCTGTGCGGGCCTTTCTGGATACAGAAAATGTTCGACTGCTGCCCTGGCCAGCACATTCTCCAGATCTCTCACCAATTGAAAACCCCTGGCTCGTCACAATACGCCAGTCACTACTCTTGATGAACTGTGGTATCGTGTTGAAGCTGCATGGGCAGCTGTACCTGTACACGCCATCCACGCTCTGTTTGACTCAACGCCCAGGGGTACCAAGGCCGTTATTACGGCCAGAGGTGGTTGTTCTGGGTGCTGATTTCTCAGGATCCATGCACCCAAATTGCGTGAAAATGTAATCACATGTCGGTTCTAGTACAATATATTCGTCCAATAAATACCCGTAATGGCCAGTAGTGTATATACACACACACACACACATATATATGTATATATTCTTCATAAGTTTTTCTGCAGTACTGTTGCATGGGGGCTTTATTAAATATTAATGAAAATATTTTTTTTGTAGCTGTAAGTCCGATTACGCAAGTCTCGTAAACGGCTGGCCCTGACTAGTTTTAGTACGCAATCTGACTGCATAGAATAACAACAAACAATGAAAGAAAATTTTCGTTAACACAGTTAATTAATTAAGTCCCCAGCAACTATAAAATCTACGAAGCCAACATAGCACAAGTGTAGCTGTTCTGTATGTGGTAGTATGACTCAATGCACATCTGGCACGGTTCTTCTTCAACAAGACAAGGATTTTTAAATACCAATTATACTGACGTGATAAAAGAAAATTAGAAATACTATGATTGCGCAAGAAAATCAGAATTACACTCTAATACAAGAACACATGCCAGATGCTTTGTTGACTGAACCTGTAATGACACATTATTCAGGACGCTGAAAGAATAAAAGAAATTAATGTTTATTACCTCCATATATATTGACGAAATGCACTCTGACCATTACAATATCTCCATTAGAACAACATCTGCTATCTCTCCCATCAAACCACTGCATAAAACATGGAACAACACTCTCCACTACCACATCTCACTCTGACTTCACGACAAGCAGTGTCCACCACAACTTCTCGGCAAGCACTGCCTGCCGCTACGTCTCAATAAGCACTGCCAGTGGAGGCGGCGGAACAATACTCTCTGGCGCGATCTCTGGCGCTGTGGCTCAGTGTAGCCACCTTTCATATGCCCCTCCTCCATGGGCTAGAATTTGATGGTATTTTTGCCAGCATTGGTGGTGAAAATACCACCAAATTCGTCAAAAAAAATACAGACAAAAATAAAAGATAATATTAATACGTAAATATCATATAACTAGATAAAATTTTGGCTTTGCACTGACCTTTCAATAGCCTAATATATAAAATACAGTAAGGAATACAAATTCTTTCATACATATGACTTTACATAATAGTTTACACAAATATTATGTGGTTAAACAGTTCAATCAATGGCGTCAGCAATGACGAATATGTACAGGTAAGAGTCTCATAACTTTTCACAAACAGTAATACACAAAAAATCAGTTTATACAAATATTCACATAAAATGCTTTCATAACAAGTAGTTGACAGTTCCAGCAATAGCACCCA
Organism: Schistocerca cancellata; assembly: GCF_023864275.1. Lineage (NCBI taxonomy): Eukaryota > Metazoa > Arthropoda > Insecta > Orthoptera > Acrididae > Schistocerca > Schistocerca cancellata. The sequence continues at coordinate 518,194,953 of NC_064628.1, read as the reverse complement.
GCCTTGTGGAGTAGGTGCAGACACCATCAGGTGACATCATTTCAGTAGAAGCAGTCCATCAGTGGCACCCAGCATTGTGGAACAGGTGCAGACACCATCAGGTGACATCATTTCACCAGAAGCAGTTCCATCAGTGGCACCGAGCATTGTGGAGTAGGTGCAGACTCCAACAGGTGACATCATTTCAGTAGAAGCAGTTCATCAGTGGCACCCAGCAATGTCGAGTAGGTGCAGACTCCAACAGGTGACATCATTTCAGTAGAAGCAGTCCATCAGTGGCACCCAGCAATTTCGAGTAGGTGCAGACACCATCAGGTGACATCATTTCAGTAGAAGCAGTCCATCAGTGGCACCCAGCAATGTCGAGTAGGTGCAGACACCATCAGGTGACATCATTTCAGTAGAAGCAGTCCATCAGTGGCACCCAGCAATGTTGAGTAGGTGCAGACACCATCAGGCGACATCATTTCAGTAGAAGCAGTCCATCAGTGGCACCCAGCAATGTCGAGTAGGTGCAGACACCATCAGGTGACATCATTTCAGTAGAAGCAGTCCATCAGTGGCACCCAACAATGTCGAGTAGGTGCAGACACCATCAGGTGACATCATTTCAGTAGAAGCAGTCCATCAGTGGCACCCAGCAATGTGGAGCAGGTGCAGACACCATCAGGTGACATCATTTCACCAGAAGCAGTTCCATCAGTGGCACCCAGCATTGTGGAGTAGGTGCAGACAGCAGTCCATAATATTCACTATCACTGATCACACTGTTCATCAGCAGAAATTAAACATGTCCTAGTGGCACCAATCATGTAGAAAAAGTACAAGTAACAGTCCATAATATTTACTATTACTGATCACACAGTTCCTCAGCAGAAATTAAACAACTATCACTGATCACAGTGTTCCTCAGCAGAAATTAAACATGTCCTAGTGGCACCAATCATGTAGAAAAAGTACAAGTAACAGTCCATAATATTTACTATCACTGATCACACAGTTCATCAGCAGAAATTAAACATGTCCTAGTGACACCAATCATGTAGAAAAAGTACAAGTAACAGTCCATAATATTTACTATCACTGATCACACAGTTCATCAGCAGAAATTAAACATTTCTAAGTGTCACACATCATGTTGAAAAGTGCAGGTAACAGTTCATAATATTCATCATCACTACTCAGACAGTTCAAGCATGAACAATAGTTTGAATACACATACAAATGCTTTTACACTAAACGTACAAATCATAACAAACACACAAATGATGTCAGATAATTGTCATATTAACTATTACAACTACACAAACATCAGTAAACCTATAATATTTATGGGTGTCAGCGCAAGCCACTACAAACAAATAAAATAATATTTAGGAGATAGGTGGGTAGGATTAGGGAAGGAAAACACACAAAACACACTCACTCATCTTTCATCCACATTAAGTACTACTGTGTAATTGAATAGTGTTAACTGTGTAAATGCACTTCTGTCAAAATTTCATGTTCATCATGTGTATCAAGTAGTAGTGACAGCAATGTATAACAGTCAATAATAGTTAAGTCAATGTCATAGTCATCATGTCAAGACCAATGTTTGCCAAGCCAGATCAAATGTACTGTTACTGAACAACTGTCAGTGTGCCAAGATATGCAAATACTTCCTCTCTCCAAAAAAAATACATACTGCTTAGTGATTTAACAAAGTGTGTGTAGACAATCTTCCTTCCATTTTAGTGTTCTAGTCTGCTATCTTCATCCTCCTTGTTCCATATAGACCAACAACAAAAAAAAAAAAAAAAAAAAAAAAAAAAAAAAAAAAAAAAAAAAAAAAATATGCACCTCACTTATTTTACCTCTTATACACTAAAACTCCAATCAACTTCATATAATCTCAATACCTCAATAATACCTCTTCAATACGTCGATACATATAAACCTTATTGCCAGTATCATTTCACTTCCATAACAACTCTTTCCTCTAGTCAGTCTCCTCGAACAAGTACAGATAAAATCCTAATGCAAACCTCCTCATCCCATACAATCCGAAGACACACTGTCAACACACAACCTCTGTATAATCCATCTGACCAAAATCTTCTACTCATTATGAATTATAAACAAAGAATGCATACATGACCTCTAACAGACTTAGTTCGAATAACTCTCAGTAATTAAGTATGATTACGGAGTGTGAATGATCCTAATATTTCACAGTGTGTACACCACTTCAAGAATTATGGCAAACAGAAGCAAACATGTGGAGTATTTCGTGTGTCAAGTGTCACTTCCTATTTCAATTGCTCACGAATAATGCAGTGTAATAACTGTGTTGGTATGTCATGTCATTAGCTTCCTTCCTGTTGGCATACATTTATACAGCTTCCATAAAACCTCCAGCTCATGTGACTTCTATGACGTTTCTTGTAATAAAGTCGCTCGTCGAATTACTGCAGTTCATTTTCTTATGTTAAAATATAAAGCACTGAGCGTAAGCAAAGCAAGCAATAGCGAGTAAATATACCAGTAGTGAACAGAATGTTAACAAGTGAATGCAGCACAATTTCTTACAACGAGGCTCTGCCAAGCGAACAATCTGTAACTAGTACCATAGTGTAACCTAAAGTCTATGTTCATTCACAGTATATCAGCATTTCTATATACCAAATTAAAGAGTAGTTGTGACGACAAACAGAGATGTATAAATATGCAATCCATACACATAGCAGCAAACATATATCTTACGTACTAAACAGGTCATTAGCATCATATCATCATAAGCAAATAAATGTTCATATGTAATCTTAATAAGTAAACATGAAGGCGCAAGCAGATAAATCACAAAGTATAACTTACATACCTAACCACATCAGCACAATTAATCAGGTGACAATTATAATTTAAATAAATAAGCACAGCAGGCACATAATAAAAAAATATGACATCAGTGAAAAAGCAGTGCAGCCAAGCGATGCATAATATACACAAGTAACAATCCAGTTCATTAATAATCATTGTCAAAATCAGTTAACGTACGCAAGCACATCGCTTCACAAGTAATTTCATAGAACATGTAATTAGCACAAAGTATGAATCACGTAATCGTGAGCAGTAAATTACGTCTAAAGTACGTACCTAAGTGGAAATATGTTACCTGAAAAATAAACTCAATTAATAATTACCTTTTTAGTTTATTACTTTCTTCTTCGAAATGACATTTTTCCTGAAATTTTCTCGATAGCAAGTCGCCTTAATGTCGGACACGCACAGAATTTACCTGAAGTTCTTAAATATTTTATAGAACCGTATCCTGAAAAATACTGAATGTTAATAACATAATTCATCAAGTCACTATAGCTTTATACTGATTTTATTCAGAGAAAGACTGTGTATTTGTTTACGGCTGTCAGTGCATTCGCACTGAGCGCTCGATCAGCTGTAGGCGCGTGACGTAGGAAGTGATTGTTTGCGGTCAACGACTGCCTTGTGCGGCGCACAGACTTGACTGTTGCTTTGAGTATCTGCCGCCGCCGGAACACGGCGCGGTATCCTTGCATTCTCCGTGTGTTTACATACAACTGTTAGTTTCTCAAAAGTATGTCATTCTACAAAAATTTTTCAAAAGTATATCATTCCACAAAAATTTTAACGTTAGGTATATGATGTATTCCCTTAGAGCGTCGTGATTTAAAAGTTTCTACTTTGACAGTGTTATCATGAATAATTTTCCGAATTCTATATGGACCGTTATAAAGCAGAAAAAATTTCCGACACAAGCCTTTTCCTTTGTGAGACAAACGATGAGACTTAATTAACACTTTCTGACCAACTGACAAAATTTTTAAACGACCAGGATGTTTAGCTGATTTCTCTCTTCTAGCAGCAGCAGATGCAATATTTGCAAAGCCAGGTTCACAACTTCAGAATGCCGCAGTTTCCGTGAAGGCGGAAAAGGAACGATTTCAGATATGCGATTTGTCGGTGCTTTGTTTTTTAATATCAGTATAGGCGGTAAAGAAGTTGAATCATTAGGGAGTTCATTCAGAATGTTTTGAAAAATATGAACATACTGATCCCACGTTCTGTGATTCTGATGACAATAAAGACGACACAATTTATTGATTTCCTTCATCCATCTCTCTGAAGCATTAGATTGGGGGTGAAAAAGTGAAATGAAAATTGGTTTAATTTTACGACGCCGTAGAGTACGAAGCCAAATTTTAGAATGAAACTGTGATCCATTATCTGATATAACCTTATCAACATGACCCACTTCTTTAAGAAAATGTTTGATGAAAGCGTTAGATACTGAACGAGCTGTTGCTTTGCGTAACGGTGTAAAACACACATATTTTGATGTCAACTCCACTGCTACGAAAATGTACGCAAAACCATTAGTAGAACGAACCACTGGACCGAACAAATCAACTGCAGCCATGTCCTTTAATTTCGCTGGAATGACAGGAAACAACGGTGCTCTGTGAGAAATTGTTGGCGGCTTAGCCTTTTGACATAATTTGCATTTGGCCAGAACAGATCGAATACGTTTTTCCATATTACTGAAGTAGCAATTTTCCTGTAATTTATGGAAGCATTTTCTGGGACCAAAGTGTGCATAACTGAAATGCGTATACCAAATCAGCTTATTAACCCACTCATCAGGAATACAAACTAACCAAACAGAGTTGTCGACCGATTTTCGTTTGAAAAGAATGTCATTGCGAACTAAATAATGCTGTCTAATCGCTACGCTTTCCTTTCTCCTCCACTTCTCCTTAATGTCCTTCCAGATTGGATCCTTATTTTGCTCCTTAGCAATGTCCTGGAGCGAAGACGAAATAAAGTTCTCAAACGCAACACCTTGAATATACATCAAACAATAATTGTTTTCCTTGCAGTCCTCTTCAGCACTTTGTTTCAAACCCATAGGTGCACGTGATAAAGCATCAGCAACAATATTTGAAGAACCCTGTATGTAAACAATACTAAAATCAAATTCCTGTAGGTACAACGCCCATCGTGACAATCTGCCGTGAGTTAATTTTGTTGACATAAGAAATTCCAGAGCTCGATGATCGGTATAAACCTTAGTATGTCTGCCAAACAAAAATGTGCGAAATTTTGTGAAAGCCCAAACAACAGCCAAAGCTTCAAGTTCCGTAATCGAATAATTCTTTTCTGATTTAGAAAGAACACGACTTCCAAATGCAATAGTCTTTTGTACTACAACGCCGTTTTCTTCTATCTCTTGAAATAAGTGTGCACCTAGGCCTTTGTATGATGAGTCCGTCGCCAAACAAAAATCTTTAGATAAATCCGGGTGTGAAAGAAGTGGAGCAGCAACTAAAGCATCACGGAGTTGTTCAAATTCTGACTGAGCTTCCTCATCCCAACACCAATTAGATTTCTTTCCAGATAGTTCACATAAACGAGGTGTGGCCAAATTGTCCAATCTAACAAAGCGTCTAAGAAAATTACAGACACCAAGGAAACTACGAACATCACGTTTTGTGGTAGGAACAGCATAATTACGAATAGCGTCTAATTTTTCTGGATCAGGAAGAATACCTTCTGTAGAAATAATGTGACCGAGAAATCTCACCTGAGAACGACCAAATTCAGATTTTTCTAAGTTCACTGTAATGCCAACTCTTGCAAAAATACGTAATAATGAATCCAAAATTTTGTTGTGCTCACTCCAAGAATGTTTAGCAATAAGAATGTCGTCGACATAAGAAGTAATATTGTCACGAAGATAAACAGGTAAAATTTCATTTAAACTACGAATGAATGCTGCTGAAGATACAGTAAGTCCAAACGGTAATTTCCGAAACTGGTAACAGTTACCAAAGGCTAAAAAGGCAGTATATTTTCTACAATCAGGGTGGAGTTCTATTTGCCAAAAACTTGCGCGCATATCAATCGTGGATAAAACTTTAATTCCATGAAAATGTTGAAGAAGTTCATCTAAATTTTGTGGACGGTCAGTTTCAGGAATGATGATATTATTTATCTGTCTGGAATCCAGAACCAAACGAATTGATCCATCCTTTTTAAGAACAACGTGTAATGGGCTAGTGTAAGGACTGACTGCAGGCTCAATAATGCCCTGATCTAACATGTACTGAAGTTCATTCTTAACCTTGTCTCTGTAAGCCAAAGGAATAGCGTACGTTTTCCCGCGAAATGGTGTGTGTTCTTTTACTTTAAATAAATATTGTAAGCCTTGTATAGTTCCCGTGTGATGACTAAACACTGTAGCATGTGAAGTCAAAATTTGGTGCAGCTCTTCTCTTGCAACATCATCTGGCACTTCAGCTTTCATAACCTTTTCATTAATTAGTTCTTCGCTATTAATTATATCATCCATCGCGTCTCTGTATCTATTGTCATTGTCATGAATAAACACATTGTCGTCATAATGCTCAACGAAAACATCAGAAGTAAGAAACCTTAAACATTTTGTATCTGACTCAGATCTTGTTAAACACTCGAAAAATTTCAAACATTTCGGCATTCCGGCAATAGTCAATTTCACACTTCCTTCTTTAAAGTTCAAAATTGCCTTATGTGCGTTAAGAAACTCCATACTTAATATAATTTGTGTACTGAGTAATGGAACAATAATAAAATTAGCAGAAAATTCGTATCCTTGACAATTGAAATTTAGGTTGGTCTGTTGTTTAACTTCTACACTTTTTCCAGAAATCGCTCCTCGAATTGTAGTTTTAGAAATAGGTAACACAGGACAGGCAATAGTCCTTTCACATGTACGAAAAACTGATTCACTAATGACGTTCAATGGGCTCCCAGAATCTAAAACTGCAGTGAACTTATTCTTACCCACACGTACTTCAATAACAGGATGTAAAAATGCGTCTACATTATTTTCCTGTTCGTCTAACAAAATGTCTCTCATGTCTTCCAGGCGTACGTAGTGTAAAGCCGTAGTGTCATTACTTTCTGAACCGTCTATATTGCTGCCAGAAGCCGAAGCTGCTAGTCATTGTCGATTGTTTGCGTCACGTCTTTGATTATTCGCGTCATTTCGCGGATCCATTTCTACGATTTGCACTTGTCTCTCTGAAGTTCTGTCACGTGGAGGATGCCAATTAGGTCCCTCCTGTCTGTTAGATACAAATTCTTGGTTGTGTCTGTTATTAAAATTTCTGTTTTCCTGTCTGTCTGCATAACTACTTCTTGTGTAATTTCGACTGTCACTTCTGAAATTATTGTTGTATCTACTACCCTGATTATTTCTGTAGTAAGAATTTCTATTACTGTTTGAATAATTTCTGTCTTGATGATACCGATTACTGTTTCCGTATGATTATCATTCCGGTACGAATTACCGTTACTATAATTGTCTGTGTAATTTCTGTTAGAACGTCTGTTATTGTCATAAGGCTGGTATCTATTGTCCTGTCTGTTACGTCTGTCATTCTCAAAGTTACCCATATAACGCCCGTTCCGATCACTATCCCTTTTCTCTGAAAATCTATTGTAAATACTGTTACTGAAAAAGTTACAAGAAGTCCCGTCGTCGTTGTCATACTCAAGTTCTTGCAACAAAGTCTTAAAAGTCTCAATGTCGTCTTTACATCTTCCAGCTAAAGCAATTGTGGCAGCTTAGTTAAACAAATGCGAATTAATTCAGTCGGGCTATAAGGGTTGGAAAGGAACTGATTCTTTCGAATCATGTCTTCAAAATATTCCGCTGGCGTGCGGAATTCAGACTGTTTGAAATTACGCTGCATGATAAGACTGTGTTTGACTCTGTCTTGCGTGTTTTCGGACCAATATGCCGATAGAAATGCATGATAAAAATCATTTAGGGTATTACAATCTCTAATGAGTGCGCGCATCCGCATCGCCGGATCGTTTTCTAAATATCCACACATAAATTCCAGTTTGTGACTTAGTGGCCAATTTGGTGGGAGTGCGTACATAAATTGATCTAACCATGCACATGGATGTATGTCATTCTTAGAATTGCGGAAGATCTTAAATTTCCGAACAGTCAAAAAGTGTTTATAGTCAAAGTTTTCGCCTCGTGGCGACAAAGACCTACCACGTCTGTCCCAGTCCGAATGTCGATTATTGTAAAGTTCGCGCGCCTGGCGCTCTCTTGTTGCATCCCGTAAATGAAACAAATTATTTTCTTCAAAGCCCTCTGCTATCTGGCATTCTAGATTTCTTCTGCTGTCTTTTTCCTACGATTTCGCCTTCAATTTGTTTGACTTGCTTTCGTAATGCCTCAACTTCCCTTTTAACGCGTTCATTAAATTTTCCCTGATTTTCAACATGTTTATTTATGTTCTGGTATTCTTCGGTTTCTACAAATGGCAATGGTGCTGTATCATCTGAATCTCTGTCCCCATTCAGACTAAGATTTGTCAATTTGTCTGAAATCTCCTCAACTCTTTCCGATAAATCACCTATTTGTTCTTTCTGTTTATTTACGTCTTCCGTAAGTGTCGCGACTCGTGTTTCGGTATTGTCACCTTTAGTAGTTAACTGTTCACACTGTTGCGTTAAGTTATTTATTCTGTCAATTGGTACGGATTCCTCGATTCTCTCAAATATTTCTTTCTTATCGTGTGCACGTTGTAAATTTAACTCTGAAAATTTCTGTACTATCACGCGATCTTTTTCCTCCTGTTCTCTATCCTGTTCCCTTTGTCTAATCTCTACTGCAATTAATCTATTATTGTGAGAATTCAAAATCGGTTGTACTTCTTCTCTGATTTCTTTCTTTAATTCATCTTTCATATTTTTGAAACATGTCCCTATTCGTGAATCTAACCGTGTTTCCATTGTTTCCATCTCTGTTTCTAGCCGTGTTGCCACCGTTTTCAATTCAGATCCTAACTGTGATCCCAATGAGTCTAACCGTGTTTCCATTGTTCCCATCTGTGTTTTAATTGTTCCCATTTGTGATCCCAAATTTAATATTGCACCCATCAACTGCTCCATATTAACTTGTTCGAAATTCTTTTCGCCCCTAACATTTCCCACAAAACCAGTTTCCTTCGTCATAGCTGTAAAGCTATCTGTGTTCGATACTATTCCACAATCTTCTATCGTTAATCTCGTATTCTGTGAATTTTCTGATTGAGAAAAATTTTGAAATGGTTCCGGACTATCTTCCCGACTTATTACATTGTTTTCCACTTCATTATCCATCACACTGTTCTCCTGTGTTGGCGAGTTCGCCATGTTAACAATTTCGTCATTCTCACTATTCATCATTTTTGCCTTTTTCATTGATCGCGTAATCATTTACAAAATATACAAAACTCGTCACTATATGAAAATTGCACACAATGACACTTTATCTCCAACAATACCATTCACACGAAATGTTTCTTTCAAACACGATTGACGAACAATTGAAATAATTGCACTAAATCGTCTAACGCGTATACAAGACAACAAAATTAAATTATGAAATACCATAAGAAGAATGACAATTACCAAATCTACACATGCAATATAGACTACAATTACTAAACTACAAATTACTACAACAATACTACTGTCTACAATTTTTACAATCAGAAGAATTCCAAGGGACGATCCGAAGCAGCGGTCGCCACGTGCATGGGGGCTTTGTTAAATAAAAAAAAATGCAAATATTTTTTAGTAGCTGTAAGTCCGATTACGCAAGTCTCGTAAACGGCTGGCCCTGACTAGTTTTAGTACGCAATCTGACTGCATAGAATAACAACAAACAATGAAAGAAAATTTTCGTTAACACAGTTAATTAATTAAGTCCCCAGCAACTATAAAATCTTCGAAGCCAACATAGCACAAGTGTAGCTGTTCTGTATGTGGTAGTATGACTCAACGCACATCTGGCACGGTTCTTCTTCAACAAGACAAGAATTTTTAAATACCAATTATACTGACGTGATAAAAGAAAATTAGAAATACTATGATTGCGCAAGAAAATCAGAATTACACTCTAATACAAGAACACACGCCAGATGCTTTGTTGACTGAACCTGTAATGACACATTATTCAGGACGCTGAAAGAATAAAAGAAATTAATGTTTATTACCTCCATATATATTGACGAAATGCACTCTGACCATTACAATATCTCCATTAGAACACCATCTGCTATCTCTCCCATCAAACCACTGCATAAAACATGGAACAACACTCTCCACTACCACATCTCACTCTGACTTCACGACAAGCAGTGTCCACCACAACTTCTCGGCAAGCACTGCCTGCCGCTACGTCTCAATAAGCACTGCCAGTGGAGGCGGCGGAACAATACCCTCTGGCGCGATCTCTGGCGCTGTGGCTCAGTGTAGCCACCTTTCACTGTCCAAATAGAAAAACTGATATACACTCCTGGAAATTGAAATAAGAACACCGTGAATTCATTGTCCCAGGAAGGGGAAACTTTATTGACACATTCCTGGGGTCAGATACATCACATGATCACACTGACAGAACCACAGGCACATAGACACAGGCAACAGAGCATGCACAATGTCGGCACTAGTACAGTGTATATCCACCTTTCGCAGCAATGCAGGCTGCTATTCTCCCATGGAGACGATGTAGTCCTGTGGAACGGCTTGCCATGCCATTTCCACCTGGCGCCTCAGTTGGACCAGCGTTCGTGCTGGACGTGCAGACCGCGTGAGATGACGCTTCATCCAGTCCCAAACATGCTGAATGGGGGACAGATCCGGAGATCTTGCTGGCCAGGGTAGTTGACTTACACCTTCTAGAGCACGTTGGGTGGCACGGGATACATGCAGACGTGCATTGTCCTGTTGGAACAGCAAGTTCCCTTGCCGGTCTAGGAATGGTAGAACGATGGGTTCGATGACGGTTTGGATGTACCGTGCACTATTCAGTGTCCCCTCGACGATCACCAGTGGTGTACGGCCAGTGTAGGAGATCGCTCCCCACACCATGATGCCGGGTGTTGGCCCTGTGTGCCTCGGTCGTATGCAGTCCTGATTGTGGCGCTCACCTGCACGGCGCCAAACATGCATACGACCATCATTGGCACCAAGGCAGAAGCGACTCTCATCGCTGAAGACGACACGTCTCCATTCGTCCCTCCATTCACGCCTGTCGCGACACCACTGGAGGCGGGCTGCACGATGTTGGGGCGTGAGCGGAAGACGGCCTAACGGTGTGCGGGACCGTAGCCCAGCTTCATGGAGACGGTTGCGAATGGTCCTCGCCGATACCCCAGGAGCAACAGTGTCCCTAATTTGCTGGGAAGTGGCGGTGCGGTCCCCTACGGCACTGCGTAGGATCCTATGGTCATGGCGTGCATCCGTGCGTCGCTGCGGTCCGGTCCCAGGTCGTCGGGCACGTGCACCTTCCGCCGACCACTGGCGACAACATCGATGTACTGTGGAGACCTCACGCCCCACGTGTTGAGCAATTCGGCGGTACGTCCACCCGGCCTCCCGCATGCCCACTATACGCCCTCGCTCAAAGTCCGTCAACTGCACATACGGTTCACGTCCACGCTGTCACGGCATGCTACCAGTGTTAAAGACTGCGATGGAGCTCCATATGCCACGGCAAACTGGCTGACACTGACGGCGGCGGTGCACAAATGCTGCGCAGCTAGCGCCATTCGACGGCCAACACCGCGGTTCCTGGTGTGTCCGCTGTGCCGTGCGTGTGATCATTGCTTGTACAGCCCTCTCGCAGTGTCCGGAGCAAGTATGGTGGGTCTGACACACCGGTGTCAATGTGTTCTTTTTTCCATTTCCAGGAGTGTATATTATTCATCAGTTTCTGTGCAGTACTGTCCAAATAGTTGTTTTCTATATGCCTTGAATTCAGCTTCCACAGATATCATAGTTAGCCGCTCAGTTCATACATTCTCTGACACTGATTGAGTAGAAGCTTTTATACACTGTTCTAATTCATTTTTATTTACACTATTCACATATAAATACTGTAGAAAGTTTAAATATGCAGCTCAGTCTGCCACAATCATTAATGCACAGTATAGATCATCTAAATTCACAACACCTGAACGTTTTATGTAAATGCGCATGTCCCCTGACGTTAATTCAAGCACAACTTCAGCATACATATCTACTATTGAAACCTTTTTCCGAAGCATCTAAATGTAGTTGAAGTATGTGATGGATCGTGATCCGTCATTATCTTCTTCTCGATATGCATCCTCATGTTGCAGTGACAGTCCCAATAAATATCATGAATACTGCACTTAAGCAACACGATGGTGAACGGTTTCTACTGAACGGTTTCTGCTTTTATAACTACACACACACACACACACACACACACACACACACACACACACGTGTGTGTGTGTGTGTGTGTTTGAATACAGAAATAAGTAAACAGGCAGAATACGACGCTGCAGTCAGCAACGCCAGTATAAGACAAGTGTCTGACGCAGTTGTTAGATCGGTTACTGCTGCTACAATGGCCGGTTATCAAGATTAAAGTGAGTTTGAACGGGGTGCTATAGTCAGCGCACGAGTGATGAGATACAGCATCTCCGAGGTGACGATAAAATTGGGATATTTCCGTACGACTATTTCACGAGTGTACTGTGAATATTGGGAAACATCAAATCTCCGATATCGCTGCGGCCGGAAAAGATCCTGCAAGAGGGGGGCTAATGACAACTGCAGAGAATAGTTCAACGTGACAGAAGTACAGTCCTTCCGCAAATGGCTGTAGATTTCAATGCTGGGCCATCAAAAAGTGCCAGTGTGTGAACCATTCAACGAAACAACATCGATATGAGATTTCGGAGCCGAAGGCCCACTCGTGTACCCTTGATGACTCCACGACACAAAGCTTTACGCCTCGCCTGGGCCAGTCAACACCGAGATTGGTCTGTTGACAACTAAAAACTTGTTGCCTGGTCAGACGAGTCTCGTTTCACATTGTATCGAGCGGATGGACGTTTACGGGTATGGAGACAACCTCATGAATCCGTGGACCCTGCATGTCAGCAGGGGACTGTTCAAGCTGGTGGAGGGTCTGTAAAAGTCTGGGACGTGTGCAATTGAATGAAATGTTGCCCCTGACACGTCTAGATACGATTCTGACATTTACATGTACGTAAGCATCCTGTCTGATCACATACCTTAGCCCACCTTCGAGTGGCACCTACATCTATATGATTGCATATATTTTGCATCTTCGGCCCGCAGACTCCACAGTCTGCAAGCCATACGCTTGTGTCTTTCATCAGTTAAATAAACTTCTTATTCTGAGCCCACCTGCTTAGCTGAGTGGTAACGTGTTTGCCTACCACGCAGCAGACCTGGGATCGATTCCTGGCCGGGTTGGAGATTTTCTCCAGTCATGGACTGGGAGTTATGTTGTTCTCATCCTCATCATCTCATCACCACCGACACACCAATCGCCCAGTGTGGCGTCAGCTGAAATGAGACTTGCAACCCTGCTACCGAACTTCCCCGGATAGGACCTCCCGGCCATCAATGCCACACGATCATTTCATAGTGTTTTCCTTGTTCTGAAGTGTCATACTGTAAAGATTATTGGCCACATATCCAGATTTGTTGAATTCTTCCTTGTTGTACCTAATTAATTCACATGGACCACAGACTTTCACATGGTAGTTTGTCTATAACAAACAAAGTAATCTGGGGTCAGCAAAGTTTGGTTTTGGAAACTCTTATTGAAATCGGTACATGTGGAGTTTGGAGAGGTCCAGAATACACATATCAATATAGGCAAGCATTGTGAACTCCAGCTGAAACCTTAACCATCGCCACATTGGCTAACCCTTCATTGGAGATTCGACCTGCTTAAAATTTGGCCTGGAGGTGTAATCTGTTATGCTATAATGCCCATCCCATTGGTAAACTAAATGAATTTCATGATGGTTTTTAACATTCTCCATGGTTTTATCGAAAACAGAATTATTGCTTAATCCATTAAAATCCTTTTCAAAGTCAAACGTCATGAGGGCATTCTTTTCAGTATTAACATCAATGCGTTCCTGCCGGCCGCGGTGGCCGTGCGGTTCTAGGCGCTTCAGTCCGGAACCGCGGGACTGATACGGTCGCAGGTTCGAATCCTGCCTCGGGCATGGATGTGTGTGATGTCCTTAGGTTAGTTAGGTTTAAGTAGTTCTAAGTTCTAGGGAACTGATGACCTAGGATGTTAGGTCCCATAGTGCTCAAAATCATTTGAACCAATGCGTTCTTTCAGCCAGTGACGCAGCTTGAAGGAGATGCCATGGGTGTTTCCAATAAGTGTCATACCTAATCTCAGACATTGCTGGAGTTTTCTGTAATGTAGAAAATATCATTGCTTATTCCCCAGTTTTGTCTTCAGCTTTCGGGTGAAACCATTGGGTGGGACTAGGCACTCTCGACAAAGTGGCAAGTCACTGTAAAGTGGAGGGATATCCCAGATCAGTCTCCAGGTCATATCCCACACCATAATCTGCAGCCACATCTTGTATCTCTTCGTCTAATTTATTGCTTCCATCTTTGCACAGCCTCTGGAACCCTCCAAATGGCAGACATTGTTGTGTAGCACGCCCATGGAGAGTGTTTACATTCAAGGAAAGGACATAAATCGTCAGAGAGGCCTTACTTTCCCCTCACTCATATGCAGGTTATTCACTCAGGCGTACATGTGCACATACTAGCGAAGTCCCGATGAAACCTGCCTTCGAAAAAAAGGTAACATATCGCTATTGGTCAACAGTTTGATATTGACAGGTGTCTTTTTAAAAATTGCATCCCACAAACGCACTGGCATAGAGTGGCAGAATGTAGGATCCAGGCTGTATCAGCCCAGGCATAAACTTTGGATTTTCTCAAAAATATCTGTGAGCAAGTGCACATCTGTCTCCATGGACGGTTTAGCATATCCCTCTAAATTAGAGGTGTCGAAATACTGCCAAACATTTACTGCATGCCTGTGTTGTGCATCCATTATAACAGTGTCTGTGAATTTTCTTGTGAATGCGGTTATACTGAGCAATGTGGTTTCACGGAGTCTCTCGATAAAATCCAGGTATTCACAAGGGAAGACTGCCTTCCTCGTTACAAGCTGAAACTTTACATCAGGATATGCAACTCTGGTGTAATCATATCCTCCTGATGCACAGTCTCAACAAGTTTCCCAAGAAATGCGTGCATGAATTGTAAAGAATACAGGAAGCAAGGAGATAGTCTTGAAATGATTCGTTTGGAGAATGAAATGGAGTTTTCAACATCATCAGACATGACACTGACCATATCATTCTTCAAGCCAAAATCAGCCAATTGCTCATCAAGAAAGTGGGCATCTTACCCATCCAAATTATAGTAGAAGGTGGGCATGTGTCGTGCCGGTTTGTATTTCAAATTGCATGCATGCAGAACTTCCCCGTTAGATGACAGTGGTCTCTATTTGAATTTTATGAACCTCTATCCAGCAGTAGCCCTAACATATGACCATCAACTGTCTGCTAGTATAAGGCATAATTCTCCTGCCATTTGGTCATAGGAATGTTATAGCGATAAATCTCAACAATGCTCACAGGAAGTCTTTCGAGCTCAGAGAGCAGCGCTCTGGCAGGAAGATTGAGAGTGGAGTCATATGAGGGTACAACTTGATATACCATCACATATGATACACGTCATTCTGTGAAAGTGGTATGAGAGGCCGTGGGATCACCTTCACAACATGCCACAGGAAATAGTAACCACTCCAAATGAGCATACGCAATGAAGAGTCAGCGTTCCTGATAGTGTTATCATACTCTTTTCCTGCAGCAAACTGGTGTATGCATTTTATTTATACTTTATATCCATTCTGAGGAGCATGAAAGGGAAGCAGTGGTTGGGAAGGGAGTGAGACAGGGTTGTAGCCTCTCCCCGATGTTATTCAATCTGTATATTGAGCAAGCAGTAAAGGAAACAAAGAAAAATTCGGAGTAGGTATTAAAATCCATGGAGAAGAAATAAAAACTTTGAGGTTCGCCGATGACATTGTAATTCTATCAGAGACAGCAAAGGACTTGGAAGAGCAGCTCAACGGAATGGACAGTGTCTTGAAAGGAGGATATAAGATGAACATCAACAAAAGCAAAACGAGGATAATGGAATGTAGTCGAATTAAGTCGGGTGATGCTGAGGGAATTAGATTAGGAAATGAGACACTTAAAGTAGTAAAGGAGATTTGCTATTTGTGGAGCAAAATAACTGATGATGGTCGAAGTAGAGAAGATATAAAATGTAGACTGGCAATGGCAAGGAAAGCGTTTCTGAAGAAGAGAAATTTGCTAACATCGAGTATGGATTTGAGTGTCAGGAAGTCGTATCTGAAAGTATTTTTATGGAGTGTAGCCATGTATGGAAGTGAAACATGGACGATAAATAGTTTGGACAAGAAGAGACTAGAAGCTTTCGAAATGTGGTTCTACAGAAGAAAACTGAAGATTAGATGGGTAGATCACATAACTAATGATGAAGTATTGAATAGAATTGGGGAGGAGTATGTGGCACAACTTGACAAAAAGAAGGGACCGGTTAGTAGGACATGTTCTGAGACATCAAGGGATCACAAATTTAGCATTGGAGGGCAGCGTGGAGGGTAAAAATTGTAGAGGGAGACCAAGAGATGAATACACTAAGCAGATTCAGAAGGATATGGGTTGCAGTAAGTACTGGGAGATGAAGAAGCTTGCACGGGATAGGGTAGCATGGAGAGCTGCATCAAACCAGTCTCAGGACTGAAGACCACAACATCCATTCTGATTCTTCAGATGAAGGCGTACTATAATTTACTCACCGCAAAAATGGACTAGATTCCCATTCTTATCTGTGATATTCAACTGGAGATGGTCTAATCCCTGAAGAGTCACTGTGAGTTATGTTGGATTGCCAGACACCTCCATAATTTTGTAAGCTGGACCCACTGCAGAAAAATCCGCCCATTGTGTAAATTAACCTTTCAACACTCGGCTCCTCAAGAAGCCTCGTAGTGATCCTACGGAATCTTCATGCCTAAAATCTGTTGTTTGTTTTGTTGTTCTTGTGTCTGCTTTAAGAGTGTTAACGTAACTCAAAGCCTTGTACAAAACTTCTTATATACATGTTCAAATCACTTAATAAAACCAAATCTTCGCGTTCAGACTGTATACCAGTTACGTTCCTTTCGGACTATGCCGATGCATTAGCTCCATACTTAACAATCATATACAACCGTTCGCTCAACGAAAGATCCGTATCCAAAGACTGGAAAGTTGCACAGCTCACACCAATATTCAAGAAAGGTAGTAAGAGTAATCCACTAAATTACAGGCCCATATCGTTAACGAAGTGTTGAGTGCTATTGACAAGGGATTTCATTTAGATTCCGTATTTCTGGACTTCCGGAAGCGTTTTGACACGGTACCACACAAGCGTCTCGTAGGGAAATTGCGTGCTTATGGAATATCGTCTCAGTTATGCGACTGGATTTGTGATTTCCTGTCAGAGAGGTCACAGTTCGTAGTAATTGACGGAAAGTCATCGAGTAAAACAGAAGTGATTTCTGGCTTTCCCCAAGGTAGTGTTACAGGCCCTTTGCTGTTCTTTATCTTTATAAACGATTTGGGAGACAATCTGAGCAGCCGTCTTCGGTTTTTTGCAGATGACGCTGTCGTTTATCGACTAATAAAGTCATCAGAAGATCAAAACAAATTGAAAAACGATTTAGAAAAAATATCTGAATGGTACGAAAAGTGGCAGTTGGCCCTAAATAACGAAAAGTGTGAGGTCATCCACATGAATGCTAAAAGGAACTCGTTAAACTTCTAAAAGCCGTAAATTCAACTAAATACCTAGGTATTACAATTACGGACAACTTAAATTGGAAGGGACGCATAGAAAATGTTATGGGGAAGGCTAACCAAAGACTGCGATTTATTGGCAGTAACAGAAAATGTAACAGACCTACTAAGGAGACTGCCTACACTACGTTTGTCCGTCCTCTTTTAGAATACTGCTGGGATCCTTACCAGATAGGACTGGCCGAGTACATCGAAAAAGTTCAAAGAAAGGCAGCAGGTCTTGTATTATCGTGAAATATGGGAGAGAGTGTCACAGAAATGATACAGGATTTGGGCTGGACATCATTAAAAGAAAGGCGTTTTTTGTTGCGACGAAATCTTCTCACGAAATTCCAATCACCAGCTTTCTCCTCCGAATGCGAAAATATTTTGTTGACACCGACCTACATAGGGAGGAACGATCACCACGATATAATAAAGGAAATCAGAGCTCGTGCGGAAAAATAAAGATGTTCAGTCTTTCCGCGCGCTATACGAGATTGGAATAATAGAGAATTGTGACGGTGGTTCGATGAACCCTCTGCCAGACACTTAAATGTGATTTGCAGAGTATCCGTGTAGATGTAGATTATGTCGGACGTATTTGTACGTCCGCACTGAAGAAGGTGGATCCATTTCCCCGCGAATCAATTATATGACTGCTGGTGTCTGTGCTTTCGGACGTGTCAGAAAGAGCAGAGACCAGTATTCATATAATTCCCTCATATTAGTCTAGTGTGATATTCGCTTTATCGATATGATTAGCAAAGACATTAAAACAGCTACAATCACTTGAATGTGATTTGCAGAGTACCCATGTAGATGTAGATGTAGATGTAGATGTACTGCATGAGCCAGGAGATATTTCTGAAACTTTGCCACTTCCTAAATGTAGTTTATTGTTCTTCTCGGTGATGTTAGGTATGCTGTTATACGTTACCAGACCAATCAATGCAACACACCACTCCCCCTTGCTTGGATCTATTGGAGAAAAGTAGTTTGCTCTTAATACGGATCAGTGCTCTTTTAAAATAACATTGTACAAAATCACATCTCAACTCCAACTGATGCAGTGATATGCATACTGCTTGTTTTTATGCATTCTTCAGGATAAATATTAGACATACAGGGTGTTTCAAAAACGACCGGTATATTTGAAACGGCAATAAAAACTAAACGAGCAGCGATAGAAATACACCGTTTGTTGCAATATGCTTGGGACAACAGTACATTTTCAGGCGGACAAACTTTCGAAATTACAGTAGTTACAATTTTCAACAACAGATGGCGCTGCAAGTGATGTGAAAGATATAGAAGACAACGCAGTCTGTGGGTGCGCCATTCTGTACGTCGTCTTTCTGCTGTAAGCGTGTGCTGTTCACAACGTGCAAGTGTGCTGTAGACAACATGGTTTATTCCGTAGAACAGAGGATTTTTCTGGTGTTGGAATTCCACTGCCTAGAACACAGTGTTGTTGCAACGGGGGTTTAATGTAACCAAAGGACCGAAAAGCGATACAATAAAGGATCTGTTTGAAAAATTTCAACGGACTGGGAACGTGACGGATGAACGTGCTGGAAAGGTAGGGCGACCGCGTACGGCAACCACAGAGGGCAACACGCAGCTAGTGCAGCAGGTGATCCGACAGCGGCCTCGGGTTTCCGTTCGCCGTGTTGCAGCTGCGGTCCAAGTGACGCCAACGTCCACGTATCGTCTCATGCGCCAGAGTTCACACCTCTATCCGTACAAAATTCAAACGCGGCAACCCCTCAGCGCCGCTACCGTTGCTGCACGAGAGACATTCGCTAACGATATAGTGCACAGGATTGATGACGGCGATATGCATGTGGGCAGCATTTGGTTTACTGACGAAGCTTATTTTTTCCTGGACGGCTTCGTCAATAAACAGAACTGGCGCATATGGGGAACCGAAAAGCCCCATGTTGCAGTTCCATCGTCCCTGCATCCTCAAAAAGTACTGGTCTGGGCCGCCATTTCTTCCAAAGGAATCATTCGCCCATTTTTCAGATCCGAAACGATTACTGCATCACGCTATCTGGACATTCTTCGTGAATTTGTGGCGGTACAAACTGCCTTAGACGACACTGCGAACACCTCGTGCTTTATGCAAGATGGTGCCCGGCCACATCGCACGGCCGACGTCTTTAATTTCCTGAATGAATATTTCAATGATCGTGTGATTGCTTTGGGCTAGCCGAAACATACAGGAGGCGGCGTGGATTGGCCTCCCTATTCGCCAGACATGAACCCCTGTGACTTCTTTCTGTGGGGACACTTGAAAGACCAGGTGCACCGCCAGAATCCAGAAACAATTGAACAGCTGAAGCAGTACATCTCATCTGCATGTGAAGCCATTCCGCCAGACACGTTGTCAAAGGTTTCGGGTAATTTCATTCAGAGACTACGCCATATTATTGCTACGCATGGTGGATATGTGGAAAATATCGTACTATAGAGTTTCCCAGACCGCAGCGCCATCTGTTGTTGAAAATTGTAACTACTGTAATTTCGAAAGTTTGTCTGCCTGAAAATGTACTGTTGTCCCAAGCATATTGCAACAAACGGTGCATTTCTATCGCTGCTCGTTTAGTTTTTATTGCCGTTTCAAATATACTGGTCATTTTTGAAACACCCTGTAAATGATCATAGAGATATGAACTGAAGTCTAGGCTGCGCCGAAAATTGTGGAATACCTGGTTCTTGTTGGTAAAATATCAGCACAGTCCTTCAAGTGGCCTTGAATCACCCTATGAGTCAATGCAGTAGATGCTATTTCAGTTTTATTTAACATTTGCAACCCAGTGAGTACCATACCTTCCTGCAACATCTAAATTGGCAATCTCACATTCCTTGTTATTCCATGTCATTTCTGGAGACGTATTTCACATAAACACGCCATGAAAACTTGGGATTTTGTGTTTTCTGATGAGTTTAAGCAGGTCTTTAATGGTGAGCGGTCTGTTCGGTAAAATAATTACGAGGCTTTCTCTTAAAAACCATCCAAATTCCTTTTTTTCAGGTTTTAAATACGTCCTTTACTGATAGCTATGGCCTTCATATTATGTCTTTCATCTTCCGTGGTTGCTCCTCTGTGTTCACTGTTCTAACTACGGCAGCAGCTCCTCCAGCCAAAGAACCATCTGCTAGTAGTCCTGGCAGTGCTGGAATTAAAAACGGGATTATTCCAACTGATGTCTCAGGTATTGGTAGAAGAACTCTTTGCGTTTTAACTCGACTTCTTCTTCCTCTTCCTCCTTTCTGCGCCTCCTAGCTGCTGCCAACACCGATTGGATGCAATAAATTTTTGTTTTTAACACATCATACGGATTGTTTTCTTCTTCAGTATACAATGATCTGCAGTCGTAATTTGCTTGAAATTAATTCCAGCACCCAATTTAAATTTGACATGCACAGATTTATCAATAAAAAATGCTGAAATACATTGTCCTGTCTTTTGTTTTTTTAAACATCTTACAGATTTTTTCCCCTTCAGTATACAATGAGCTGCAGTCATAATTTGCTTGAAATTAATTCCAGCAGTCAATTTAAATTTGACATGCATTGCTTTATCAACTAAAAATGCTGAAATACATTGTCCTGTGTCTATGATCATTCTTCCATGTATTTGCCTAGCTTTGCCGGCTAATATTCGACCTGCAACGTAACGATCTTTATTTGTAATGTAAACAATACCATACTCTTTGTAGGTGTTGTCTGATATATTAATTCCCTTATCGCCCTGAGCTAGGTACTTGCTCAGCTTCGTTTCAGGTCAACAGGAGTTGTATCCAGGGGTATGCAGTTCAAATGGTAAGAATACCACCATCACCTCCTATGTGCTTCCTAGAACTCATCACAAG
The DNA here is from genome assembly GCF_023864275.1 of Schistocerca cancellata. Taxonomy (NCBI): domain Eukaryota; kingdom Metazoa; phylum Arthropoda; class Insecta; order Orthoptera; family Acrididae; genus Schistocerca; species Schistocerca cancellata. The sequence continues at coordinate 518,173,259 of NC_064628.1, read as the reverse complement.
TTACTGCGTAGTCTGAGGTTTAAGTTTCCCGTTTCTACAGCAAACCATGAACGTTCACTTAACTATTGACTTTGACAGGAAGCTAAGCCTCTTCACTAAAGCCTCGTTGCCTTTTCTTATAACACTTTCTACAAGAAACATTATTCAGAGGTTTCCTGTAGTTCCTCTGTGCAAAAACTTCTAGCAATTTCTTCACATACACTGTCCTTTAAATGTAAGTTCTCGGATTTGTGGGTTTTACTTTCGAAACTTTGTATATATCTGTTGACCAACATGGTAGGTAAGACTCCACAAATGCAGCTTTATATATCTAAACTACATTTAATTTCTGTTTGGATGGATCTATCGTCTTAGTATGATTATATGATATATTTAGAAGTCTATTACCATGTTCATCAACAGGTTTCACTTTAATTGCACAGCGTCTAGTTCAGTTACGTTGCGCAGTTATTCATGGGTGAATGTCTCACCATTTGCATGACACCCTAAAATTAAATCTCATCAACATGCTGTTCTTTATAGTTCTGTTCACACATTCCACAATACTTGCTTTCATGTGGGATAATGTTGAGTAGAAGTTTGTTCTATATCGTTCCATTACCGACTTGAAATATCTATTGTAAAATTGACCTCCATGATCGGTTTGAAGAATGTCAAAACAAGATTTGTCCATATCTGCAGCAAATGTTCAAATGGTTATGCAACTTCCTTTCCTGTCTTCACCTGTCTTTGTCAAGCATAACCCAGGCTAATTTTGAACATGTATCTATGACTGAAGAAACTGCAAAAAGGTAGGAATTTTAGGATGTGGGACCTGGATAAACTGAAGGAACCAGAGGTTGTAGAGAGTTTCAGGAAGAGCATAAAGGAACAATTGACAAGAATGGGGGAAAGAAATACAGTAGAAGAAGAATGGGTAGCTTTGAGGGATGAAGTGGTGAAGGCAGCAGAGGATCAAGTAGGTAAAAAGACAAGGGCTAGTAGAAATCCTTGGGTGACAGAAGAAATACTGAATTTAATTGATGAAAGGAGAAAATATAAAAATGCAGTAAATGAAGCAGGAAAAAAGGAATACAAACGTCTCAAAAATGAGATCGACAGGAAGTGCAAAATGGCTAAGCAGGCATCGCTAGAGGACAAATGTAAGGATGTAGAGGCTTACCTCACTAGGGGTAAGATAGATACTGCCTACAGGAAAATTAAAGAGACCTTTGGAGAGAAGAGAACAACTTGTATGAATATCAAGAGCTCAGATGGCAACCCAGTTCTAAGCAAAGAAGGGAAGGCAGAAAGGTGGAAGTAGTATATAGAGGGTTTATACAAGGGCGATGTACTTGAGGACAATATTATGGAAATGGAAGAGGATGTAGATGAAGACGAAATGGGAGATAAGATACTGCGTGAAGAGTTTGACAGAGCACTGAAAGACCTGAGTCGAAACAAGGCCCCGGGAGTAGACAACATTCCATTTGAACTACTGATGGCCTCGGGAGAGCCAGTCATGACAAAACTCTACCATCTGGTGAGCACGATGTATGAGACAGGCGAAATACCCTCAGACTTCAAGAAGAATATAATAATTCCAATCCCAAAGAAAGCAGGCGTTGACAGATGTGAAAATTACCGAACTGTCAGTTTAATAAGTCACGGCTGCAAAATAGTTACGCGAATTCTGTACAGGCGAATGGAAAAACTGGTAGAAGCCGACCTCGGGGAAGATCAGTTTGGATTCCGCAGAAATATGGGAACACGTGAGGCAATACTGACCGTACGACTTATCTTAGAAGCTAGATTAAGAAAAGGCAAACCTACGTTTCTAGCATTTGTAGACTTAGAGAAAGCTTTTGACAATGTTGACTGGAATAATCTCTTTCAAATTTTGAAGGTGGCAGGGGTAAAATACAGGGAGCGAAAGGCTATTTACAATTTGTACAGAAACCAGATGGCAGTTATAAGGGTCGAGGGGTATGAAAAGGAAGCAGTGGTTGGGAAGGGAGTGAGACAGGGTTGTAGACTCTCCCCGATGTTATTCAATCTGTATATCGAGCAAGCAGTGAAGGAAACAAAAGAAAAATTCGGAGTAGGTATTAAAATCCATGGAGAAGAAATAAAAACTTTGGGGTTCGCCGATGACATTGTAATTCTGTCAGAGACAGCAAAGGACTTGGAAGAGCAGTTGAACGGAATGGATAGTGTCTTGAAGGGAGGATATAAGATGAACATCAACAAAAGCAAAACGAGAATAATGGAATGTAGTCGAATTAAGTCTGGTGATGCTGAGGGAATGAGATTAGGAAATGAGACACTTAAAGTAGTAAATGAGTTTTGCTATTTGGGGAGATGATGGTCGAAGTAGAGAGGATATAAAATGTAGACTGGCAATGGCAAGGAAAGCGTTTCTGAAGAAGAGAAATTTGTTAACATCGAGTATACATTTAGATGTCAGGAAGTCGTTTCTGAAAGTATTTGTATGGAGTGTAGCCATGTATGGAAGTGAAACATGGACGATAAATAGTTTGGACAAGAAGAGAATAGAAGCCTTTGAAGAGTGGTGCTACAGAAGAATGTTGAAGATTAGATGGGTAGATCACGTAACTAATGATGAAGTATAGAATAGGATTGGGGAGAAGAGGAGTTTGTGGCACAGCTTGACAAGAAGACGGGATCGGTTAGTAGGACATGTTCTGAGGCATCAGGGGATCACAGATTTAGTATTGGAGGGCAGCGTGGAGGGTAAAAATCGTAGAGGGAGACTAAGAGATGAATACACTAAACAGATTCAGAATGATGTAGGCTGCAGTACGTATTGGGAGATGAAGAAGCTTGCACAGGATAGAGTAGCATGGAGAGCTGCATCAAACCAGTCTCAGGACTGAAGAACACAACAACAACAACATCTATGACCATTACGATATACTTGAATCCTTTTTTTGATCATGAGCATTAGTTAACATTTACGAGATTGGCCTGCCATAAATCCTCCAGACCTCGCGTTACGACATTTAGAAGGGGGGGGGGGTGTTTTGCATGTAGGCTTATGAAGCTCATAAGCGACTGTCTCCACAGTTGCTCAGTGATCTGTCTTTGTTAAAGTTCTAAAATGATCTAGAGGATTTCATTTGTGTGTGCTGCATTACCTGCTGCAACCAATACTGTGAGTAGCCAGAGTCATTGCATGATTTCATTTGGGTTATCGTAGTATATATACTCCAGAGGTAGTGTGTTCAGTTCTACATGTTGAGCGTTAATGCCTTCACTCATGCTATATATAATATTTAAAGCAGCTTTAATAATGTTATTGCATTTCTTTCTTCTACAGTCTTATTTGTCATTTTGTGTCATTACCTTTCCTATGTGCATTAGGCATATGTGATACTTAAGCAAAGGTTCGATTCTCTTTCAGTAGATACTTTTCAGGACTTTAAGTTTTTAAGAATATTTTCTCTGGTAAACACAGTTCCTCCTTAAAATTCGCATTCCCAAACTGTATTACATCCTTGGTTAATATATAGGGAGTGGGCCTTTTCAGACTTTCAGTTATTGGTTTAAATGTTTCTGAGAGACATTGTTCTCACTGCAATCGTAATTTCTGTCAAATAGCCCATCACACCTTGATAACTTTATACTTTGTCATCAACATGCCATCATATATTAAACTATTTTGTATCAGTACGTAGCATCAACAGGTCAGTGTTCATCACGAACGTGGTTTTGCAGTCAGTGCAATGTTTACAAATGCGGAGTTGGCAGATGCCCATTTGATGTATGGATTAGCACGGGGCAATAGTCGTGGCGCGGTACGTTTGTATCGAGACAGATTTCCAGAACGAAGGTGTCCCGACAGGAAGACGTTCGAAGCAATTGATAATTGATCGGCGTCTTAGGGAGGCACTGAACATTCCAGCCTATGACTTGCGACTAGGGAAGATCTAGAACGACGAGGCCACCTGTAATGGACGAGGCAATTCTTCGTGCAGTTGACGATAACCCTAATGTCAGCGTCAGAGAAGTTGCTGCTGTACAAGGTAACGTTGACCACGTCACTGTATGGAGAGTGCTACGGGAGAACCAATTGTTTCCGTACCATGTACAACGTGTGCAGGCACTATCAGCAGCTGATTGGCCTCCATGGGTATACTTCTGCGAATGGTTCATCCAACAATGTGTCAATCCTCATTTCAGTGCAAATGTTCTCTTTACGGGTGAGGCTTCATTCCAACGTGATCAGATTGTAAATTTTCACAATCAACATGTGTGGGCTGACGAGAATCCACACGCAATTGTGCAATCACGTCATCAACACAAAGATTTTCTGTGAACGTTTGGGCAGGCATTGTTGGTGATGTCTTGATTGGGCCCCATGTTCTTCCACCTACGCTCAGTGGAGCACGTTATCATGATTTCATACGGGATACTCTACCTGTGCTGCTAGAACATGTGTCTTTACAAGTACTACACAACATGTGGTTCATGCACGACAGAGCTCCTGCACATTTCAGTCGAAGTGTTCGTATGGTTCTCAACAACAGATTCGGTGACCGATGGATTGGTAGAGGCGGACCAATTCCATGGCCTCCACGCTCTCCTGACCTCAACCCTCTTGACTTTCGTTTATGGGGGCATTTGAAAGCTCTTGTCTACGGAACCCCGGTACCAAATGTAGAGACTCTTCGTGCTCGTATTGTGGACGGCTGTGATACAATACGCCATTCTCCAGGGCTGCATCACCGCATCAGGGATTCCATGGGACGGAGGGTGGATGCATGTATTCTCGCTAACGAAGGACATTTTGAACATTTCCTGCAACAAAGTGTTTGAAGTCACGCTGGTACGTTCTGTTGCTGTGTGTTTCCATTCCATGATTAATGTGATTTGAAGAGATGTAATAAAATGAGCTCTAACATGGAAAGTAAGCGTTTCCAGACACATGTCCACATAACATATTTTCTTTCTTTGTGTGTGAGGAATGTTTCCTGAAAGTTTGGCCGTACCTTTTTGTAACACCCTGTATATTATAGGGGTCCAGTCTCAAACTCCTACAGTCGTCAGGACACAGCCAGATGGGAGGCAGCTGGGAGGTCCTAGTTACACTCAAGAGCGCCGGGAAAACTTCATTGGCAATAACATATTTACTGGGCAGCAACACAGAATTGCCTTCCAAACCATGAAGCTTCAGCTGGCCCATCGGAGCAGCGCCTAGTCAGCAGTAGAATGTCGGTGTGCTATCGACTTGCAGTATCGCTGGTGCAACAAAGCATTGGAGGGGCGGCTTCCATGGCACAGACAGTAGTAGATGGCAAAATCATCGACAAAAAGGGAGCCAGAGACGCCCGGCGGGAGACAGACCATTATAGGGTTAATGGCGATGGCAAAGAAGATGACGCTCAGCACGGAACCCTGAGGCACACCATTTTCCTGAATAAAGGTGTCTGGCAAGGCAGAACCCACACACACCTTGAAAACTCGGTCTTGTAAAATTGCCTGAAGAAAACGGGGCAGGTGCCCACAGAAGCCCCATATGTAAAGAGTATGGCGGATATCAGTTCTCCAGCAGTTGTCGTAGGCCTTCTCCAAATCAAATAGCACAGCCACAGTCTGAGATTTCCACAGAAAACCATTCATGACATGGGTGGGCAAAGTAACGAGATGGTCAACTGCAGAACGCCGCGCTCGAAATCCACACTGTGTATTCGTGAGTAAATGGAAAGACTCGAGCCACCACACCAACTGGGCATGAATCATATGTTCCATGATGGTGGCTTCACACCAGCGCCCAGGAAATGAGCCCTCAACCCAGATGCAGTTGTATGTGCTTGCCCGCAAGAGAGAGGTGCTGCAATATCTGAATGTGGATAGCATCTGGCCCTGGGGTGGAGTACCGGGATGAACTGAGATCATGATATAGCTCCTTCATAGTGAAGGCGGCATTGTAGCACTTACGTTTCGAAGAAGAGAAGATTATCGCCCAAGCCTCCTCCACTCGTTTCCGATGGATGAAGGCAGGGTGGAGTTCGAAACTTCCGCAGAATGGCGGCCCAAGGTGTTGGAGAAAACAACAGGATCCACGATGACATCGGCACCTACTGTCAGGCCGGAAATGGGGGAATGGATCTCGGTTCCAGACAGCCATCGGAGGTTGGCCCACACGACATAGGAAGATATGGAACTGTTAAAAGAACTAGTGAATGAAATCCAGCTAGCTCTTGTGATATCCCGAAGATCTCCACGACACTTTGCATGCATCTGTTTATAAAGGATGCAGTTTTCCAATGTAGGTTGGCGGTTAAAAACGCGGAGAGCACGTCTTTGTGAGCGAATTGCGTCGCGGCATGCCTCAGTCCACCAAGGGACTGGGACATGATGTGGTAAAGAGGAAGTGCGAGGAATGGAACGTTCTGCAGCAGTAAGGATAACGTTGGTGAGATAGTCCACCTGGTCATCACAACTGAGGAAATCTTGTTCTGCGAAGGTCGCAGCCAGTCAGCCTTAGTAAGCTGCCATTTGGGCATGCACGTGGATGGGGCAGGAGTCAGCAGATGGAGAGCACATGGGCAATGGTTGCTCGAGTAGGCGTCAGAAAGAATGGACCACTCAAGACGATGAGCAAGCTGGGCAGTGCAAAACGATAAGTCCAAATGGGAATAGGTGTGCAAGGAGTCAGAAAGGAAAGTTGGACAGAAGAGGTTGAGTTGGTTAAGAATGTCAGCCAAGAGGGCACCTCTCTGACAGGTCCTGGAAGAACCCCAAAGGGGATGATGCACATTAAAATCACCAAGTAGCAAAAATGGGGGAGGTAGCTGCCCAATAAACTGGAGGAAGTCTGCCCTGGTGACATTGAAGGACGAAGGTACATAAGTGGTATAGAGGGAGAGAGTCAGGTGGGGAAGGAAAAGGCGAATGGCAACAGCTTGAAGATGGGTAGTCAGGGAGATGGGTTGACTATGAAGGTCATCCCATATGAGCAGCATAACGCCCCCATGAGATGGGATGCCGACCTCAGGGTGAAGGTCAAAACGAATTAGTAAGTAATGTGAAAGCTCAAAGCAGTCTTGAGGGCGCAATTTCGTTTCCTGAAGGCAGAGTACAATGGGATGCTGTGATGCTAGAAGCAGCCATAAATCCTCATTGTGGGACCGAAGGACGCGAACGTTCCATTGGAGGACAGTCATCAGGAGGAAGAGATGTACAGGTGTCACCTCGGCCACTGCCGAGTCATAGCCGGGGAAGAGTCGCTGCTACAGAGCTACAAGAGGATCCTGCTCCATGGGGTCCACAGAAGCATAGGCGTGCTTGTGTAGTCAGACTGTGGAGTCCAGTGCTGAAAAACAGTTGGTGGTTTGCACCAGTTTGTCCTTAGCAGACTTCTTCGAGCCCTTCTGGTTCAAGGAAGACTTGTGTGTTGTTTGGCTGTAGGGATGGAGGAAGTCTTCTTGTGAGTACTCCTTCTGTCCTTTCCTGCCTGCCAGTTGTGGGTAGCTTCGCCCCTTTAGGCGAAAGTTTGACGGTTTGTTGCACAGCATGACGAGGGGATGCTACCTTGACACTGGACGACTTCACAACCTCAGAATAAAAACTGAGGTCGCATGTCTGTGTGGCCATGACCTTCATAGGGCAGGGGGTAACAAGAACTGAACTATAGGTGCCAGATGGTAGAACACAGGGTTTGCGACTAGCCAGTAACTTGCGAGCTACTGGGTAAGGCACTTTTTCCTCTACCCGAATCTCTTGAACAGCCCATTCATCTAGATACATGGGACAATCCCAGGAGGAGGTGGCATGGTCGCCATTGCAGCTGATACTGCGGGGAGAAGGAGGTGGACATTCACCCTCGTGTGCATCCCTGCCACAGGTTATACATGTGGCTGGGTGTCAGCAAGATGTTCTAGTGTGATTGAACTGATGACACTGGTAGCAGTGCATCGGATTTGTAATGTACAGCAATACTGTGATGATTTCATAGCGTGCTTTAATCTTGGATGGCAGCACCACCCTATCAAAGGTGGAGTTGGGCACGAAGGAGGAAGCAACCTTTTTCATTACATGATGGACAGCAATGACTCCCTGATCAGAGGTAACATTGTATTTCAGCCTCGGTTAGACCGTCAAGCAGCCTAGTGTAAATTACACCAAGGGAAGAATTCAAAGTTCTATGTGCCTCGACACAAACAGAGTATCCTTGAAGAAGCAAGGTGGCAAGTAGTTGTTGCGCTAGAGAATCAGAAGCCGTCTCCAAAAGCAAAGTGCCATTCCATAAACGAGAACAGGATTTCACAGGGCGAGCAATGGCATCAATACCTTTCTGAATAATAAACGGATTTACCGTGGTGAAGGACTGACCATCTTCAGTACGGAATACCACAAGGAACGTCGGTGCAGCAGAAAGAGTCCTCATTACGTTTACGTTTCGCCGACGTCGATGGAGGGGATGACTGACTCATCGCAAGGAAATCCCCCATGATTACCAGCGTCTCTGATGGTGTGCTCCTTCCAACTGGGGCTCCCTTCCCTTCACAAGGGGGCACACTCACCTTGGGTGATTGTTCACACCTCAGGTCACACCTCCCGAACACCTGACTGAGGGACCAATGGGCAATTTGGGAAGGTTACAGCTCAGGCAGTCACCCCTACCTGGGCCTGGCCTGTACCAGGGGGCATGTGCGAACTCTACCTGTTGACCTGGGGCTGGGAATTATGCGTTACCCAGTCACCTTTCATGTGTCAGACACGTGGGACGGCCTTCAGGAGTGCACAAGGAGGAAGAAGAGAACAAAGGATCCTTAAACACCGAAGCAGAGGAACGAGAGGAGAAAGGAAACAAAGAAAGGAAAAGGGAGCCAAAAAGAAAGTTGAGACTGTTCGCAGGTCAGCAACACAATGCAGAACATTCCCAATAGTACTCCAGACAAGTTCCCCAAGGGAGGGGAAAAAATAGCAACAGGATAGACATACAGCACAGAAGGGAAAAAGTGCTGCAAAGACTGGGGCCCCATGGTAGCCAAGCACGAACCCACCGAAGAGTGGCGAGCCCCCTGGGGGGTCCTGTTGGGTGAGCAGACTTATATAAGGCCTTGCATTGTTAAGGAGGATGAGAAGTTCATTTGCATTTTTATGCCAACGAACATGCTGTAGTTGTTCCTTCAGTTTCCTGAGAGTAGCACAATATACCTCCTAGTTGATCGTTGCACCAGAAGTCAGTCACCATGACTTCACTGGTACAGGGTGCAGCTTTGAACTTTTTCTTCAGTGGAGAGGGTGGTGCCAGTTCATGGATTGCCATTTTGTTTCCGTTTCTAAGTGATGAACCCATTTTTCATTGCCTGTGAAGATATTGGGAAAAAATTGTCACGACAAGCTTCTTAACACGCAAGCAATTCTGCACAGATGGTCGTCCTTTGCTCTTTACGGTCTTCTGTTAAGAAGCGAGGAACCCATCGGGCGTACACCTTTGAGTACCTCAAAAGGTGACAGTGTGTCAGCACTACTAACAAAGACGTCCAGTTCAGCAGTGCAGTTTTGATTGTGACCAGTCGATCACCTGGAATGAGAGTGTCCATATGTCCCCAGATTGCAGGAGCCAGCTGTGTGCAACCAGCCTCCCTGTATGAGATTGGACAGGTTTGTGTAATCTTATTGTGATGATGACAGACGCTTAATCCAACGACTCGCCATGCTTTTGTTCACTCCCAGGTCTCTGTAGATATTCCGCAAGAGCCTATGAATATCTGTGATGATCTGGGTTTCCTGAAAAAGAAACTTGATGACAGCTCTCTGCTTGGAACACACCTCTGTTACAGTCGCCATTTGAAGGATACACATAGTGGTGCCACCAATCAGGACTTCATAAAACTACAGGGGTTGAAGCAAGAATATTACATCATGTCCCACAAAAAATTCCATGTTTTTTAAACCAAAATTGGCCGAGGAAAAAATGGGTTGCATTACTTACTAAGTGTCCCTCTTACATCAACGTCAATATATCATGGAATTTCGGATACCATCTTTGGATAAAACTTATAATCCAACATCACTGTCGTGCTGATACATTTACAGGCCCTTGTTTAAGCTGTAACTGACCATAAACAGCATTATTTGTCATTAATTACACCATGACATGTTTAGCCTTTGAAAGTTCCCACGGACTGGGTGAATAATTTACCAATAGTGGTTAATATATATTTAGTAACGTTTAAAGAAGGAAAAGGTGTGCACGAAATTATGGTTTCCATCGCCTTTTTATTATTAATGTAGAACTGTAGAATAATTTTTACTTCTTACTGCAGTTGAAAAACACTCGTCAGATATATCAGAGATGCTGCAACGCACATGCGAAGGCCACAGCCAGGAGATGTGCAGTGGAGCCAGCGGTCTTATCTATATAGTGCACTGCCTCATGCCACACACGTCTTGCTGACGATCACGCCATACATTTTTCAAGGCTGTCAGACGCCTACTGGTGATCACTGCATGTTGGAGCTAGCATTGTGGAGTACACAGATATGCACATTATAGTGTTGAAAATGTTTGAATATCTGCCACTGGTTACACATTTCAGGCAGCTTATTTACGCATGCAGTATGTCATTTGTTGGTGAATTTAAGAATGTCATACATCATTTGTTGGCATATTTAACATATCATATGTCGTCCTGGCATGTTCACAAATAATACACTGTTCAGCTAGCACTGTATATTATGTGTAAAACTGTTAATATTAACAAAAAATCCAAATATCTCTTGCACATTGTGCAGCTGTAGATGAAATGAATCAATAAATCAAAATAAATCAAATCACCTTAAAAGTCCAATAATATCGTCACTTTTTGAAAATTCAGAGAAAAATTAGCCTCTTTATGAGTATGAGATTCTCTTACTGTGGAGCACAGACTTCCAATGATGCCTGTTGGATGAGAGCAAAATACAGGGTTGGTGAGGGGGGGGGGGGGGGGGATGGAGAGAGCTTGATTTCGATTGGCCGACCTCCTCCTCCTCTCTTCAGTGGAGACCGCGACACGAGTCGCCAGTGACTCTGAAAACGTGAATATGACATTCACGATCGCATCAGCTGTAATATGGCACCAAAAGTAACGTGAGGGTTATCCAGTGGAGATGAGGTACAGCAAAATGTTGTAGATAAGAGTTATATTGCCAAAGAGTGTCATATATTGCTACTAATAATCGTGACCTTGAACGTGATCTTCGAGGTTATTTGGAGGTTAAATTTATTAAAATGGTAATTCTAATATTTGATTCAAGATTTGAAAATAAAGCGAATTTTACGTATAAAACGATACATTATTGAAGGTCTTTGCTAACTCAATGAAGGTCAGATTAACTTAGAGGAGGGATAAAGCAAAATACAATGTTAGAAACAAATTGAAAGGGGCATTTCGAGGAATGAGAAGCGAGGGGACTCATTCAGTGACTTGTAAAACAATGATTTACTTTTTATTGATGTTCGTTCTTTTTTGCAAGTGCCACAATAACGTTTATACACTGATGTATCTATTTTTACCAATAAACATATTAATTAATACTTCAAGTTCAAATCTCTGCTCTTTTCAAAATGGGGTTTCCATGAGACCAAACTCAACCTTCGAATTACCTTCAACAATTACCTTTAAAATCGTGGTTATTGGTAATGATACGTGACTTCTTATACCCCTTCCATTCTACATCTAACATTGCATTTTGCTGTATCCCTCATCTATTCTGAGTTAATCCCTACTACAACTAAAACATATTTGCTTGTTTGACCTTCATTGAACCTTGCTGTGACTGAATAATGTATGATTTTATACGAAAAATTTCCCGCCATTGTCAAATCTTAAATCAAATATTAGGATTCCCATTTTAAAAAAATAACTTTAACCCCTGTATCAACTTTCCTCTAGAATCATACTGAACATGCTGAGAGTGTTGCCAATGACATCATAGGATGCTTCCAGTTCCTGGAAAAATCCTTTGAAGCAGTAATTGACATTATGACCCACAAAAAATTCACGCAGTGTAATGAGATGAGCAAATAAATGGTGATACTATAAAATGTTTCAGTATATAAAACAACAATATTTACAAGGCTGTAATTAGAGTCTTTTCACTTTATTCTTTGTGGATGGTTTTCTAAGTGCCAAAAACATCAAAACTTATTGTTATCTTTCAGTAGAGCTTACCTTTACAATGCCAAAACAATTTTCATTAAAAAGAGTGTTCATTATTTAGAGTCTTATTGGTACAAAGTGTTGGCTTTTCCTTTGTAAGGTATTATCAAATGCAAATACCCTTTCGCTTTCAGATTTTTGGTCTGTCTTCTAGATGAAAAATTTGCAACCTTTGCAGTGTCTCATGAAAACGAAACAAACCATAAAATAAAAGCTAAGAAGACACAAAATTCATTTGGCAAAGCCTATTGCTCATTGCCTTACTGACCAGCTCGTAAAGTGCTTGGTGGCTGATAGACACACACACACATGATGCACATCTACCACAATTAGTCAATTTGGATAAGAAAATCCTTCTTGTAAAATGGGATCTAAGAACTCTAAATACCAAATAATAGTTTTATTTATTTATTTCTATATTTGATCATACAGATCATACAGCTATCTTTGTATTACAAAGTTTCTTTAAACAAATACGTTACAGAAGTTTCTTTTCATTATAGCTTTGGTTAAATAAACATGTCATATTCACACCACAATGTAATTTTTGCAAATTCTCACATCGTTGTTCACAACAGTTGGCAGCTGTTGGTCGCATTTTGGATTGCTACCCTGCCTGAAGGAAAAAAGCTCATGACTTAATTCTCCAACTAACTGACTAACAATTAATACTGCATCACACTTACATCTTTGAGATGAAGACGTCTAGAAAATGGAATGTGGTTGAACCTCGCCCCAAGTTTTCAGGGAGTATATCCTGTATTCTGTTAAGTTTTGGTTCTCTTAGTTTTAGGTTGATTCTACCTGTTTTCTTTCTCTTTAAAGGTTCATTTTTACTAACGTTACAGAAGTTTCTTTTCATTATAGCTTTGGTTAAATAAACATGTCATATTCACACCACAATGTAATTTTTGCAAATTCTCACATCGTTGTTCACAACAGTTGGCAGCTGTTGGTCGCATTTTGGACTGCTACCCTGCCTGAAGGAAAAAAGCTCATGACTTAATTCTCCAACTAACTGACTAACAATTAATACTGCATCACACTTACATCTTTGAGATGAAGACGTCTAGAAAATGGAATGTGGTTGAACCTCGCCCCAAGTTTTCAGGGAGTATATCCTGTATTCTGTTAAGTTTTGGTTCTCTTAGTTTTAGGTTGATTCTACCTGTTTTCTTTCTCTTTAAAGGTTCATTTTTACTAACTCTTAATTTCAATTCATAACTGTATGAAATCATATATTTGTGGTATATATGTCTGTGGTATATTGGTTTCATCTTTTACTAGTTTGTCCATGCGATCGTTGAATATTACCCCGAGTGGTCCCTTAACCACATAAATCGTAAGTTTTACCCAATTGTGCTGCTTTCTCTATTTTTTACCTGATAAACAGAATAAGTTTATGGGTCTCGACATTGTACTGCACGACTACAGAGATGAAAGGACACACTTTCTATGTAATGTGATAATCACGGTTCTTCGATGGCTTCCATGCAGACGAAAGACGTTTCTCTGGGGAGGGAAAATTGTTGGCAGCAGCCAGTGTTTCAGCTTAAAATACAGTGAAGCGCAAAGAAGCTAGCATAGGCATGCAAATTCAAATACAGAGATATGTAAACAGGCAGAATACGGCGCTGCTGTCGGCAACTCCTACATAAGACAAGTGTCTGGCACAGTTGTTATATCGGTTACCGCTGTTACAATTGCCGGTTATCAAGATTTGAGTGAGTCTGAACGTGGTGTTACGGTCGGTGCACGAGCGATGGGACACATTATCTCCGAGGTAGCGATGAGGTGCGGATTTTCCCGTACGACCATTTCACGAATGTACAGTGAATATCAGGAATCCGGTAAAACATCGCCGACATCGCTGCGGCCGGAAAAAGATCCTGCGAGAACGAGGCTAACGACAACTGAAGAGAATAGTTCAACGTGACAGAAGTACAAACCTTCAGCAGATTGCTGCAGATTTCTATGCTGGGCCATCAACAAGTGTCAACGTGCGAACCGTTCAACGAAACAACATCGAAATGGGCTTTCGGAGCCGAAGGTACGCTCCTGTAACCTTGATGACTGCACGACACAAAGCTTTACACCTAGCCTGTGGCCGTCAACACCAACATTGGACTGCTGCTGACTGGAAACTTGTTGCCAGGTCGGACGAGTCTCCTTACAAATTGTATCGAGTGGATGGAGGTGTATGGGTATGGAGACAACGACATGAATCCATGGACCCTGCATGTCAGCAGGGGACTGTTCAAGTGGGTGAAGGTTCTGTAATGGTGTGGGGTGTGTGCAGTTTGGTACGACTCCGACAGGTGGCATGTACGTAAGCATCCTGTCTGATCAGCTGCATCCATTCATGCCCACTGTGTATTCTGACGGACTTGGGCAATTCCAGCAGGACAACACGACACCCAACACGTCCAGAATTACTAAAGAATGGCTCCAAGGACATTCTTCTGAGTTTAAACACTTCCGCTGGCCACCAAACTCCACAGACATTATCGAGCATATCTGGGATCGCTTGCAACGTGCTGTTAAGAAGAGATCTCCATCCTCTCAAACTCTTACGGATCTATGGACAGCCCTGCAGGATTCATGGTTTCAGTTCAGCACTATTTCAGACAGTAGTCGAGTCCATGCCACTTCTGCGTTCTCGCACGAGTCCTACACGATATTAGGCAGGTGCACCAGTTTCTTTGGCTCTTCAGTGTAATACATCCTACATTGAATCTGTCCTGGTATTTTGATTGATCAGTATAAATTTTGTAGTCTTACTGACACGTTTTATGAACGACATTTTACATTTATAGTTCAATATGAGCTACACTCCTATTTATGTGGCAGGCAAATACAGTCAAACTGAAGTTTTATGTTGTATAGAAATACTTGTACATAGTACTGCAATCAATACATTGCTAGTCAGTTATCACGTGTAACAGTGCTACATAACGTGTGTATAACTATCTGTTGGCGAAGAATGAGTTTGTGTCTTGGATATATTATCTGTCTAGTTTTTCGACGTTCTCAAGAAGTTGGTGCATTTGGTCAGCTGCTAGTACCAGCACTCTACAGATAAGTAAAATGATGTGACGATCCAGTCCCACCATAAGTGTGTCAGACTTCGTAACACATTTATGCTCTCTTCGATCTGATCAACTAGATACTTTTTACGAGAAATCCAGGTTATATGGGAATTAAAAAGTTTGTGTAAGAACATGAGGAATGGTTATTTGAAATCGAGGTTTATCCATTGCTAGTATATTATTTACAACAACATATCTACGATGGGCAAAGATCACTGCAGTAAGTTATTCTTTAGGTATTTTTAGTTTGTTATTGGAAGTCCATCATCGAAACTATTGACTGATCGAAAATGCTGATAGCTGGTCAAGAATTGGACTGAGAAAGAGAGACATTGTTGTCAGCGGCTTACATCAATATAAACGGCATTTTATATCCAAAAAATAATAATGTTCTTACTCTGTACTACACAGATAGGCAGGCAGTGGGAATGTTTGACGACCGATTGGGACCTATGTTACCTCTTGTACTTCTGTGACAGGCTCCTTCCTCTGTGACACTACCAGTGCTAAAAATGAAGTAATATTTAAGTACAAGGCAACAGTTCGACATTGAAGCAATGAGTGCTGCTCTGGTATTGAAAATAACGCAGTTAAGCTAAAATTTTATTTCTTTTCTTAAATATTACAAGACATGAAACTTCTGACGTAATAATATTATATACACATTAGAATCTTTCTCAGATGCAGATCACAAGTCTGGAGACCCATTTTCCGTGTACAAAGCGGCATTTTGCCCGTCGCAGTTACCACCCAATTCAACTTTGGATATCAAAATAGTAAGTTCTCGACTGGCATGCTTTGCACAGTGTAATACTTTCGCGATTAATCCTTGTGGTGTAATTTACAGTTCGCCGCACATGGTGCACTCGGCATGGTGGGGCAGGTGTTTTGTTGGTGTGGCCTCCAGTCCAAAGACTGGTTTGGTACAGCTCTCCGTGGCATTCTATCCTGTGCAAGTGTCTTCATCTCCGAATAACTACTGCAACTTAAATCCTTCTGAATCCTCTTCTTGTACTCATGTCTTAATCTCCCCCTATGATTTTGGTCTCTCCCCTCCCATGCTTCGCTCCAGCATTGATTAGTGATCGCTTGATGTCTCAGAATGTGTCCTGTCAACTGACCGTTTCTTTTAGTCAAGCTATGCCACAGATTTCATGTTCCCCAATTCTACTCAGTACCTTATCATTAGTCGGCCGTAGTGGCCGAGCGGTTCTAGGCGCTACAGTCTCGAACCGAGCGACCGCTACGGTCGCAGGTTCGAATCCTGCCTCGGGCATGGATGTGTGTGATGTCCTTAGGTTAGTTAGGTATAAGTAGTTCTAAGCTCTAGGGGACTGATGACCTCAGATGTTAAGTCCCATAGTGCTCAGAGCCATTTGAACCATTTTTGAACCTTATCATTAGTTATGAGATTTAACCATCTACTCCTCAGCTTTATTCTGTACTACCACATTTCAAAAGCCTCTATTCTGGTCTAAACTGTTTATTGCCCATGTTTCACTTCCATACGTAGCTACACTCCAGACAAATACCTTCTGAAAAGACTATCCAACACTTAAATCAATGTTAGGTCATAAATTTCTCTTCTTTAGAAATGCTTGTCTTGCCATTGCCAGTCTACATTTTAGATAACTTCGATTATGTTTTATCATAAGGATAGGGAAACTTTCGTCTTTTGCAAGTGAAATGTATTCTTGAGTATCATACAGGTGTCACCTATTCATGTTAGGCATCTTCAGTGGTATTCATTTTTGTTTCCTGTTCATGCAGTCATTTGTTATTCTTTATGTGCTAAATGCACATAATACAGACTCCTCCCAGTAAACGTGTACCATGCAGCATGTACAGGACAAAAAACTAAATACCACTCAAGATGCGTAACATCAATAGGAGCAACATGTCTAAGAATAAATTTTAGTTGCAAAAGACTAAATTTTTCTTACCTTTATGATAAAGCATAGTTAAAGTTATTATTACGAACTGAGGAAAATGGGTGCAGATATTAACCATACATTTTATAAGTCTCTACTTCGGCCATCATCAGTTGTTTTGCTGCCCAAATAGCAAACCTCATCCACCATTTTTAGCGTCATTTCGTAAGCTAATTCCTTCAGCATCACCAGATTTAATTCGACTACATTTCAGTTTCACCAATGTAAATCATTTCCCATAAAAACTGTTTTCATATAGACTCGAAATTGCATCGCCTATCCGATTCCGCGGTGTACTGGTACACGTATCGCCCGTTAATTAGTTATAATTGCCGCAATAGAATTTCTGTCGCCATACACTGTTCGAAGCTCGGACGAACAAGCCAGCTGCAACTCGACTCTAGGCGTGCACAGTCGAACAAGAGCCTCGTTACTGGCGAGCTATCGATAGTGGGTACAACGATACACAGCTTACAGTTGAACAACTCTGCATGTTAACAACCAATGACGAAGACTACCCGCGAACGTGCAAGAATTTGGCAGAAAATATCAAATTCTCGTGTTTAACGGACATATCTAAGAGTTTTGACTATTACTTTGAATCATGGTACCTGTGTGTGCCGACCTGAGATTCGGTGTTGTCACGTTGTAGGATGCGCACGATGTGGGAGCAGGGACACCTGAGCCACCTGCGCATGCGCTGGAATTCCAAGAAACCGTCCTGCATAGACGACCGGGACTTCGTCAGCGTCGACCTGGCCACCATTTCGCCCGCCTTCATGCTGCTGGTTTCTGCTGTGTTGCTCTCACTGCTCCTCCTGCTGCAAGAAAGCGCTAGAGCTAGGCAGACACACGAGAACAGACCAGCAAACTTTTCACATTCAAGACCCATGCAAGGTATGTACAACATGTTTGTTATCTACATCCACACTTTGCAAACCACTGCAAAGTGCTTATCAGAGAGTACGCCTCATTGTACCAGCTATTAGAGTTTTTTTTTAAACTTTTCTAGTGGACTTTCTCGGAATAGTTAACGTCTGTCTTCAAGAGTCTGACAGTCAATTTCTTCAGCGTCACTGTAACGCTCTCCCCACAGGTCAAACAAACCTGCAACCATTGATGCTGGCCTTCTCTGTATGTGTTGAATGTCCGCTATTAGTTCTATTTGGTATGGGTCCCACGCACTTGGGACCGATGACCTTTGCAGTTTGGTCCCTTTAATCTTTCGACCAACCAACCCACGCACTTGAGCAATATTCTAGAATCTGTCACAGGAGTGATTGGTAGGAATCTCCTTTATAGATTGATTGCACTTCCCCAATATTTTACCAACAAACTGAAGTCTACCATATCCTTCACCCACAACTGAACCTATGTGATCATTCCATTTCATATCCCTACGAAGTGTAACCCCCAAATATTTGTATGAGTTGACCGATTGCAACTGTGGCTCACTAATGTGATTGTCATAGGATACTACTTTTTCTTGTTTCGTGAAGTGCAAAATTTCACATTTCCGAACATTTAAAGCTTGTTGCCAGTCTTTGCACCAGTTTGATTGGTGCTTATGGGCGCTCAATGACGAGGTCATAAACCCCATTATGTAGCGTCTTTCAGACTACTTTATTATAGGTAACTCTATCGTCTGCAAAAAGTCTGAGGTTACTATTAATATTGTCCTCAAGATCATTAATATACAACACGAACAGCAAGGTTACAAACACACTCCCCTGGGACAAACCTGAAGTCACTTCTACATCTGACGATAACTCTCAATCCGAGATATCATGTATTAAGGTGCGTTTTTTATTTAGTGTTAAAACTATACAGCGTGACGGTAAATGCAGGAAACCATCCCTTACAGGATAAGGAGCAAATAGAGGTCGTATGGACACATAACTGGAAATGTGGTCCAAGGGAAGTACATCCAGTTGAAGGTGAAGATATAAGATCTTCACAGTGCCCTGGTATCAGCACCATCAGACTTCCCATCAGTGTGAGATAAGCCAGACGACCATGTGAAACATCCTCCACAACTGCCATCCATCCGTATTATTTACAACATGTGCAGTCTTTATTACCTACAGACTTGCCTATGTAGCAACAGTTTCGTCGTTAGTTCGTTACACGAGCCACAATGGTGTCAAGATTACTGCCATCCATCCTATTCACAGGTGAGGATACCTTTAAGAAGGGTGATATCGATAACCTTCACAGCACCGACCTGTGGGCTACTTAGAATCCCGATGGTGGCAGTCAACCATCGGCACCGGTTCAGCCTCAGTGTGTGCATGGGAAGTAATAACGACTGCTTCACGTGACCAGACAGTCTTCCACAACGCCTCACAGGTGAGGGACATCTGCACTTTCTGTGGGTGACCCTGCCTCCCCTGCTGAAATATGTGCCTGTGGCGGTACTGCCCTCTTGAGTGTGGAGCTTAAACACTTCTACAGCCAGAACATTTATACTTGTCTAGTGCATTCAGTCAACGTGTACGTTTCGTACACTACCAAAGATCTTTCATCTTCACCTTCAAGTGAGTGTACCTCCCTTGGACGCATTTCCAGAAATATGGCCACATGACTTTTGTTTGCTCCTTATCCTTTAAAGGATCTTTTCCTGCAGTTTGACCCCATTTAGCAAAATCAAATAAGGAGCGAGTAAGGAGTAATGCAGGGATGCAGCCTACCATCAACGCTGTTCATTTTGTGTGTTGAAGTAGCAATAAGGGAAGTGAAAGAAATTTTCGGAAGAAGAGTACGAGATCAAGTGGAACAGACAACAATGCTAAGTTTTCCACGCGGCATGGCCCCTCTGTCTGGGTGTGAGGAAGACAGATCTGATGAAACAAACGGGCAATGGAAGTGCGCCGTATAAAAAAATTAGTAACTTCAAGAACGCATCATAGTATTATCTCTGGCCCTTACAGTGGCCTGAGTTTGATGGGGAAAAGGAACGACAAGCTTCTTCAACTATTGCGTATCCACCTTAAGTAACGCACTGATGATTTAATCCCAAGCCAGCCGGTGTGGCCGAGCGGTTCTAGGCACTTCAGTCGGGAACCGCGCGACCGCTACGGTCACAGGTTCGAATCCTGCCTCGGGCATGGATGTATGTGATGTCCTTAGGTTAGTTAGGTTTAAGTAGTTCTAAGTTCTAGGGGACTGATGACCTTAGATGTTAAGTCCCATAGCGCTCAGATCCATTTTTTTTATTTAATCCCATATAGCTACTATGAAGGGACGTCAAAAAGTGAGTTACACATGTTGTCATACGCTAAGACCATTGCACAAGAAGAGTGGTCCATTGTCAGAGAAGAACTCATGTTCCGGGTCTCCTGCAGATATTTCTGCTGTGGTACAGATAATAGGTTCACTAGAGTGCAAGAGGGAAATGGCGCGACAGCTGGAAACATACTCCAAAGTTGGAGTAGGCGGAACAGTAGGATTCTTGAGGACAAAACTAAATTGCACACCAATTCACCATGAAATTCTGTAAGAATATGGACCAAATGCAATGTCTCGTCCAGCCATAGTGAAATGGTGTCAACAATTTGACCAAGGTCGCACAGACGTGGATTGTGTTGACTGGGGAATGTTGACCTTGCTCCATTTGATTTCCATTTTTTCAGCAAGCTTAAAGAACAACAATGAGAAAGTTTACACAGTGATTACCTAGTGGCTCCGCAACAAATCAGAGGGTTTCTACCGTCGATAAATTGAACAACTGGTAGAACGTCGTTTACAGATACTTGGTGACTATGCTGAAAAACAGTGTCTTGTGTATGTAAGTGTAGTGCAACATCCAATAAAAGTTACTTGGCCTGCCATAATAATGTGCAATTTATTTTCAGAAATCCCTCGTAAATTTTGAAGATGTTGATTGCTACGTTTCACCCACCCAAATAGTCCCAGAAATTTTCTGTGGGATTAAGATCGGATGATCAAGCAGGCCAGTTGAGGATCGATAGGGTGCCTAGGTGTTCATCAGACCAGGAGCATATGCATGCAACCCTGTGAATGTGAATGTTGTCATATTGGAAGATGGAAGTGTCCATTGTATACCAGTCACGGAGGTGTAGAACACTGCACTTAGTAGTCGAGAGTGTTTAAATGAACATCTTGATTCAAGGTTACGGTAACCCGAGGACCAAAGTCACAGTAATAAAAACTCCACCAAAACAGAACCAGCTCCAGCATAAACTACATCCTCTAAACATAACGGGTTAAACTCCTCATTGAGCTGTAGGTGCACTCACTGTGTAGCATGATTTGAAAAGAGGTAAAATCGCAATTCCTCAGACAATACTACACGCCTCCAGTCAACTACTGTTAAGTTTCTGTGTTGGTTTACCCATAAAAGACGTGCACCCATCAGCGCATTGTGAGCAATGGCCTTTCGTGATGTACCCGACACTAAATGTTCATAATCACGTTGTAACCCTTTTCACAAGAATAACCTCAACATAAATGACAGCTCCACCAATGCATCACCTTTTTATACATTGTGTAATCGTATTTGTGCATATCACTATCCCAAGACTTGTCACCTGAGTGTAGTGACGGCGTTAGTCCAACTTACGCCAATTCCATCCTGGAGAAACGGTTGCTACCTCGGATTCCCTCCCCCATGGCCACAGTAAGTACGGGTAGAGTCCTAATACTGGACTTGAACTAGACGAAGGGGTGCTATCTTGGATTTCATAGATTGATTCAACTCTACATCCATTGAAAGTGAAGCAGGACACAGCTGATCTGCAACTGAATCCAAGCTCTGCGATGGCATCTCTAAGAATGGAGGGACCTCTGTATGAAACTGAGGCCTCAGCAGAGGCTGCTGCTGCCTGTTGTGCGGGGGTGCAGGCAGCCAGCCCATAGTGCCTGTGAAGTCCTGGCGGATGTTAGGTTCCCACAGCATCTGCTGCTGATGAGGGAGAAGCGTGGCCGTGGTAGTCGAGGTATTGAGGGTCTGCGTCAAAAATGGACTGGAACACACTGATGTGTGCGGACTGTGCCGATATTAATAACACCACCGTTGCTGGCCGTCCACTTCCTCGTCCTGGAGACAGAATTACTGTCTCCAGTTACTTTTTATTATGGATCCGAATGATGTGAAAGTCGGCAGTATTAAGAAAATAAATTAATTTCGTCTCATTTTCAGTCACACTTGTCGAGTTTGATCTCTTGCGTCTTCTTTTCTTCGAGAAATACCATGCAGTCACACATCCAGGCAGCATGATCATTGGAGCAATTCACGCAAACTGGAGGAGTCGTGCATACAAGATCTGATTCATGTGCCATCTTGTCACAATTGGTGTATGTGGCCTGTCACTTACATGCAAGTCTTGTGTGTCTATACCATTGAAATCTGCAACACTGTAAGAAGTTTGGAATGCATGCACTCAGATGGAGGAAATTTGTCTTAATGTCCTCTGACATGGTAGGTGATTTTTCTAGTCCACTAATGAATTGTTATTTTTCATTTGCATCATTCTTTCATAAGAATATTTCTACCAAAAAACAATAATATATTGTATAGAACAAAACTAAGACATACCACATTTAAAATGTCGATACGCTGTCTTGTCAATTCACATGTACACTTGTACTATGACTAGTGCTGTATAGTGTAACTGTAACCGTTGGGTGATGTAATGGCTACCACCTAGCGAGTGTGGTGTCTGACGGTGACACCACATTCCTCCCCCGCAAATCGGCGTACGGTTGTGTTATAAGGCCTCCGTCCGCCGTGGGGAGGAACCCATGTTGACGTATGCGATGAGGTGGGCAGCCTAACAACAGGCGAGGCTGTGCCACCCGCACCCTGCTAGTCGGACTGCGGGGAGCTAGGGAACGCCTGAAAACCTACTCCAGGGTGCACGCCAACATGCGGTGCATGCGCCCGTAGAGAGACAGGAGGGGCCGAAGGGTCGACCTCCATCGGCGGCGCGTCACCCAGGGGGGGCGCCCGGCGGCTGCAGCGACGCGTCCACTGCGGGAGTCGCCGGCGGAAGAACAGGCGGCGGCGGCGCGTCGCCATGGGGCGAAATGGAAGGCAGCGTTGGTAAAACCTGGGGCTGAGGCGAGCCAGTAGATGGGTCCCCAGGGCGCTCCCGGACGGCACCGTTGCTGAAAGCAGACGGCGAGTGGCAGATCCCGTGCGACAACAGAGGCGCAGCTGATTGAGATGCCGGCGCACTTCACCAGAGGCCCCCAAAACCAGATACACAGCGCGTTCGAGGCAGCGAAGAATGCGCCCTTCGAGCCAACTCCGTGAACCACGGTAGTGGCGGTAGTAGACAACGTCGCCTGGGGCAAAATCAGGTGTCTGCCGCTGCACAGGAACCTGATGCGGCGGATGTAGCAAAGACATCATGGTTCGATGATGGCGACTGTGGAGCAACTCAGCCGGCGAGCGACCATCTCAGGGCTGAGAGCGATACGAGAACAAAAAGAGCAATAACGCGTCCTCCCGAGAATGCGACTCTTTCAACTTCAACATCTGGGACTTGAAAGTCCTGACCAATCGTTCAGCGGCACCGTTTGACTGTGGTAAAAACGGCGCGGACGTCAGATGTTGAATACCATTGGCCTCACAGAATGACTGAAATTCTGCGGACATGAATTGTGGGCCATTGTCGGAAACAATTGTCTGTGGAAGATCTTCAATGCAAAAGATAGCAGATAACGCTTGAATAGTGGCAGATGATGATGTGGAAGACATCCGGACAACAAAAGACAAATTATTGAATGAATCTATCACAACGAACCATCGAGCATTCCAGAATGGACCAGCAAAATCGATGTGTAAGCGTTGCCATGGGAAAGTGGCTTTTGGCCATGCAAATAATTTCCGCGGTGGTGCTGAGTGTTGTTCGGCACACCATGCAAGAAGAGCACATAGTCGTAATCGCAGCATCGATTCCGAACCAAGTACAGTGCTGACGAACAAGTTGTTTCGTTCTCACTATACCCCAATGTCCTTGGTTGAGAAGCTATAAGACAGAGGACTGTAACGAACGTGGGGCCACGACCCTGGACTGATCATTATCAGAACGCAACAGCAAAACACCACGTCGAACAAAAAGGCTCTCCTTGTGAACAAAAAATCGGCGAACCAACGGGTCCCCGATCCGTGACTTTGACAAGGGCCATTGCGTAGCAACAAAACGCAGAACGGTAGCAAGGACAGGGTCGGCAGTTGTGGCTGTAGCTACACGACGAAAATCAATCGGAAACGATTTGACCACGTCATCGGTTTCTGAATCAATGAACATGCAAGCAAGTTCGGAGGAATCGAATGTCCTATCCTCAGCAATAGGCAAACGGGACAACGCATCGGCGTTTCCGTGCATAGCAGTGGACCGATCCAAGATCTCGTAGCGGTACTGCGAGAGGAAAATAGACCAGCGAATGAATTTCTGCGCTGTACGTGGAGGTACAGGCTTGTTCGGATGAAAAAGCGATGTCAAAGGTTTGTGGTCTGTGATTATGGTAAAGTGACGACCATACAAGAAGTCATGAAACTTTGTAACACCAAATACGAGAGCCAATGCTTCTTTCTCGATCTGTGAATAATTTCTTTGCACAGACGAGAGTAATTTTGACGCAGAGGCAAATAGGCGATCCATCTTCGTGCGCAAGCACAGCACCGATCCCGAAATCCGACGCATCCACCATCAACAAAAGGGGCTTCCGGGGATCGAATGGCGTAAGGCAAGTATTGGAAAGCAACGCCGATTTCAACCGGTGAAAGGCGCGTTCGCATTCCGTCTTCCAAACGAACGGAACACCGGTACGGCGTAAGCAATGAAGCGGAGCTGAAATGGGAGATGCATGCGGCACATATCCATGATAATAGTTGATTTTTCCCAGCACACTCTGTAGCTGCTTCAAATTCTGCGGCGAAGGCAAGTCTTGTATGGCACGGAGGTGCGTGGGAGTGGGATGTATGCCTTGGACATTGAGTACATGACCCAGGTATGGCAAGTCACGAGCAAAAAACACACATTTGTCCTTCCGTAAGCGAAGACCATTTTGTCGCAAGACCTGAAATAATGCTCTGAGATTGACTAAATGTTCTTCTTCCATCTTTCCGGAGATCACAATATCGTCCAGATAGTTTGCTGCAGTAGGGACCGACGCACAAACAGTTTGTAGATATTGCTGAAACAACGCAGGGGCGGAATGTCAGTAGTTTGAATTGATACAAACCAAGATGAGGGTTAACCACCAAAACGCGCTGGGATTCTTCGTCCACCGGTATTTGCAAGTACGCTTCTGCTAGGTCCAACTTCGAAAAATATTTGCCCAGGCACAGTTTGTCAAAAAGATCTTCCAGGTGGGGTAAAGGAAAAGTTGCAATCACTAGTTGTTGATTCACTATTGCCTTGAAGTCCACACAAAGTCTCAATTTTCCAGAAGGTTTTGGCAAAATTACTAAGGGTGATGCCCAGAGAGAAGCCTGCACATGTTCAATCACACCTTGTGATTCCAAATCGTGTAATGTTTCTGCGACCCCATAACTCAATGCGTGGGGAACATTGCGCGCTCTGAAAAATTTCGGTTGCGCGTTTACTTTCAGTACCAAATGTGCTTTATAGTTCTTAGCGCAACCGAGGCCCGGTGCAAAAATGTCTGCAAATTCTTCACAGAGACGAGAAACACTGTCTCAAGGCACAGTCTGATACACTGATAGGACCTGAGTTACTATAGACAAGTTAAACAACTGAAATAAATCGTAACCAAACAAGTTCACTGCAGAAGAAGAACGAAGGACGTAAAATGACACAAGTTTTTGTTTGTCCTTTGTATGTTGCAAGAAGGCTGCATTGTCCTAACACAGGGATCTCTTGACCAGAATAGCTAGTTTGCAGCACGCAACGGAGGTTTGCCCAGCAGTTTGTGTCTTGATTGATCAGTGAAACTGCAGCTCCGGTATCGAGCTGGAACGGTATCACTTTGCCGTTAATGTCCAAGTCTACAAAAAGTTTATTGTCCTGCTGACGACAAGAGCGACTGTCTCGTGCAACATGAACTGACACTGGTACAAAATCACTTGCGACTTGACGGGAGTTCCGGCAATGTCGACACACACTATTTGTGGGATGAACATAGTCACTGTTAGAGACAGTGGCACTGGGCGGAGTGGAATGAACGACATGAATTTCCATGGGCGAAGTTTCGCGAGCCTGAGTAACCTTGGTTTGATTCCGATTTCGGCGTGAAGCAAAGGGCCTGGAATGGTTTGGAGTTTCCGATCTGAGCTTTTTCTGGCAAACACTCTGAATATGTCCTTTTTTATTACGTTAAAAGCAAATAGCTTGCCTGGCGGCAGCGGCGCGGCCAGGTGCGAGGGCTGTTTACTGCTCCGTGCAGCTCGCCCGGCGGGACGGTTAACCTGACACATGGCTGGCGAAGTTTCAAAGGATTCCTGAGCAAAGTCAAGTGCGTCCTGCTGATCCAATATGTACATTACTTGTTGAAGGGAGGGATTGACTAGTTTCAAAATCTGTTCCCTTATACAAACATCAAAACGTTCTGTGCAATTGCATCACGTACCATAGTATCTGAATATGGGAGTCCACATTGACACTCAAAAGCACAATCCCTAGTAAGGCCTTGCAAGGTTGAAACCCACTCCCGATTAGTCTGACCTGCCATATGTTTTGTACGAAAGAAAGTATACCATTACGCAACTACATTGACTGATTGTTTGGAGGAGGAGGAGGAGATTAGTGTTTAACATCCCGTCGACAACGAGGTTATTAGAGACGGAGCGCAAGCTCGGGGTGAGGGAAGGATGGGGAAGGAAATCAGCCGTGCCCTTTCAAAGGAACCATCCCGGCATTTGCCTGAAGCGATTTAGGGAAATCACGGAAAACCTAAATCAGGATGGCCGGAGACGGGATTGAACCGTCGTCCTCCCGAATGCGAGTCCAGTGTGCTAACCACTGCGCCACCTCGCTCGGTCCGATTGTTTGAAATATGCATCTAATGCAGACAAAATTTCTTCGTAGGACAGAGTTGCTACTTCGCATCGAGGAAATAATTTGACTATCACACAGTAGGTTTGCACACCGACGGACAACAAAAGAAAAGGCTGCCGCTCGTTACCTGGAATTCTGTAGGCGGCGAGATGGAATCCAAATTGGCGTGACCACTCCATCCAGCTTTCCAGTGCAACATCAAAAGGTCTGAATGTCGGTGCAACTGCTTGTTGTGGCTGCGTTAGCGGTGGAGCCGCCGAGTAAGTGACGCCAGAAACCACTTCCAGAAAGTTAAGTGATTTAGACAGGAATATAATTTAGTTTAACGCCGACAACAAATTAAATACGTGCATTAGTGTATCGTTTAGTCTTGCCGTTAAAGGTTTGACTTTTCTTTGCGTATTTTTTCAGAAAACACGAAAAGATCGTAACTTCGCGAAGTCGCGCTTAGGCTTAAATTTTGTAAACGTGTTTGTTTCTTGTTTCACGGTAATTTAACTAGTTTCTCGGTAACAAATAAGTAAACTACCGTAAATAGCGTATAACTTCATTGTTTTAATACAGATTTCAGAAAAACAGCGTAATTTTATATCAGAAACTTGCCTATATACATTTGTTTATAGGCCTAATTCTCGTAACGTTTTTCGAGAATCAAAGTTAAAGTATCTCGTTTAATTGTCCTTTTTTTCATTCCATCGAGTGAAATATATAATAAATAGCGTATACCTTCGTTGTTTTAATACAGATCTCAGAAAAACAGTGGAATTTTAAATCAGAAACTTGCTTATATACATTTGTGAATAGGCTTAATTCTTGTAACGTCTTTTTTGATTTTCGGTAATTTAATTGATTTATTCTAGCTAAAGTATTATTTTTGCCATGAGTGAGAAGTGCCTGACTTGCCGTAGAATTGTTAGTTCCGGGGTTTGGTGTGATGGATGCAGTAGTTTTTTTCACTGGGGGGACTGCAGTGGCGTGGGTGTTGGGAAAGTGGATCAGGCTCATCAGTGGTTATGTAGGATTTGCAGCAGAGATAGGAAGATAGTGGAACAGGAGGGGAAAATTGCTGCCCTTCAGGCTGAGCTAGATCAGGCTAGGGAAGATCTGGACAGGTTAAGGAGGGAGAAGGGCAAAGAGAGGTGGGAAGTGGCAACAGGTAGCAGAAGGAACAGGCCTAGAACTAAGTCTGACAGTTTTGTGGTGAATGTCAAAAATAAGTTTGACCTGTTGCTTCAGTTAGAAACTGATGAGCCTCAAGCAGAGGTAGGTGTAGACAGGACACAACAAACTTTCAATAGGAAATTGAAAAAGAATGTAGGAAAGTCATCGAAAAGGAAGAAAGTTTTGTTGTTAGGCAGTTCTCATGCCAGAGGTGTAGGCCAACTTCTGCAGGAGGAATTAGGACCAGAATACCAGGTCACAATTTTTTTCAAACCAAGTGCTAGTCTGGATCAGGTGACAGAGGATTTAGGTTCACTCTGTAAAGGATTTACCAGGGAAGACACCGTGGTTATTGTGGGAGGGCCAGGGAACAGCATCGACAGAGATCCTGGGTACAGTATAGAGTGTGACCTGGTAAAGATTGCGTCGGCATCGAGACACACCAATGTTGAGTTTGTATCTGTCCTGAGACGCCATGACCGGCCTCATTTGGACTCTTCTGTTGGGAGAGTTAATTTGGAGTTGGAACGGCTGCTTGGGTCAGGTGCGGGGGCTCATATTGGTGTGGTTCCTGTTGATTATCTCAGTAGGTGGGACTATACCAGGCACGGCCTACATCTCAACAGGAAAGGGAAGGGGAAACTGGCTGGGGTAATAGCAGGAAATTTAAGGGGGGAGGCACTGCCATGAATGGTAAAATACCAGTGGTTACAGGTGTTGGAGCAGCATCTTTTTTAGGATAGGTAAGACAGAAAGATGTCAAGTTCTACGAGAGGTCAGGATTGAAACAAATCCTCAGTTTAGGAAAGAAATTAAACAGCACAATTCTAGCACATTAGATCACCAATCACAGCTACCAATTATAAATTTTCACCAATCACCAGAAATTTTATCTCCACCAAGTTGTATCTCAGTCCTAGGTAATTGCATTGATGAATTAAAGTCACCCAGCCCAGTTGACATAATCTGCCTCTCTGAACACCATGTGACCACTGGTATAGGAACTAGGCCTAAGCACAATGAGAAACTCAGACAGGAGAGTACTGCAAATGTTAGAATAAGGAAAGGTTCTCATAAAAGTATAATTAAAAATAATGTAAGTATATTTCATCAAAATATTGGGAGCTTAAAGAATAAAGTAGATGAGCTTCTGGTTTGTTTAGAAGATTTAGAAGCTGAGAATGAAATAGATATACTATGCCTGTCTGAGCATCACATTGTTACTGATATGGATAAGGTAAATGTAAGTGGTTATAAGCTCTCTGCACATGTAATGAGAGAAAATATGGAGAAAGGAGGAGTTGCCATATATGTCAAAAGTTATCATTGTGCAAAAAGTATAGAAACAAAAAAGTTTTGTGTAGAGAAACATATAGAAGCATGTGCCTGTGAGCTTAAATTAAATAAAGGCACATTTATAATTGTAACTGTATATAGGTCCCCATCAGGAAATTTTCATCTATTTCTGAAAAATTTGGACTCCTTGTTGTGCTATCTGTCAGACAGGGGGAAGCAAATTATTATTTGTGGGGACTTCAATGTAGATTCTCTGAAAGAGGGTAATAGGAAAAATGACCTTGAAGTATTACTCGGTTCTTTCAATTTGACACCCGTTATTGATTTTCCTACTCGGGTGGTAAAGGATAGCAGCTCACTGATAGATAACTTCTTTGTAGACCAAGATAAGTTTAACCAGATAAATGCGCAGCCTGTTGAGAATGGTCTTTCTGATCATGGTGCACAGCTAGTTACAATATATGACATAGCTCCATTCAGCAATACTAAACAGTCCTCCAAAGTAGTACGTTCAGTCAACGATTTAACAATTGCAAATTTCAGGGAAAGCCTACAGCAGTTAGACTGGGATGAGGTGTACCGTGAACCTGATGCCAATTTAAAATATAATTTATTTCATGACATTTTTGTAAATGCATTTGAAAACTGCTTCCCCAAGAAAATAGTTAAATATACTCGTAAGAAACCTTGTAACAAACCATGGCTTACTAAGGGTATAAAAATATCTTGTAACCGGAAAAGGGAAATGTATCTGACAGCAAGAAAGAGTAGTGACCCAGAAACTATAAAAAATTATAAAAACTACTGTGTTATATTAAGAAAAGTTATTAAAAAATCCAGGAGTATGTGTATCATGTCTGAAATCAGCAACTCTGATAATAAAATTAAAACAATTTGGAATATTATTAAAAGAGAAACAGGTCAACCAAGAGCAGAGGAAGACAGTATTACCATCAAATTGAATGAAAGCTTTATGAACAAAAAGTCAGAAGTTGAAAATATTTTTAATAATCATTTTCTAAATGTTGTGGATATAGTAGGATCCAGGTGTTCATTAGAAGATGCTAGGCTGTTAATGGAAGAGGCCATACCTATGCAATTTGATACAATTGAAATCTCACCCACTTCTCCCTCTGAAATTAAGAAAATAATAAACTTGCTTAAAAGCAAAAACTCACATGGAATTGATGGCATTTCCAGCAAAATACTAAAAGCTTGTTCTCAACAGATAAGTAAGATTCTCAGCCACCTGTGTAATAGCTCTCTGGAACAGGGCATTTTCCCTGATAGACTGAAATATGCTATTGTTATACCTTTACATAAAAAGGGGGATAGATCTGATGTCAACAATTACCGCCCAATCTCCCTTCTAACAGCTTTATCCAAAATTTTTGAGAAAGTAATGTATTCAAGAGTAGCTTCACATATCTGTAAAAATGAAGTACTAACAAAATGTCAGTTTGGTTTCCAGAAAGGTTTTTCAACAGAAAATGCCATATATGCTTTCACCAGTCAAATTTTGAATGATCTGAATAACCGAAAACCACCCATTGGGATTTTTTGTGATCTCTCAAAGGCTTTTGATTGTGTAAATCATGAAATTCTGCTAGACAAGCTCAAGTATTGTGGCATGAGTGGGACAGTGCACAAATGGTTTAATTCGTACCTAACTGGAAGAGTGCAGAAAGTTGAAATAAGTAGTTCTCGTAACATGCAAAGATCAGCACATTCCTCAAACTGGGGAACTATCAAGAATGGGGTTCCACAAGGGTCAGTCTTGGGTCCTTTGTTGTTCTTATTATATATTAATGACTTGCCATTCTATATTCATGAAGAGGCAAAGTTAGTTCTCTTTGCTGATGATACAAGTATAGTAATCACACCTGAGAAACAAGAATTATCTGATGAAATTGTCAATACTGTCTTTCAGAAAATTACTAAGTGGTTCCTTGTAAACGGACTCTCACTGAATTTTGATAAGACACAGTACATACAGTTCCGTACAGTGAATGGTATGACGCCACTAATAAATATAGACCTTAATCAGAAGCATATAGCTAAGGTAGAATATTCCAAATTTTTAGGTATGTCCATTGATGAGAGATTAAATTGGAAGAAACACATTGATGATCTGCTGAAACGTTTGAGTTCAGCTACTTATGCAATAAGGGTCATTGCAAATTTTGGTGATAAACATCTTAGTAAATTAGCTTACTACGCCTATTTTCACTCATTGCTTTCATATGGCATCATATTTTGGGGTAATTCATCACTGAGGAATAAAGTATTTATTGCACAAAAGCGTGTAATCAGAATAATAGCTGGAGTCCACCCAAGATCATCCTGCAGACATTTATTTAAGGATCTAGGGATATTCACAGTAGCTTCTCAGTATATATACTCTCTTATGAAATTTGTTATCAACAACCAAACCCAATTCAAAAGTAATAGCAGTGTGCATAACTACAATACTAGGAGAAAGGGCGATCTTCACTATTCAAGATTAAATCTAACTTTGGCACAGAAAGGGGTGAATTATACTGGCACTAAAGTCTTTGGTCACTTACCAAATAGTATCAAAAGTCTGACAGATAACCAACAAGTATTTAAGAAGAAATTAAAAGAATTTCTGAATGACAACTCCTTCTACTCCATAGAGGAATTTTTAGACATAAATTAAGAAAAAAAATTATTAAAAAAAATAAAAAAAATAAATAAATAAAAATAAAAAACACACAAAAAAATAAAGTTGTTATATTAACTTAAGCATGTTGTTAAATTAACCTAATTATGTCATGTATTGGAAAATTCGACTCGTTCCACATCATTACGAAATATCGTATTCATGATCCATGGAACTAGTATTAATCTAATCTAATCTAATCTCGTTTTGCATTGCACGTTGACCCTGGATGAGCTGTCCAAGGGTATCCAGTAAGGCCTGCGTCTGCTGATTATGTAAGCGATAAAATTCAGACAGTACATCTGGAGATTGTGGCGAAGCCATTACACAATTAAATCAGGGCAGTATAGATAAGAACACCGTTTTTACACTCGTCGCCAATGTTGTGTTGGCAGAAGAGCCAACACCGTGTTACGAATGGAGGCCGAAAGGCACGCGTTTTAGCTGGCAGGCTGGCGTGAGGAGGGAAGAACTATACTGGCGTGAGGTCTGGAATATGACAAGAAATTAGAATTCAGAAAGCGGACGTAATTAGTTTGATACTTAACTTTAATCCATTAATGATGAACGTCGCTCTTGATGGTACATGAGTCACAATATTATCTGTTCAGAAGACATAGTAACTGAATATGGCAGTTTGCTAGGTCGTAGCAAATGATGTAGCTGAAGGCTATGCTAAACTGTCTTCTCTGCAAATGAGAGCGTATGTAGGCAGTGAACCATCGCTAGAAAAGTCGGCTGTACAACTGGGGCGAGTACTATGGAGTCTCTCTAGACTAGACCTGCCGTGTGGCGGCGCTTGGTCTGCAATCACTGATAGTGGCGACATGCGGGTCCGACGTATAGTAATGGACCGCGGCCGATTTAAAGGCTACCACCTAGCAAGTGTGGTGTCTGGCGGTGACACCACAGTTATTATGTCTTTTTGTGTATGTAAAATGTTATAAATGTGTTTTAGCAGTATGAATGATGCGTGAGTGTGATTTAAGGTTAATATGAAGATAATTGTTTAACGAGTTATGTATTAGGATTTAGTGTGGGAACATTTCGAAGAAGTATGGGTATGGACAAAGGGGATTTTTGTAGAATAGATTTGTAAAGTAAGTTTATGGTAAAGGGAAAGTTAATTCAGGTATAAATAACAATACTAAATAACTTTATGCATAAACAAAATTTCAGCATATTAGATAATTACGTCGGTAAAAAGTGCAGTCGTGAGGTTTACTATTTTGCGATTGGTTATGGATGAAAAGCGCGGACTGACGCGGAAGAATGTTGTTTTGCTATTGGCTGTTAAGTAAACTGACCAATGGTAAAGCAATATTCTTCGCGCGCTTTTCTCTGCTGGTAGAGAAGACTTAGAGTGTTCTAGAGAAGGGGTCGAAGCCTAGCCATGAAAGAGATCGGACGTGTGCAGTAGTAGTTCCAATGGAAGTGATAAGTTGCCGGATCTAGCAGTGTTTCATACATCAACAGTGTTGGAAAGTGACGGCATAATTATTCCGATGTGTATGTAGAAATTTCAGAATTTTTAAGTGAATTTTGTGACGAGAAAAGACATATATTCCGCGTGGCGTATGGAGCAGGTCGATAGCTAAAAAATGTGACTGCATTTGGTACTGACGGCATTCTCAATCAAAAACAATCAGTATTTTTGTAGCTATTACGTTTTCGGGAAATGCAACACCATAAACTTGCTAACGTGAGTGAAAGGGATTATGAGTGACTGTGTTAAGACTAGCACGGGCTTGGCAGTGATACTTGTTCACCTAAGTTTCAGAATATATTAACTGAGGACAAAATTTCCAACCTTTCATTTCGTGTTTCTCCCGAAACGTAGATTAGTGACTTTAATTGCAGCCTGGTTCATGTCGAAGTACAGTAGGTTTCACTCGGCTTTCCTACTGAACCATCTGCTGAGACAATGTTCACAGGTAGGTGCAGGTCCGTCGTAAAGGGACAGAAAGAACCGCGCCGCCGCAGAACGTTTCCCATTTCTACCATTCATCTGTGTCATAAGGATAGCTGTAGAATTACGCTATCTAGGCCATAGAGATGGCACTTCATACTTCGACGTAGCGTCCGCTATTCCAAGCGTATTTCTGGTAACTAGAGTCATCGTATCGCGAACTGCCTGAATTGGCAACTGCTGTTATTCGGTTATACATCTCCTACCCTCTAGAACAATTGCACGTTAAAAAGAAATGTATGAGAGTTGCCTTAGCGTAATTGTCATGTATAGATGACTGACGGATGTATATATTGTGGCCGGCCGCAGTGGCCGAGCGGTTCTAGGCGCTTCAGTCCGGAACCGCGCGACTGCTACGGTCGCAGGTTCTAATCCTGCATCGGGCATGGATGTGTGTGATGTCTTTAGGTTAGTTAGGTTTAAGTAGTTCTAAGTTCTAGGGGACTGATGACCTCAGATGTTAAGTCCCATAGTGCTCAGAGCTATTTGTATATATTGTGTGATGGCGTATTTGTGTTTGATGATAATGAGAGAAAGAAGGTAGTGAAACCTAGTGCTGGCGCTTGCATTAGTCTGCCTGCTCCTCCTGTACAGAGCTAAGGAGATTGTCGAGCTTAAGGCCCGGATGGAACAGACGGATCACCAACAGGGTCAGTGCCACCAATCCATGAGATATACTGGAGAAGCAGGAAATTTAATCTAGGCAACGGTGCGAAGTCTGGTAATCCGGAACTTTATACGACCACTCCTCCCCCCTTATCAGTCACATACTGACAGCGAATATTTCAATCCACACCAAGATTCAAATCTGGCGCTTTCGAGTCCAATGCCACTGCGCAGGTGTGTCTTAGCTGACCCGTCATAAAGGTGAGTTAAATACACTGAAGAGCCAAAGAAACTGATACATCTGCCCAATATCGTGTAGAGCCACTGCGAGTATGCAGAAGTGCCGCAGCACGACGTGGCTTGGAGTCGACTAATGTCTGAAGTAGTGCTGGAGGGAACTGACACCATGAATCCTGCAGGACTGCCCATAAATCCGTAAGATTACGATGGTGGTGGAGATCTCTTCTGAATAGCGCATTGCAAGGTATTCCAGATACACTCAGTAATGTTCATGTCTGGAGTTTGGTTGCCAGCAGAAGTGCTTAAACTCAGAAGACTGTTTCTGCAGCCACTCTGTAGCATTTCTGGACGTGTGGGGTGTGGCCTTGTCTTGCTGGAATTGTCCGAGTCCCTCGGACTGCACAATGGACACAAATGGATGCAGATGGTCATATAGAATCCTTACGTACGCATTACCTGTCAAGTGTCTTATCTAGATGTATCAGGGGCCCCATATCACTCCAACTGCACACACCCCGCACCATTACAGGGCCTACATCAGCTTTAACAGTCCCCTGCCTACATGCTTGGCCTATGGATTCATGAGATTGGCTCCATATCCGCACACTCCAGTCGCTCGACACAATTTGAAACAAGACTCGTCCGACCAAGGAACATGTTTCCAGTCATCAACAGTCCAATGTCGGTGTTGAAATGCCTAGGCGGGGTGTAATTTGTGTCGTGCAACCATCAAGGGTACACGAGTGGATCTTCGGCTGCGAAAGCCCATATCGATGATGTTTCGATGAATGGTTGGCACGTTGACACTTGTTAATGGCCCAGCATCGAAATCTGCAGCAATTTGCGGAAGGCTTGCAATTCTGTCACGTTGAACGATTCTCTTCAGTCGTCGATGGTCCCGTTCTTGCAGGATCTTTTTCCGGTCGCAGCGATGTCGGAGATTTGATGTTTTACCGAATTCCTGATATTCACGGTACACTAGTGAACTGGTCGCACTGGAAAATCCCCACTTCATCGCTACCTCAAAGATGATGTGTCCCATCGCTCGTGCGCCGGCTATAACATCAAGTTCAAATTCACTTAAACCTTGATAACCTGTCACTATAGCAGCAGTAATCGATCTAACAACTGCACCTTCCGAAGGATGGGCCCATCCACGCCCACACCAGCGAGGTGACCAAATCATAAGTTCTATTGTCACCTCCGTATAGCATGTTAGTTTTTGAATCAGGAGTCACAGGATGCGGGCTGTGATGTTGTCCATGCGTCTGGGTAAGATTACTCATTAACATGGTCCATCAGGAGATAGAAAGTGGACGAAAGCGATCGAAGGGTAGCGGTTGTAAGGGCAGAGGAAAAAAAAAGTGCCAAGGGGAAAAAAAGCCTCTGCGACAGTAGGACGGGTAGTAAGGGCAGTAGTGGCTTGCTATCTGCGACAGTGCATGCAAGGTGTGGTTATTTTAGAGCGATGTATCGTGCATCGTTACCTTTGTCGTTGCGGAAGCTCGTTGCGGGGCTTGCTGCAGTTGCTGCGTCCCTCCAACAGTTCAAGGTCGTTGTACATTAGTGGGCGATCGGTCATAAATCGGCTCAAGACAGTTCAAGGGGTGTGTGTGGCTGGTTTGCGTGCTGTGTACAGTACGGTTTCCCTGCGGTTGTCTGTGTTTTGGCGGGTCGAGCATCTGGGGTTACCAGTAGTAGCTGTGTTGTAGGGGCTCGCCAGTACTGTCGTGTTAGCGTGCTATGGACCATAGATGTTTAGTTCCTTGCTAATAGTGTCTTTGGTCTGTTATGCTTCCATCTATGGTTGTGGTCGTAGTTACCCAGAGAAAGGATAAACGGGTTGCGCGAGTGTCTCGTGTTATTGTACAGTCGTGTGGAGAGTTTTTGGAATACCTACAAGATGGTATCTAGCCGTTATTCCCGGTGAAGGTCCGCGATGCGTGTGTACCGCGGAGCGTTGCTTTTGATTTTGAGTACTTTGTTCTGTACGAGCTGCAGACGGCGCAGGCGAGTGGGCGAGCGTATCCAGTCCCCCAGGGGCTGCGTACGTCATCAGGGGTCGAAAAAGTGTCATGTACATGGACCTAGACACCCTCCTATTCAGTGTGCTACGCCTGTTAAGCATAGGGTAGAGTTGTTTGAGCCTCGCGTTTGCTTTGTTGGCCACGTGTTGAATGTGGTCCCCCCCCCCCCCCCCCCCCCCAGAGTAGTTTCCGGTCCAGCCAGACACCTAGGTATTTGACCTTCTCGCGAAAACGCATTGGGCGTGCATGTAGTGTTATTGGGTTTGCGCAGTAGCTTCGGTCTTCTAGTGAATAGAACGGCTTCGCCCTTGTCGACGTTTACTCTAACACGCAATTTCACCAACCAAGGCTCTGCCGTTCTGAGTGCAGTCTGTAGTCGTGAGTAAATGTTAGACGGCTTCCAATCTTGCGCAAGGATGGCAGTGTCATCCACGTAGATTGCCACCGTCGTGTTGTGTGTAGCTGGGAGGTCGTTAATGTAGAGGTTAAACAGTAAGGGCCCTAGGATGCTTCCTTGGGGTACTCCTGCCTGGATACCATATCGTGTCGATTGTTTGCAATGCACGTCGGTGTTGAAACTCGTGTCCGTGAGATAAGAGTGTATGAGACGTACGAGCCCGTCGGGGAACCCTGCGTCGCTGTGTTGTATCCGTGTGTTATGTATTCAACGACGCGGAGGAGTTGTTATGTTGTTGAGTGGTGATTCCTGAAACCGAATTGCTCTGGTCT
This sequence comes from Schistocerca cancellata, assembly GCF_023864275.1. Classification (NCBI taxonomy): domain Eukaryota; kingdom Metazoa; phylum Arthropoda; class Insecta; order Orthoptera; family Acrididae; genus Schistocerca; species Schistocerca cancellata. The sequence goes on along the minus strand of NC_064628.1, from coordinate 518,135,382 downwards.
CAGGGTGTCGTTTGTGATACAGTGCCTGGTGAGTCGTTTCAGTATTACCTTCTCAACGATCTAGCTGAGCGAGCTCAGCAGACTGATGGGTCGGTAATTTTGTGGGAGGGAGTGGCCTTTCCCCGACTTCCTGAACATCAGGACCTTGGCCGTCTTCCAAAAGGCGGGGAAGTGTTGGTGTTTGAGAATAGCATTCGTGATGTGTGTTAGGTAGTCTACGCTTTGTCCGTGAACTCCTGGACGACACGGTTTTGAATGCCATCGTGACCAGGGGCCTTCCTAGCGGTGGTATGCATGATGGCCCATTTGACTTCAGCTGTACTAGCTTGTCGGATGTTGTTGCGCGCTGGTTGGGCCAGGAAGCGTGTGACCCCCTGGTCGGTAGCAAGTGTGAACGCTGGGTCTGAGGGATCCAGGTTCGGTGTGAAGGACGCTGCGAGTGTGAGGGCCATCAGTTCCGCTTTTTCTTCCGCAGATTATGGTGGTCCGTCGGGCCCTTATAGCGTGGGGGCGTACAGTTTCTCCCTGGTGACGCGTCGGGCCGTCTGCCACACGCCAGGTCGCGTGGTGTCCAGCCCTTCGAGTTTCTGGTCCCACTGTTGTGTCTTAAATGTTTGTATTTTGTCCCGGATTATACCATGGAGCCTGTTCATGTGCTGTTTGAAGTGCTGGCGCCTGGTACGCTGCCAATGTCTCCTGAGGCGGTTCCTCATTGAGATAAGGCCCAGGATCTCCCGGGGCAGGGCAGCACTGTGTTGTTGTGGTCTACGGATCGGTATGGTGTCGGTTATTGCGTCTTGGACGGCGCTGGTGAGGATTTCAACTGCCTCGTCAATTTGAGCTGTCTCGTTAATTGCGTGGGTGGCCGGGATGTGACTGTCAAACGTTTCCTTGAACAGCGTCCAATTCGCGCGCCTGTAGTCTAACATCCTGCGTTGTTCCATGTGCTGCAGTGTTTCTTCAATGTACAGTATAACGGGTTGGTGATTTGAGGGCAGATCGTTTTCAACGACAACGTTGAGTTTCGTTGTCATGCCCTTGATGAGGGCCATGTCTAACACATCTGGCCTCTGTCCCCTCCGGTAGGAAATGTGCGTCGGTTCGGTCGCTAACAACTGCACCGGACACTTGTCATATAGGCGTGGCCGACCGCAGCGCCGTATTCTGACTGTTTACATGTCTTGTATTTGAATAAGCATGCCTATACCAGTTTCTTTGGCGCTTCAGTGTATAAGGGGCATTGCTGCAGCTTATATCCAATTTAGCCCTACGGCACATGAGACAATGTGAACTATGGCGATAACGATTGCTATCGGACGAGGATGTGCAGCAGGCAATTATGGACACGGTGTTTTACCAAATGGGTATATTCAACATGATATTCATTGCCTCATTAGCATACCGATTATGGACTGTACGTCCTTCGAACGGAAAATTTTTGATCGCCGCTTATACGTGTCTAGTTTACGAAAGCAAGAGGAAACTTTCTTGGTCTAGAACTTAAAGAATGATTTGTCCTTAAATGCAGTTATATTTCTTCGTGGCCCTCTTTTAGGCCAATAAAATTTAACATTTTACTATTGAGTTATTCCACATATTGAGTGCTATTCTAGAATTTCTTCGAAATACAGCTGACATTATACGTTAACTGGAAAAAACACCTTTTTTCAGTAACACATTTCTGTACATGTAAGGACAGTTAGGGGTTGCCAAATCTCCTGAACGAGTTGGATGTTCTGAAAGTTTGTACCTCAGATCCTTAGTATTCCCACTGCCAAGCCCCCTTCATTGGTAGATGAATTGTGGTGAATAAAGATGCTTGTTTTCTATTCCAACTCATGTCTTCTCATATATATCTTTTCAACAGATTGGTGAGAAGCCCCAGAATACGGGATCAGAAGGATACCAGGTAACCGTGAAATGGCTGGGCCCCAATTAGAAGTCCACCATTCCTTCAACAACAATAATTGCATTTAACATCAACTTCAAGAACGTTAAACTGCTAAGTCAACTTATTCACTAATACCTGCAAGCTTGCTTTAATGTAAAGAAGCAACATTTAAACAATCAGTAACAATATGAACAAAACTTGTTACAAGGCAATATAGTAACGCTTGAAAAATTTACATAAGAGGAGGACAGGCCTAGCAAATAGATTTAAAATAAGTTCTAGATAAAAACAGTAAAAGTCCTCCATGAATTTACCAAGCGGCGCCCTTAAAAAATACACCGATGCGCCAAAGAAACTGGTATAGGCACGCGGATTCAAATACAGAGATATGTAAACAGGCAGAATACGGCGCTGCGGTCGGCCACGCCTATATAAGACAACAAGTATCTGGCGTATTTGGTAGATCGGGTACTGCTGCTACAATGGCAGGTTATCAGGGTGGAAGTGAATTTGAACGTGGTGTTACAGTCAGCGCACGAGCGATGGGATACATCGTCTCCGAGGTAGCGATGAAGTGGGGATTTACCCGTACGACCATTTCACGAGTGTACCGTGAATATTAGTAATCCGGTAAAACATCAAATCTCCAAAATCACTGCGGCCGGAAAAAGATCCTGCAAGAACTGGGCCATCGAAGACTGAAGAGAATCGTTCAACGTGACAGAATTGCAACCCTTCCGCAAATTGCTACAGATTTCAATGCTGGGCCATCAACAAGTGTCAGCGTATGAACCATTCAACGAAATGTCATCGATATGGGCTTTCAGAGACGAAGACCCTCTCGTGTACCCTTTATGATTGCACGACACAAAGCTTTACACCTTGAATGGGCCCATCAACATCGAAGTTGGACTGTTGATGATTGGAAACATGTTGCCTGGTCGGACGTGTCTCGTTTCAAGTTGTATCGAGCGGACGGACGTGTACAGGTACGGAGACAATCTCTTGAATCCATGGACCCTGCATGTCTGCAGGCTCGGTAATGGTGTGGGGCATATATAGTTGGAGTGATATGGGATGTTGATACGTCCCGAAATGACAGACAGGTGACACGTACGTAAACATACTGTCAAGTCACCTGCATCCAGTCGTGTACATTGTGAATTCCGACGGACTTGGGCAATTCCAGCAGGACAACACGACACCCCGCACGTCCAGAATTGCTACAGAGTTGCCCCAGGAACACAATTGTGAGTTTAATCACTTCCGTTCGACACCAAATTCCACAGACATGGACATTATTGAGCATAGCTGGGATGCCTTGCAACGTGCGCCGGTCGACGTGGCCGAGCGGTTCTAGGCGCTACAGTCTGGAGCCGCGCGACCGCTGCGGTCGCAGGTTCGAATCCTGCCTCGGGCATGGATGTGTGTGATGTCCTTAGGTTAGTTAGGTTTAAGCAGTTCTAAGTTGTAGGGGACTGATGACCTCAGATGTTAAGTCCCATAGTCCTCAGAGCCATTTGAGCCATTTTTGACACGAACAAATGCCCATAGCTGGAGCACACCAGGACGCCTAAAGAATAGTTCAATAACATACTTGATTAAAAACAGGTAATGATCATAATAAACACAAAATTTAAAAAAGGTGAGCTGTTAAACAGAGACAGTAAAGAACTTGGAAGAGCAGTTGAATGGGATGGACAGTCTCTTGAAAGGAGGATATAAGATGAACATCAACAAAAGCAAAACGAGGATAATGGAATGTAGTCGAATTAAATCAGGTGATGCTAAGGAAATCAGATTAAGAAACGAGACATTAAAAGTAGATGAGTTGTGCTATTTGGGAAGCAAAATAACTGATGGTCGAAGTAGAGAGGATATAAAACGTAGATTGGCAATGGCAAGAAAAGCGTTTGGGAAGAAGAGAAATTTGTTAACATTGTGTACAGATTTAAGTGTCAGGAAGTCCTTTTTGAAAGTACAAGTGTGGAGTTTAGCCATGTATGAAAGTGGAACAAGGACGATAAACAGTTTGGACAAGAAGAGAATAGAAACTTTTGAAATGTAGTGCTACAGAATAATGTTGAAGATTAGATGGGCAGTACACGTAACTAATGAGAAGGTGCTAAATAGAATTGTGGAGAAGTGGAGTTTGTTCAAAAATGGTTTAAATGGCTCTGAGCACTATGGGACTTAACATCTGAGGTCATCAGTCCCCTAGACTTAGAACTACTTCAACCTAACTAACCTAATGACATCACACACACCCATGCCCGAGGCAGGATTCGAACTTGTGACCGTAGTAGTCGCGCGGTTGTGGAACCGCTCGGCCACACTGGCCGGCAGTGGAGTTTGTGACACAACCTGACTAGAAGAAGCAATCGGTTGGTAGGACACATTCTGAGGCATCAAGGGATCACCAATTTAGTACTGAAGGGAAGCGTGGTGTGGGATGCGGGTAAAAATCGTAGAGAGAGACCAAGATACGAGCACAGTAAGTAGATTCCGAAGGATGTAGGTTGCAGTAGCTACTCGGAGATGAAGAGGCTTGCAGAGGATAAAGTAGTATAGAGAGCTGCAGCAAACAGTTCTGGCAGATTAAAACTGTGTACCGGACCGAAACTTGAACTCGGAACCTTTGCCTTTTGCAGGCAAGTACTCTACCAACTGAGCTACCCAAGCACGACTCATGCCCCGTCCTCCCAGCTTTACTTCTGCCAGTATCTCGTCTCCTACCTTTCTAACTTTACAGAAGCTCTCCTGCGAACCTTGCAGAACTAGCACTTCTGAAAGAAATGATATTGCGGAGACATGGCTTAGCCACAGCCTGGGGGATGTTTCCAGAATGAGATTTTCACTCTGCAGCGGAGTGTGCGCTGATATGAAACTTCCTGGCAGATTAAAACTGTGTGCCCGACCGAGACTCGAACTCGGGGCCTTTGCCTTTCGCGGGCAAGTGCTCTACCAACTGAGCTACCGAAGCACGACTCACGCACGGTACTCACAGCTTTACTTCTGCCAGTACCTCGTCGCCTACCTTCCAAACTTTAAAGAAGCTCTCCTGCGAACCTTGCAGAACTAGCACTTCTGAAAGAAAGGATATTGCGGAGACATGGCTTAGCCACAGCCTGGGGGATGTTTCCAGAATGAGATTTTCAGTCTGCAGCGGAGTGTCCGTTTATATGAAACTTCCTGGCAGACTAAAACTGTGTGCCGGATCGAACTCGGGACCTTTGCCTTTCGCGGGCAAGTGCTCTACCATCTGAGCTACCCAAGCACGACTCATGCCCCGTCCTCACAGCTTTACTTCTGCCAGTATCTCGTCTCCTACCTTTCTAACTTTACAGAAGCTCTCCTGCGAACCTTGCAGAACTAGCACTTCTGAAAGAAATGATATTGCGGAGACATGGCTTAGCCACAGCCTGGGGGATGTTTCCAGAATGAGATTTTCAGTCTGCAGCGGAGTGTCCGCTTATATGAAACTTCCTGGCAGACTAAAACTGTGTGCCGGATCGAACTCGGGACCTTTGCCTTTCGCGGGCAAGTGCTCTACCATCTGAGCTACCCAAGCACGTCTCACGCCCCGTCCTCACAGCTTTACTTCTGCCAGTACCTCGTCTCCTACCTTCCAAACTTTACAGAAGCTGCGAACCTTGCAGAACTAGCACTCCTGAAAGAAAGGATATTGCGGAGACATGGCTTAGCCACGGCCTGGGGGATGTTTCCAGAATGAGATTTTCAGTCTGCAGCGGAGTGTGCGCTGATATGAAACTTCCTAGCAGACTAAAACTTTATGCCGGACCGAGATTCGAACTCGGGACCTTTGCCTTTCGCGGGCAAGTGCTCTAGTGGTACAGCACTTGCCAGCGATAGGCAAAGGTCTCGAGTTCGAGTGTCGATCCGGCACACAGTTTGAGTCTGCCAGGAAGTTTCATATCAGCGCACACTCCGCTGCAGAGTGAAAATATCATTCCAGTCCTTGGGCTGAAGATCACAACCACAACAAAGTTGTAAACGTATCTAGAAGAACATTTTAAATTAAGAAGGTATTTAAACCAATAAGTACGATGAGCAAGCCCTTCCACAACACACTCTGAAAGCTAAGCTGTGCTCAGAAACCTTTTAGAAAAATCAAGTACACATTAATAAGAGACCAGCAAAATTACACAGCAAGTCGCTAACAAGGCAGTAAGCCAACTCAGAGCAATGGAGGCCGGTGCAGCATTCGATTGCGTAGCGGCAAGCAGGCGCACAGAAACAACGGCTACAAGGTTTACCCACCAAAGCCATGCACCGGCGATCCAACCGAGCCAGCAAGAACAGGTCACATAAGCAACGCGCGAATAGTCCTCGAAAGGCCGCAGCCGATTAACTGACAACTGTCCCCAAACAGGAATTAGCAAGCACGCCAAGACACAGAAAGCAACGCGTGCGGAACGCCGGCCAAGCTCCGCCTCTGGCCCGCAAGGCTGTCCAACTTTAATCATCTCTCTCCCGTCCTTGCCGCTACGGCTGCTCGCCAAGAGCCAGCGCGAAAAGTCGCGCCAGCAGGTCGAAAGAGGAATCGAGGCGAGCCAGCTCGGCTCAGTTGGTCTAATATTTTCATAGTATTCGTCTTATATTGATTTAGTCTTTACAAGAATTGCAGTAAAAATGGCGATAATCTTCTCAATACAGGATGTATCAAAAAGAATCGTCCAATTTTTATGAGATATGTGAGTGAACAACGTAGTGTTGGAATGAGCAAACTCTCGAGTTTTACATGGTTCTCGCTAGGTAGCAGCAATGCGCACCCACTTCACTTCCAGTAAAAATGGTGTCGGGACAACAGAATGTGTTTTGTGTTCCACGTTTTGCGCAGTGCGGGTCAGTAATAACTGTTCAGTGTGACTTTCGTACTAGGTATGGTGAGGATCCTCCTACAGCACAGTGCATTAGACGATTGCATGAACAATTCCGAAAACACGTTATTTGTGCGAAGGCAAATCGCCGGGCCGTCCCCGAGTGTCTGACACAGACGTCGAACGCATCCGCCATAGTTTCACGAGTCCGCAGAAGTCCGTTCGCTGTGCAGCTCGACGGCTCAGCATGCCCCCAATGTCTGTCTGGCGTCGATGTTCACACATGAAATCATACAAAATTCAGCATCTGCAAGCTCTTCGTGAAGGTGACAAATAACAACGTGTGGAATTCTGTAATATCGTTCTTGGTAAGATGGACGACGACAGTTTTCTTCCACTCATAGTGTTTAATGACGAGGCAACATTCCATTTAAATGGAACGGTGAACCGTCATAATATGAGAATATGAAGTTGTACAACATGAGAGAGACTCTCCAAAATGTACCGTGTTTTGTGCAGTTTCACAAGAAAAGGTGTGTGGTCTATTTTTCTTTGCCGAGAACACTGTTACAGGAAGCACATATCTCGATATGCTTGAGAACTTTCATTTCCTACAGTTGGAGACCAACTCCGACATCATTTACCAATAGGATGGCGCACCGCCACACTGGCATCTGGAAGTGTGGGAATTTTTAAATCAAAGGATTACTGAACGATGGATCGTGGATCGGTCGCACTGGACCAAATGATTCAGCCTTACATTACTGGCCTCCAAGGTCACCAGACCTGACTGTATGTTATTATTTCTTGTGGGGGTTTATAAAAGATTGTTTATGTGCCTCCGTTACAAACAACAATGAATGAACTGAGACATAGCATAACAGTAGCTGTGGAAGCCGTAACCCGAGACATGCTCGCTACAATGTGGAAACAATTTAAATGCCACATTGACATATGCCGTGCATCTCAAGGGGGGCATACTGAAGACATATGAAAAGGTATGGAAAAAAGCTTTTTGAGTTTCCTGTTCATCAAGAAACAAAATTCATTATTGATGTTCATTAGTTTCAGAAAAACAGACATGTCAAAGCGGATGATTCTTTTTGATACAGCCTGCACTTTTAATCGGTTTTGCCTTGTGGGTGAAGGGATTCTATCTTCTATCAGTTGCTTTCACTTTTGTTTCGCTTGCAGTGTGAAATGGTGGACTCATGCCTCAGTCATGGGACTGTCTCCTTACATGATGTTTTAAACTGATAATGTTTTGGGACATCAGTTAGGACGATCATTTTCGAGAGAAGTAAGGCCTCCATCGAATTCCTCTGCTCATTTCAAATGGTTCAAATGGCTCTGGGCACTATGGGACTTAACTTCTGATCAGTCCCCTAGAACTTAGAACTACTTAAACCTAACTAACCTAAGGACATCACACACGACCATGCCCGAGGCAGGATTCGAACCTGCGGCCGTAGTGGTCGCGCTTTTGCAGACTGTAGCGCCTAGAACCGCTCGGCCACCCCGGCCGGCTCTGCACATTTTCTAACTGTTAAAAAGGAAGGAGGGGACTCAATAAATCTTCACCTAGTGAAGTTAATTCCATTTTGACAATAAATAGTTCAAAGAATTTTCAGGTATTATGGTATGTAGCTTTATGTCTTTGAGCTCTACACTACGAATAGCATAATTACTTTTCACAGATCACATTTTACACTTGACCTACAGTGTTGTGCAACGTGTAACATTATAATAAAAAAAAGACAGAGGTCAACGCCATCTCTGTGGTATCTCACTGCCCAAATACGGGCATCTTTGGTACAAGGTCTCCTAGTACTTTTGGGATTGTTAATTAGCAATGTCACTCATCATTTGCCTTACATTACGGCGAAAGTCCCAAAAATCGCAATACGTCGGTGTAATATGAATCAACTGACAAGAATAATGAACACAAAATTACCAAAACACCTCAATACAGAAGTGGAAGTGTGATAGCGAGCCAAGGCGCTGGTCTGTATTCGTCACTTGTCTGTGGAAAGTTGAAAGAAGTATGGCAGCTGGCTCAGTAAGAGTGAGACACAGCATTTCAGCAGCCAGAATACATACTACACAACAAGACAACAAGTTATCAGGGGTCTGAAAAAAAAGTCACCAAACGAAGCTTTATTCATGAATACTAATGGAAGAAACGTAATTAGTAAATGTATGTTTTTTTTTCAGCATGGACAAAGATAGCGTTACACAAAAGCAACGACAGTTGAAAACAAATAATTTTAATCGCAGACGAAGAATTCGAGCTAGATAATCAAATCTAACCTAGGTGTATCGTTAGTTGCTCCAAATAATATAAGATGAACTTTGTTGGTGATGCACAATATTCACGGGTTAGCCTGAGATAACCCGACGCTGCACTATTCATCTTCGGCACGCCAGTGTAGAAGTTGTCAAATAATCAGCTAATCAGCTAAGTAAAAAAGTCAGTGCAATTTATGTGTTTATTAGCGTATACAGGCCGATTTCCGAATTTTCGTTCGTGTGAGACCTCGAGTTCCATTCGAAATGCAAGAACCTAATACAGATTGGTTACAGTTGAAGATGCGCTACTTTATCCAGCGTAAACGGAACACCATTTACCTTGTGGGTACCCAACTTTATAGGAATGATGTTCAGACAGAGCACTGCAGGATCTGCGTTGTTAGTGGTGTTAGTGTAATGACGTGCCTTTAGGCGCTGGGTTGAAACCTAAGTATCAGTGTGCAGTACAATTGCAGATTGTTACCATTGGTCTGGATAAGGTGAGCAGGGCTTCACCCGTGAAGCCGTTTATCAAAACAACAGCTATAGTGTTGCTGCCCTTAGCTAGTATCGACGCATTAAAGAAGTACAGAGAGTACCTCTTTCCACGCTGGAGTTGAAGACCATGGTTCGGAAGTTCGAATTAACTGGCGATTTGGGAATTGCTCCTGGGAGAAGCCGACGGCCAATTGCATCACAAATTGTTGAAGAAGTTACTGTTGCCATGGCTGAGAATGTTGGATCCGGTTCCTGAAGCGGTGAGCTGTGTCATGACAGCTGAACATTCCATGGCCTATCGCTCGAAAAGTGCTGCGAACGATATTATGAAATGGTATCCGTACAGACTTCCAGGATGTCGTGGATGCAGATGGTCGTCAGACTGAGTAACGTTTCTAACCTGATACGTAAAGATGGTATGCAATTAACAAATGTTACCCTCTCCGTTTCAGTGGTCACTTTCGCATGTCCTTACAAATGTTTTCACAAAGTTTCATTGTCCTACGATCGCTCATTTCTCATTGGGGCCCTATCAAGTAGCGGAAGTTTAATTATAACCACGCTGTATTTTACTGTTCGTATCACTTCTGCATCATTTTTCATTAATTGTGTCAATACTCTTTTGTATCTTGATATACCGTAAATTTTCGAACATTTGCGAGTTCCGCATTAAACTCATATCATTATCGTCGATTGTAGGCCCAAACGTAAATTGTACTCTTTCAGGGTTGTTTGAAACAGTAGGTGTGTCCTCGTTCAAAACAGACATTCCCTAATTTCATTGTACAATTACGTGAGAAATAAGTTTGTTTTTGAGACTCGCTGAACTCGTTCCTATCGGCAGGCCAGATTCCAGTTAGTCGGAACCCATTCACAGCAGTGATCATTGTTGCAGCTTGCACATAAGTTGCACCAAACAGACAAGCGATCTGAAATAAGGTCACAACTCGACCAGGATTAGATCTTAGCCATTTTCGTACTTCGTTCTCCTAATATTTTCTCAATGGTTTAGTAAATGGTACATGGCTGCAGTCTATGACAACAATGTGGTGGAAAACACAGCAGAATCATCCCGTTTTCCCCTGCTAGGTCAATCAGGGTCAGACTTCTTGAGCACCTCGAGTGTCCATCAGGAAGAAGTAACTCTCGTCTTTCTTTTATCGCTCCAGTGAACGAAATGAACGTTTTGAACCAGGCTATAAAAAGTTCCTTAGTCATCCATGCGCTTCATGAACTTAATCAGAAGTGCCAGGAGGAAATCAGTTTGGAATTCTTGTTGCTTCTGTTTTCTTGGAAAGACCAGCATGGGTGGGACATACGTCCCAACAGCAGACACACGAATTTTCTTACAAGTCTGAAACATAGAACCGACAAAGGAATCCATCCGAATAAATAAAATGTAATCAAATACGAAGTGGGCTGAACGGGGTACTACCCCATTGTGCTCCACCCGTTTTGCCCCATAAGAACATTTTTACAGTTATGAGGTCTTGACAGCAAACGTAATTCAAATATCTTAAGTAATGTAAAGGAATAAGAAGCTCATAAAGCACACTTCGAAACAATAACACAACCTGTTACCTAAGTGTATATTATTTCTACTTACTCGAGATCAAAGGATGCTGACCAAAGGCAAAACAAAGGCAGAGTACTAGGTAGTGGCCAAAATAACACAGAAACACGCAAGGAAAGGCGGAAAACTGTCGTATGGTAGCAGATAGCCAAGTGATGTCAATGTTCTGGAAGATTCCGACAGATAGCGCCTCTTTCTGCGGAGATAAGAGCTATACCCTGTTCTGCCCCGCTACGTCGTTTTGCCCTGCCGTCCCCTAACTACATTTATCGCAAGTTGACGCTATTTTCGAGTTTCTTAGATACTATAACCTCAAAAAGTTAGGAAACTAGAAATTTTTGGCACAAGTTTTTCTGTTGCCTTAACAGAAATTTCGTTTTGTGTGCTAACTGCTTCAGTTCTTAAAGGTAATTAGTAATATTTTTAGCTCAACAGATTAAAAGATAATCAGCAGGCTTAGTTTAAAGTTATTTGTTTACTGTTCTATGAAAGATTGCACCGGTCACAATGCAACTTCACTCTAAACGCTGCTCTCAAACACGGCTTGAGTTGGTTGATGTTCGTAAGAAGCGGGAAGTCATCATTATTTCTGTCAAATGATGGACAGCTGCTGTGAACCTATTAAGTACTAACCTCTCTTGTGAATCCTGTCTCCGCAGCAGGAAGTACGAGATCTGTTACTATATGTCCATTTGACTGCGAGTGTCGTGTCAGTGGTAGGTGTAAGCGTCCTGCACAACATAGACGGGGACCAGGGAGGACTCAGGGTGTCTCCCTAACCAACATGTACGAGGTGCTGTCTGCCACTGAAACTGAAACTGAATCGGTGGGTCTCGCTTCAGCTTTTGGGAAACCAGCTCTGTCCTGTGTCAAGAGGAGGCAAACGGAAAAGGGAAGAGTCTGTTAATCGTCAGCAGTTCCAACATCCGATGAATAATGGCAGCGAAGGACAGGAAGGAACACCAGTTGCACTCATTGTGTATGCCTGGGTGCCTCATTCAGTATGTTGAAGAGCCTATTCCGGCAACCATTGAGGGAACAGGTTGGAAGTAGCTGCACACACTGGAAAAAATTATGCCTGTCGTCTGAAATCTGAGGTTAAACTTGGATCATTCCAGCGACTGGCGAAGAAACAAGAAGACCAGCCTTGCACACAGAGTTTTAACGAAGCTCACAATTTGTAGCATTGTCCTCAGAACTGATCGTGGCCCTCTGGTTCTAAGTCAAGTGGAAGGACTGAACCAGAGACTCTGAATGTTCTGTGACGAGACAGGCTGCGATTTCCTGGACTTGCGTCACAGCTTTGAGAACTGCGTCAGGTATGCACCACACATCAGAGGCTGCTACACAGGTAACAGACTGTGTATGAGCTCCACGCAAGAGTTTTTTAGGTTAGACGACTCTATCCAGTCCGGATAAGAGCAGCTGTAGGAGACCCATAATTATTAGCGTAAGACCCAAAGGAATGGCCCCCACAGGCGAGAATGTTAACATACTAGTAGTTAACTGTCGAAGCATTCGCAACAAAGTGCTACAGTTTGAGGAGCTCCTGAAGAGCAGTGAACCTCACGTATTACTAGGTACAGAAAGCTGGTTAAAAGATGAAGTTGGTAGAAGTGGGGTTTTTGGGGAAAAAATAAGTATTTATCGAAAGGATAGGCTAGTGCGAAAGAGAGGCGCTGTATTTGTCGCAGTAGACAAGGAGCTCAAATTCAACAAGATCAAAATTAAAGCTGCATGCGAGAATGTTTAGGCAAAATACGGTATCAGGTGTGGGCTTAAAAGTATAATTGGATCCTTCTGGCGATCACCAGCTCACCTCATTACATAATCGAAAACTTTAAAGGAAAACCTCAGTTTCCTTGTACGTAAGTTCCCCGATAACACCGTAATCATCGGTGGAGACTTAAAACATCCAACAATAAATTGGGTAAATTACAGTTTTGTTATTAGTGGGCGTGACAAGACATCCTATGAAACTTTACTAAATGCTTTCTCTGAAAACTATATAGAACAGATAGTTCAGTACCCCATTTACAGTGGAAGTACACTCTAAGACAAAAGAAAGAAGCATCATAAAGGGATTATGCAGACGGAACGGAAATCGGTTGATGTGATGTACGTGTACAAACAAACAAATGATTACAATTTCAGGAAAAATGGATGATTCATTTAAGATAACGAGCTTCACAAATTGAACAAGTCAATAACAAGTTGGTCCACCTCTGGTCGCTATGCAAGCAGTTATTCAACTTGGTATTGATTGTCAGAGTTGCTGGATGTTCTCCTGAGGCATACTGAACAAAATTCTGTCCAACTGGTGCGTTAGATAGTCAAAATCCCAAGCTGGTCGGAAGGCCCTTGTAATAATGCTCCAGAAGTTCTCAACTGGGGAGAGTTCCAGCGACCACACTGGCCTAGGTAGCGTTTGGCAAGCATGAAGACATGCGGTAGAAACTCTCGCCGTGTCCAGTCTGCCATTATTTAGCTGAAGTGTAAGCCCAGGATGTCTTGCCATGAAGGACAACAAAACAGGATGTAGAATATCGTTGACGTACTGTTCTGCTGTAAGGGTGCCACGGACGACAACGAAAAGAAATCGAATCCCAGACCAGCATTCTCGATTGTTGGGCCGAGTGGTAGGCGACAGCCAGGTTGGTATCCCACCGCTGTCAGGAGCTTCTCCAAACGACGTTTTCGGCCTGGAATCTCATTGATTGGAATAGAACTATCTTGAGTGACGCGTTCCGCTTCGAACTGAGCCCCAGTGACCAGAGATAATTTGGCACGATATCCCTCAAGAGGACATCCAACAACTCTATCAATCAATGCCAAGTCGAATAACTGTTTGCATAAGGATCAGAGGTGGACCAACGCGTTATTGACTTGCTCAATTTGTAAAGCTCTTTCCCCCAAATCATCAAATTTTCCTGAAATTGTAATCACTTGTTCGTCTGTGCATGTACTTTACATCTACGATTTGCGTCCGATTCGGATAACTCCTTCATGGCGGGCCGTTTTTTTTTTTTTTTTTTTTCATCTCTTACGGAGTCTGTTGGATCGAATGGCAACAAACAGGCCTGACCTGTTTGAGTGCGTCCACATCGAAACTGGTATCAATGAGCGTGAAAATGTTGTGGCAACAACGATTACCAATGTGCGGAGTGCAACTAAAAAAAGTAAATTACCCTCATAATTTTCGGTTTGACGATGAGTATGCTTGACGTCACGTTCCCATGCAGTTAAACATCAGGCCACTGTTCTATCCTAAGGCCACACAAATCTTGGTATTGCATAGTTCGACGATTTGGCTCAATGGAAACACACAATGAAGCCCCTCGCAAGCCGTTTACTCCCCTTATATACCCTACCTGGCCTGGATACACCAAAAAACGCGAAAAGCACTATACGCACTCTGGTGATCATTCTGTCACAGAGAATTGTAGCTCCAGTCATTTACATACCTGCCGACGTTGTGCCCATGTACGAAGTTACATTAACATTCGAACAAGACTTCTGGGCGTTTCACTTTTTTTGTCAGGCAGTGACTTTCCTTTGATGTATGTGGCAATAGCACAATATGGTCGGAAGTCTAGAGATACCAAACCTTTCACGGAATATGAGGCTGAAAGAAACCAGAGAGTCGGTGGCGGTACAATAGACGCTAAGTATGGGAACATGTTTACACACCTAGCCACAGTCTACCAAAAGGTCTCGTGGACATTATAAAGGCACTTTTCCTAGATCTGTCAGACACTCCGTCTTAGAGGAAATGTGCTTTTGGTAGAACACAGAATTGGAATGATGAGCTAGTGAACAGTATGCGTTAGATCAGAATTCTGCTTCTGACCCATGAAGCTTCTTTGCACTGGTTGTTGGAGTTGGCGTCTCCTCACACACAACCTCAGTAGGC
Organism: Schistocerca cancellata; assembly: GCF_023864275.1. NCBI lineage: Eukaryota > Metazoa > Arthropoda > Insecta > Orthoptera > Acrididae > Schistocerca > Schistocerca cancellata. Next base: position 518,120,377 of record NC_064628.1, on the reverse strand, counting down.
TGTTGCTAGTACTATTGTTCTCATTGTCATAAGGAATTGTAATTTTGTTACTTACCTAAGTTTCTGGATGTTTCTTCCTTTTTAAAATCTTGCTTTCGGGATTGCACCATGTAGGTACTTGGCTAACAACATAATTCACAAAGCAACGTCAAAGAAAATAGATGATTCTTGAGATTCGTCATATGAAATGGTCACACATGCCTGGAGCACCATTTTAGCAAGCAGTGGGAATATGTTTCACAAATTTGTTGCCAGTGCAATTACTAAAAAGTCTGGATGACAGTTTTTTTCAGAGAGCAAATCGTGACAAACCTGTCTCAGCATATCTACAGAAAATATTTTAAAAATACTTCGAGTTAAGATAATACGAAACACATACATCATTTTAAGGTTGCAGAATGCTCTTTATTGACCCAAAAACGACGAGATTCGCGCGGGTAGAACATCATCAGATTATATGTGTATTCAGAGAATAAGATACAGTTTGCAGTAAAGAGCATTCTGCAACCCAGGATTGTCGGATAATACCTATCACAATAGAAGGTAGCTGTACCACAGCGGCACAACAGAAAAGAATGGTTGAAATGGCTCTGAGCACTATGGGACTTAACAGCGAAGGTCATCAGTCCCCTAGAACTTAGAACTACTTAAACCTAACTAACCTAAGGCCATCACACACATCCATGCCCGAGGCAGGATTCGAACCTGCGACCGTAGCGGTCGCGCGGTTCCAGACTGACGCGCCTAGAACCGCTCGGCCACACCGGCCGGCGGCACAACAGACTGGAATATATTTTATCAACTATTTTAGTATTTAAAAAAATCAAATTTTTCGTCATTTTCTAGATTCAGGCCCGCATAAAACAGATCGTGGTCGATTTGCTCCCCATTCCTTGTCCAGTAGACCTAGTATTCTCGATCGCCGTTAGATGCCTTTCTGCTCAGGGTTGGCAGGTCTTTGAATTCTCGCAAACAGATGAACTAGAATTTAATAGATAAGCAACTTTATTTCAATGCGGAATTTATGCAAATAATGGGGCCTTTGAGAACGAAATTATATCTACTTTTATATCATCTGATAATTTTTACGTCATGAATCTTCATCTGTAGGTAATTCACTGCAAATAACCAATTAATTTGTTCAAATATGTGTACAGAAAAATCTTTCTACAAGAAGTAGGCCTTTAACGAAACTACATTCACTATTTATCCACTAAGAAAGTTTTATTATTCATGTGTCCATCACCAAAATATGTAATCCAGCTAACATTCTTTTTTGCTTCTAGATGCAAACCGGCGTGCTCGTAGTTTTATGGATTGATCCAGGAAACGTTCCAACAACGATCGGAGCACAAGGAATACAGCTTCATAGAACAACGCTGTGGGAGGGAGCCTCGCTCTCCTCAGCTGTAGTTTACTTCAGGAAAATAGTTCTGTAGACAATAGTTTTCAGTAATGGCAGTCAGTGACAAATCTATAAACTTCGTTTCAGCTTATTGTGTTTTAGTTACTTCGTGCTACTGTGTGCGCATGAATGCTATTTATACTGGACGTCTTTCGCTTCTATGTCTAATTTCAGCAAATCATGATTCCTTAGAAAGCAAATAAATCAAGTTGCCCTTTTCTGGTGTGTTCATCTTAATTATTGTACATTAGTGAGAAATCAATAAACACGTAGAAAATCATAACAATTCTGTAGGGCTTCGCGACTGCAGCTGAATGACGTCAGCATCTTGCCACGATATTTCGGCTGGCAACCAAGCAGCCATCCTCAGGTGAGTTCCATGATTGTTGCGTACTACTGCACGTCAGTGTATTTATTATGATGCATTTACACCTTTGCATCTAGGTGCGTACATAAGACTGTTGCGCAAATATGCTAGGGAGCGCGTGGAACGGTGTGTACTGGACGCATCTAATTTGTGCGCACCGGAGTCTCTCCACCATTCCAATCTGAGAGATATAAGCAGAAGTCATGCACATGTCCACGATTTTGTTCGTTTGTGGGTTACTGTTACTACCGCTGATCGTGGAAAATTTCAGCTATTCGCATCCGTCGAAACGGCCTCATGAGGAAGTTTCGCGCCAAGTGCAGTCGATGAAGATACTGTGAGTATCACAACCAACCCCCCCCCCCCCCCCCCGCCGAATTGCGCACCCTCATCACATAGTGTGGATGCAGGCGACGACGTGGGGAATGTCTGTGATGTGCAGCTGCTGATGTGGTTGGCTGTGGCGCGATGGCAGACAGTGCCAACCAAACCGCATCCCGACATTCCTCTTACAAACCACCAGGAATATCTTCCGAAAAACAGGAGGTAGGACGTCCATCCGACCGCACAGATGGGTGCAGCAATGGTGCTGCTGAGGATGCTGAAAACTGTACTACTGATGCAGTGTCGCTGTCCGTGACTGCCATCGCATCGAACGGTGACGGGCGCTGCGGCTGCGGTAGCCGGTGCAGAGGTGGCAGGGGTCGATGGCAGAGTCGTCGGAAGAACCATGCGCCCGGGCTAGGCTGCTTGGAGCAACAGGCTGAGTTGCAGGCAGCGTAACTGGAAAATGAAAATCTGTGGCAGGATCGTTACAATCACGCAAAAGAATTTGGTTTTGATACCGTCGATGGGTGCCCAATGCTACGTGAATACTATAATGAGCACAGCCAGATGTATGAGATTCCCGGTCTTGAGAGCTGTTGCAGACACGATGGAAAACATTGTCTTCTCGGCAGAAATTTGCTGCAAAGTTAGTGTCGGAAACAGAGCGGAGAGGCTGAAAGAGATTATCAGAGTGCGGTGGACACGACAATGTGAGGGTTATGCTGGTGAAGTGTCGTGAGCAGGCATAGTGCAACAAGTGCTCAGAAACAAAAACGGAGCATTTTCCCTCGAATGTGAAGCACATAGTTTGGGCACATAGGCCTTGAAAGTGCGAACCATTAGACTGAGGAGAGAATGGTGCTGTTCAGATACGTTGATTTCAATTTGTTGGCATTGTTGAAATTCCGACGAAGAAAATTGTGAGCCATTGTTCGAAACAGTTGTTTGTGGCAACCCTTTCAAGTAAAAGACTGAAGCGAGTGCTTTGATAGTGCTAGCGCTAGTAGTCAAATGCAATGGAATGGCAGAAGGATATTTGTTGTATGCATTGACAATAACGAGCCACCGTGTGTTCCAGAAAGAACCAAGAAAATCAATATGAAAACGTTGCGAAGGACCGTCAGGTCGAGGCCAATTGAAAAATTCTTGGTGCGGTACTGCCTGGTTATCTACGCTTGCGTGGACTACGGGCAGTCATACCTTCAATCTGTCTACCAAGCCTGAGCCATGAACAATGCTTGCGCCCTAGCAGCTCACTGTTAGTTCTAACGACTCCCCTATGTCCTCTAGATAATTGTTTCGAAACATGGTGAGGCAAAGACGAGGAAATCAGGACTTGCTTATTAGGAGAATGAATAAAATTATACCATTTTGAAGAGAAAGGCTGTTGCGTTGTGCATGGTATTTGCAACCTACTGCAACTGAGACTGAGCCCTACGTCAGTTAGAACTTGAAAAGAGACTCCATATTTCTGAGATGCTGTTCTGGTATTTGTCGGGGTACAATTATTCCACTTAAATAATTTGAACAGTACAGAGCTTTCAGCATCATTTGTTCAGAAAAGGAAAGTGCTGGTACTGATACAAGCCAAAGTGCGTGTCAACCAACAGAAATTTTTTTCTTTACTCATCAAGGGGAAGTTGAAGATAGGCATCGATTAGGTCAGTTTTTGAAAAGAATCTTCCACCTCGTAGGCGATCCGTAAGCCCGTCAATACGTGGAAGTAGGGATGAATCAATCACTGTCTGAGCATTAGCTGTAGCTTAAATTCGTTACAAAGCCTGATCTTCCCATTCGTTTTTCTCGTGATCGCAAGGCGAGATGCCCACTGATTTGCAGAAACGGGTTTCAGAACTCCGATTTGTTCCAATCTCTTGAGTTCAGAAGCAACTTCATCATGAGTGGCTTGGGGTACCGAACAACAATGGTGAACATTTTTGCATTGACCTCAAGCCTGATGTCTGCGTGAAAATTCTTCTCGTAGCCGGCCGGTGGGGCCGAGCGGTTCTAGGCGCTTCAGTCTGGAACCGCGCGACCGCTACGGTCGCAGGTTCGAATCCTGTCTCAGGTATGGATGTGTATGATGTCCTTAGGTTAGTTAGGTTTAAGTAGTTCTAAGTTCTAGGGGACTGATGACCTCAGATGTTAAGTCCCATAGTGCTCAGAGCCACTTGAACCATCTTCTCGTGTCCCATATGCAGTCGAAAAAACGTCCATGTTTTTCACACAACTCATGAATACTGGTATGAGAAAACTACATATCAATAGCTTACACATTATCGAGGACATCTAAACCAAAGCATCCATGCCAAATATATTGGTTCTGAAACACGAATGAACTACTGTGAAAGGCAGTAACGTAGTTGTATTTCTATATTTTGCATGCAGAGTGCACGTTCCAAGGACAGAGATACTTTCTCCGTTGTAGGCCGTGAGGTGCAGGCGTGTGTCCAAAATGCTTATAGGTATTGTGATTAATCAGTATGGTTGCAGCACCAGTACCCAACTGAAATGGTACAGATTGATTTCAAATCTACAGAGAGATGAAAACTTTCTAGTTTGTCTTCTGACTGTGGCTATCTATTCTGGCTTAAGGAAGACTGTCATTGTCTGAATTGTCATTGACGAAGCTTTTAGCTGCACGTCTATTAGAGGAGACCTGGTTAGAATGTGGCAGGTTTTGCACTGTGTGATTGCGTCGCTTTCGTCCGTCATCCCTGAGTGGATTGCCAGGAGGAAAGGGTACAGGCTCAGAATGAAAGCGCTGGCCGGACTGCCCGAGCGGTTCGAGGCGCTACAGTCTGGAACCGCGCGACCGCTACGGTCGCAGGTTCGAATCCTGCCTCGGGCATGGATGTGTGTGATGTCCTTAGGTTAGTTATGTTTAAGTAGTTCTGAGTTCTAGGGGACTGATGACCTCAGAAGTTAAGTCCCATAGTGCTCAGAGCCATTTGAACCATTCTTCAGAATGAAAGATGATATTTATTTCCATTTTCCTAAGTCGAGATTTGTGAGTAACAGAATTTATTTTGCGCTTCTTTTGCATGTCCACTTGCTGTGTGTGTTCTGACTTACGGCAGAATTGGTATTCTGCATGTTGGAGAAAGCCGTTTCTGTGATCGTGCGTTACACAGTATTTCACATGAAACATTAGACGGTTTAACTTACGAGGAGAACATGGCAAGTGGCATCACCCAGCTTCCCAGAAACTTCACTCAGTGGAAAAGGAGCCAAAATAAACGAACACGTGCCTCGACTTATCCGTAGATACTCGGCCGTTTCTGAAAAACACAACGATGGTCAAAGTTTTCGAGGTATTTTCCACGTATTTTCTGTGTCTTTTACCGCGCCACCTCCTCAGACGAAATGATGCCACAGTGATTAGCGTCGCGGCTCGTCAGTTTTGCGGCCTGTCTTCGAAACCGGATTACTGTTTTTGTTTATTTTTGTTGTTTCCATTTTTCGACCCATGTCTGTAGAAGGCGACTACACAAAAGTTTCTTATCAGATTAGGGGAAACAATGGCGTTATATTCACTGTAAACTTACAATAGGATTTCACTTTAAGTGTCACACGTTTATTGTATATGTGTGTATGGTATGTTGAGGGGCTACAATATTTTTAAATCCTTGTTACTGATATTTCATTCTCATATCAAATCTGATACTAATTCTTATATTTTATCCATACATTTATTCTTCAGTAAGATCTTGTGCATTCCCTTGACGATACTGATCGTTGAATTACAGAGTGCGCTCCATAAGATATGCGACCAATTTTCTTCTGACGCAACGGTTCACCAGAGAGTGTTGTAACCGGCTGAGCTAAGTGGGGGGGGGGTGTTAGCTTCAAAATGCTCTTTGTCTCATTCGGCTTCGAGCTGCCGGAGAGTGAGGACGTGCGTTTCCGTCAACCCCGTTTTGAGTTTATGTAACACGGTACAATGGATCATTCTGTAGAGCAACGGTACGCTATCAAATTTTGCCCCAAACTTGGGAAGTCAACCACCGAAACGTTTCCATTACTTCAGCAAGCCTTTGGGACTGATTGCCTGTGCAGATGACAAGTTTTCCGATGGCACATGTCATCCATGGAGGGCCGAGAGGAAATCACCGACGAACCTCGCAATGGACGGCCACAACCGCACGAGTCGACGAAAATGTGACGCGTGTGCGTGTTTGTTTGAACACTGACAGACGGCTGAGCCTTCAATTGATAGCACAAACTCTAAACATGTCGAAAACAACCGTTTTCCGCATTGTGACCGAAGACTTGAACATGAGAAAAGTGTGTGCCAAACTCGTCCCAAAAGTGTTGACCAACGAACACAAGCACATGCGAGTGCTTCGGTGCCGAGAAATGTTGGAAATGTGTGAAAATTATCCTCATTTTTTAAACAGAGTTATCACTGGTGATGAGTCGTGGATTTTTGAGTACGACCCTGAGACAAAAAGGCAGCGTTCAGAGTGGCACACCCCATCGTCGCCCCGTCCCAAGAAGGTATGGATGAGCAAGTCCAGGATCAAAACCATGTTCATTGTCTTCTTTGACGCCAGAGGCATTTTCCACCACGAATTCGTACCTACCGGGACTACAGTGAACTCAGCTCTCAACTTGGAAGTGCTCAAAAGACTGAAAAGGAGGGTCTTGCACTGCCGAAGCGACCTCAAGGAGATGTGGGAAGTTCACCACGACAACGCGCCGAGTCACAGCGCCTTCATTGTCAACGACTTCCTGGCCAGGACCAAGACCCCATTGGTCCCCCAGCCTCCCTACAAAGCTGACCTGGCTCCCGCTGACTTTCTTTTGTTTCCTCGGTTAAAAGGAGACATGAAAGGAAAATGTTGGGACACGATTGAAATTATCCAGGCACATGTTACATCAGCTCTGAAGAACATTCCGGAAAAGGCATTCCAGGATGCCTTCCAGGCATGGCAATACCGCCTCCAGAAGTGTATCGATGCAAGAGGGTGCTATTTTGAACATTTTTGATTATTTGTACAAATATATTCAATAAATGATTTTTTATGAATTTGGTCGCATTACAGGGTTATTACAAATGATTGGAGCGATTTCACAGCTCTACAATAACTTTATTATTTGAGATATTTTCACAATGCTTAGCACACACATACAAAAACTCAAAAAGTTTATTTAGGCATTCACAAATGTTCGATATGTGCCCCTTTAGTGATTCGGCAGACGTCAAGCCGATAATCAAGTTTCTCCCACACTCGGCGCAGCATGTCCCCATCAATGAGTTCGAAAGCATCATTGATGCGAGCTCGCTGTTCTGGCACGTTTCTTGGTAGAGGAGGTTTAAACACTGAATCTTTCACATAACCCCACAGAAAGAAATCGCATGGGGTTAAGTCGGGAGAGTGTGGAGGCCATGACATGAATTGCTGATCATGATCTCCACCACGACCGATCCATCGGTTTTCCAATCTCCTGTTTAAGAAATGCCGAACATCATGATGGAAGTGCGGTGGAGCACCATCCTGTTGAAAGATGAAGTCGGCGCTGTCGGTCTCCAGTTGTGGCATGAGCCAATTTTCCGGCATGTCCAGATACACGTGTCCTGTAACGTTTTTTTTCGCAGAAGAAAAAGGGGCCCTAAACTTTAAACCGTGAGATTGCACAAATCACGTTAACTTTTGGTGAATTGCGAATTTGCTGCACGAATGCGTGAGGATTCTCTACCACCCAGATTCGCACATTGTGTCTGTTTACTTCACCATTAAGAAAAAATGTTGCTTCATCACTGAAAACAAGTTTCGCACTGAACGCATCCTCTTCCATGAGCTGTTGCAACCGCGCCGAAAATTCAAAGCGTTTGACTTTGTCATCGGGTGTCAGGGCTTGTAGCAATTGTAAACGGTAAGGCTTCTGCTTTAGCCTTTTCCGTAATATTTTCCAAACCGTCGGCTGTGGTACGTTTAGCTCCCTGCTTGCTTTATTCGTCGACTTCTGCGGGCTACGCGTGAAACTTGCCGCACGCGTTCAACCGCTCACTGCAGGCCGACACGTTGATTTCCTCTTACAGAGGCATCCAGAAGCTTTAAACTGCGCATACCATCACCGAATGGAGTTAGCAGTTGGTGGATCTTTGTTGAACTTCGTCCTGAAGTGTCGTTGCACTGTTATGACTGATTGATGTGAGTGCATTTCAAGAACGACATACACTTTCTCGGCTCCTGTCGCCATTTTGTCTCACTGCGCTCTCGAGCGCTCTGGCGGCAGAAACCTGAAGTGCGGCTTCAGCCGAACAAAACTTTATGAGCGCTTCAATCATTTGTAATAGCCCGCTATTTTGAACATTTTTGATTATTTGTACGAATATATTCAATAAATGATTTTTTATGAATTTGGTCGCATTACTTATGGAACGCACCTTGTATTTGGACACAGATATTCTGAACACTATGAGCATCGCGTGAAGGCAGGTTTGTCACAGTGACATTTCTTCGTATGACTCCCACTCGGGAAACAAACGTCGTTAACATTGATGAAGATTTCCTGCGTTGACAATTATTTCACGGCAAACCATGCATAACGAATCACTTTTCCGAAAACTTGTGCTTGCAGTTGATTATGATTACAGGCATGTAACCGAAAAAAAATTTCAAATATTTATTTCATTTTTTAAAAATGTATTCATCTGACATACAATTAGAAGACGAATAAGGACAACATTATATCAATATACACTGGAAAACATTCACGTAGTAATATTGTACAAACGTAAGTATATATGTAAGAAGTCCCATGCTTCTTGACAGAGCTTAGGGACTGAGAATGTCAGAGCTTAGGGACTGAGAATGTCGTGCAGTAAAAGGCACAAAAAAGGACCTGGAAAACAGCTCGAAAACTTTAAACGTTTTTTCAGAAACGGTAGATTGTCTACGGATAAGCCGAGACATGTGCTCATTGACTCTGACCCCTCTTCCACTGAGTGGAGTTTCTGGGAAATCGGCCATGTTCTCCTCGTTAACCAAGGAAGCAGCTGAGTGCCTCGTGCTGTGTTTATGCTTCTGCCTGTGGCAACAGTTGTCGCGTTCCATGCGAGACTGGGACTGCTGCAGGTTACCCGCGACCAGAACAACATTAAAGTCAAGTTCAATAAAGTCTTCCACTCTCTGTGCTTCGATTACCGGTACTTTAAGCGCGTCATTGAGACCAGTGATGCGATGCTTTAGAATCTCAACAGTATTCTGTTGTCAGCAGGGTTATGAATAATGGCATCACGAAGCGTATTTTCATCTTGTAATGAGGCTCCACAAGAGCAGTTAAATTTGCAGTTCCTAGCCCTTGAGTTAAGCGATCCGTTCCTTGTAGGATTGATTATTACGATAAATATGAAAAAATTTCAAACAAGCAGCAACTACATGAATCTGAGCACCAAAGAAACCATTCAGTTTGCTAACATTGTTTTCACAGGGCGGGAGAGAGAACAACTGTCTGCACAACATAAAAATACGTAATTCTGTCAATGAAAAAAAGGAAGTGCGTCACTATTTATTTTCTATGATGTATGCTTGCAAATGTTGCTTTAGCTGCAGGCTGTCCATTCCTCTCGTTCTGCAATAAAAGAGTGGAAGGGAGGGGGCCGCACCTGGCCACTGATATTCTGTGCTTCAGTGTCTTTATTGTTTGTTGGGTTTGTTGTGCATCCATCAGTCTGACAATAGCCGTGAGCAAGCAGGTGATTTTTTGGCTCTGAAACTGAATAAGGGCAGTGAGTGATTGCTCTTCAGCAGTTGCCATTGCATACGCAAATTAAAAACACGATAAAATATATTTCACGCAAATATTATCAAAAATTTTATAAATTTCCGACAACTGCCACACTTAAACACCAGACCCAAAGCCAATAGATGTCTGATATGTTGATAATTGAGGTGGTAAATAAATAAATCAGACATATACGAAAATTTAACACATTAGTAAGTCTGTTTACAGTATGTAGGTACCCTTAATAATTGAGATGTACAGTGTGGTTATAATTCTTCTTTCGCTGCTTGATCCATTGTAGACGGAAAGCTTTACCATATGGGTACTCAACTTTATTGGAATGACTTCAGATGGTCTGCTGCAGAATTTAAGTTGTTGGTAGTGTTAGTGTCATGACTTGCTGTTAAGCGCCGATACTGTTATGGCGACATACGGTTGAAACTGGTGTTGCCATCAGTCCTGATGTATCTGGGCCGATGCCGTTAGGGACCTTCTTGTCCTGGTACCCTGACAAGACCCAATTTGTCCCGATTTTGCAAAATACTGTTACGAGCTTGGCTCAGGTAGAGAGCCTGTATACAGAGAGAGTGGCCATAGGTGAAATTGCCCGTGATTGGTTGATTAGCTTTGGCAGAAAAATGGCGCCAAACGTCTCTCGCGCTTCCTATGTTCGCCGTGCTTTTGAGTTGAATTGAAGTTCAGAGGACTTTTGGAAACGATTAAAAGGTATTTGAATTATTGAGAGACTTGTTATGCGTTGTACATGCATGTTCGATTTAGCTGTATATCGTTTTTAGTACGTAATTAGCGTTTGCGATCTTAAATACGAGTTGAAATAATGAAGCGTTTTGTGATGAAGTCAGTAGGCCTACATGTTTGAAGTAAACACGTTAGTAATTGTACAGTATTGTTTTTGACATCTGTAATTCGTTCTGCAGACGTTCGTTGTGCTGCATTTGGTTGTTCCAATAGAGGCGAAGGTGGATTTCGCATGTTAGCATTTCCACGCGATGAAGAGAGACGAAAGCAGTGGGCAGTCGCAGTCAACAGGGCTGACAAATCAAACAGGAGCTTTGTGGAAACCAACCAAGTACTCTCATCTATGCGAAGTAAGTCGTTTTTGCTTTTTACTACACATAAAACAAATTGCAACTTACATAGTTAAATTTGAAAACAGACCTGTAAATCGGCTGTGTGAAAATTATTGTAACACATTATTCTTATAAATAAAGGCATTTAACGAATGATTTCGCCATATTGTCTTGTGCTTTTGATTCGGTGAGTGTGTACTCCACTAGTGGCCATTCAAAAGTCCCGCCCGCAGTTTGGCAGAAAAATGGCCACTCTCTCTCTCAGGCTCCCTAGGTTCAGGTACGGAAGAAATGCCATCTGTTAGCGCAACATGTAAATGCAACCGCAGTTCTACGAGGTGCATCCAAGTTCTAAAGCCTCCGTTTTTTTTCTAATTAACTACTCACCCGAAATCGATGAAAATGGCGTTACTTCTCGACGTAATCGGCCTGCAGACGTACACATTTTTCACAACGCTGACGCCATGATTCCATGGGAGCGGCGAAGGCTTCTTTAGGAGTCTGTTTTGACCACTGGAAAGTCGCTGAGGCAATAGCAGCACGGCTGGTGAATGTGCGGCCACGGAGAGTGTATTTCATTGTTGGAAAAAGCCAAAAGTCACTAGGAGCAAAGTTCAGGTGAGTAAGGAGCATGAGGAATCACTTCAAAGTTGTTATCACGAAGAAACTGTTGCGTAACGTTAGCTCGATGTGCGGGTGCGTTGTCTTGGTGAAACAGCACACGCGCAGCCTTTCCCGGACGTTTTTGTTGCAGTGCAGGAAGGAATTTGTTCTTCAAAACATTTTCGTAGGATGCACCTGTTATCGTAGTTCCCTTTGGAACGCAATGGGTAAGTATTACGCCCTCACTGTCCCAGAACATGAACACCATCATTTCTTCAGCACTGGCGGTTACCCGAAATTTTTTTGGTGGCGGTGAATCTGTGTGCTTCCATTGAGCTGACTGGCGCTTTGTTTCTGGATTGAAAAATGGCATCCACGTCTCATCCATTGTCACAACCGACGAAAAGAAAGTCCCATTCATGCTGTCATTGCGTGTCAACATTGCTTGGCAACATGCCACACGGGCAGCCATGTGGTCGTCCATCAGCATTCGTGGCACCCACCTGGATGACACTTTTCGCATTTTCAGGTCGTCATGCAGGATTGTGTGGACAGAAACCACAGAAATGCCAACTCTGGAGGCGATCTGTTCAACAATCATTCGGTGATCCCCCAAAACAGTTCTCTCCACTTTCTCGATCATGTCGTCAGACCGGCTTGTGCAAGCCCGAGGTTGTTTCGGTTTGTTGTCACACGATGTTCTGCCTTCATTAAACTGTCGCACCCACGAACGCACTTTCGACACATCCATAACTCCATCACCACATGTCTCCTTCAACTGTCAATGAATTTCAATTGGTTTCACACCACGCAAATTCAGAAAACGAATGATTGCACACTGTTCAAGTAAGGAAAACGTCGCAATTTTAAGTATTTAAAACAGTTCTCATTCTCGCCTCTGGCGGTAAAATTCCATCTGCCATACGGTGCTGCCATCTCTGGGACGTATTGACAATGAACGCGGCCTCATGTTAAAACAATGCGCATGTTTCTATCTCTTTCCAGTCCGGAGAAAAAAAAAATCAGAGGCCTTAGAACTTGAATACACCTCGTATTTATGTCAACAAGTTTATGTAGAGAAGGTTGTCACACAGATGGCACTCCATGTTGCGTATCGTGTATCGACGATGCACGCACGTTCTAGATCTAGTGCTATCTTTCGAGAAAACACCAGACTTCTCCAGCAATATGGGGCTGGAACTATTGAAGTAGCGTCAAACGGAAGAATCGGGCAGTTCCCATTTGAATAGTGATCTGACAAGACGATTCTTTTCAACGTAATACCAACAAAGAGTGCGTGTTAGTAATGTTTGAAGTGTTTACTACTGGTGTATAGGGCGTGAGTCACGTGTACTTCGATGTCTAGAGAGCTATTGCCGACTGTCTACTGCCTAATAAACTTATTATAACTTATGAAATTGCTTAAGGATAGAAACAAAACGTGTCACTTTTCGGATGATTAACCAAAAGAGTGGTCTTTTGTCAAGAAAGGACGTACAGATCAGGAAGCGTGGTGTGAGATTTGTAGTTGTTTCATATCAGTAACTCCCGGAAAGGCAGATGTGAGGCATCACATTTATACGAAGGATCATACAAATAGTTCGCGGTAACATCGACATCAGACCCTATTTCTATACTCATCATTCAAGAAGATATCCATGAAGAATTACTCTTTGCTGCTGCAGAACTAACATCTTAAAAGTTTTCAAGCATCATCAGATCTTCAGTTCTCTTGGCTATATCGTAAAACTGAATGCAGCAATGATCCTGACTTCAAAGTCACCGCAAAGCAGCCTACAGCCAGGAACGAAGCTACAGCGATTGTTAAAAATATTCTCGCACCACACTCCGTGTTCGAGTGCATAAAACAGTTGCAAGAAGTTTCGTTTCACGGCAAAGACACCGACGCTTCGAAACCCAAGACTGGAAAGGTGTTTCCTTCAGTTATTCAGTACTTTTCTGAAACTGACGGAATCGAACAAAAGTTGTTGAACTTTGATTCGCTGAATAACGAAAAACATCGCAGACAATTGCAAAGTTTTGTCTAGATACTTTAAGACAACTGTAAATTTCAATAGATAAATAAATCGCTTTTTGTGGAGACAATACGAATACCAGCTTTGGGGGGACCCATCGACGCACCAAACTAAAGAAGAACTAGGAAAAAATGTGGAAGGAATGCGATGCTCTGTCCATATTCTCCGTAATACTATATCAGGGGTTGCTGGAATCTTAATTGTCGTCATTGAAATAATCATCATGAAAATATGTAATTATTTTTAAATAGACACTGTAAGGTAGATATGAAGTAGTAACTGTTAAAAATATTAATTAACTATTTCGTCTAAAGAAAACTTATTTTTACAGTGACACGTTCCGCATCGTTACGAAATGTCGTATTCATGATCTATGGAATAAGGCGTATGTATGTAGAGAAGCTGAAAGATTTCTGCTTATACGTTGATGTCAATCATCACTCAAAAACAAGATAGGTGTCGTTAATGCCCGCAACTGAGAGAATTCTTAAACTTTGGATTCCATTAAAACAGTTTGTTTACGCCAAAGACAGGCCACCTAAAATAATTTCAGAATTTTTCATTAGACCGATCTGTTAAATTTATATCGTGTTTCTGCAGTCAAACTTGACTAAGTTTGAAAAAATATTTAAAAAGCCCGAAAACGAATAAAGTCTCGCCAACTGAAATAAGAAATATATTAATTGACACTCAAATATGTCTGAATGAAAGGAAGATTGCCAATGTTATTGGCACGCAAAAGAAGATGAACAAATTAAAGAATGAGAACCCTAACCAAGAAATAATTAATTTGATTTCGAAACTTAAGGAAGAGACAATGGCTTTCTATACCATACCATTTGATTACTTAGAGAAAGGAGCTATTTCTTTTAATAAACAAGTATTTGGCTGGGTGACGCTATCTGAAGCCCAGGATTGGGTGATGTTGAAAACGCTATTATATGCCTGACTAAAAATGGTGTGAAGATTTCTGGTGACAATTGTTTTCAGGAATATGTGTATCTGAAGAACTTTTTAGAAACTAAGCATGACTCAGAAGAATGGAAGTCTAAACACTCCGTGGAAAAAGGGTTGATTTACTTTCTTAAGGAAACCGAAAATCCTGAATGCAGATGCCAGCTGCTGAATTATGCGAGTATTTGCTTTCTATTCCCTCACACAATGGCACTATGGAAAGGGTATTTTCGCTAATGTCGGCCTAGTGGACTGATGAAAAAATCGACCGCTGCCAGGGACTGTGGTATCAATCTTACAGAGCCAGTTTAACTACAAACTGATTTACATGGAGTTTTATAAATACATAAAAGGGAAAAAGGACTTACTGAAAAGGGTGAAATCATCCGCAAAATATGGTGTACCAGCTACTTCTGCCGCTTCAAATTCCATGTAATTGTGTTCTAAATCAAAACTAATTAAATAAATTTTTTACTTCATTTCTACACCCCCATCTCAGACTGTCCCGATGAGACCCCAATTAGATATAATAACTCTAGTGTGCATTACAGTTGTAGTCAACATGGGTCTGTGCAAGGTGAGCCGCGCGGAGTGGCCGCGTGGTTTGACGCGTCATGTCACGGGCTGCGTGGCCCCTCCCGGCGGAGGTTCGAGTCCTCCCTCGGGCATGGGTGTGTGTGTTGTTGTTAACATACGTTAGTTTAAGTTAGAGATTAAGTAGTGTGTAAGTCTAGGGACCGATGACCTAAGCAGTTTGGTCCCTTAGGAATTCACACACATTAATCTGTAAAAGGTGAGCGGAGCTTAACTCGTAAAGCTATTTTGTCAAAACAAAAACAATAGTGCTGCTGCTCTTTGTGAGAATCGATGCATTAAAGGTATCCTGAAGGTCCTCTTTCACATCGGGGTCCAATAACATGGTTCGGAAGTTCGAATTAACTGGCGATTTGGGAGTTGCTCTGGAGAAGGCCGTCGGTCAATTACGCCACAAATTGTTGAAAATGTTACTATTGTTATAGCTTAGAATGCTGGAAGCAATACGCGATCTTCAAGCAGTGTCGAGCTGTGTCTCTGCAGCTAAAAATTCTACAGTCCACTGCTTGAAAAGTGCTGTGAACAATATTGTGAAGTGAAATGGTGATTAAATCAAGACCCTAAGCTGTCGACAGGCGTTGGTATGTATCAACAGGGACAGTTGAAAATGTGTGCCCCCACCGAGACTCGAACCCGGAATCTCCTGCTTACATGGCAGACACTCTATCCATCTGAGCTACCAAGGACACAGAGGATAGTGCGACTACAGGAATTTATCCCTTGCACGCTCCCCGTGAGACCCACATTCCCAACTTAATGTCCACACACTACATTCTACATCTACATCTACATTTATACTCCGCAAGCCACCCAACGGTGTGTGGCGGAGGGTGTTCCAGAAACTTTCATTGTCCTACGATCACTGGTTTCTCATGGGGGCCCTTTCAATTAGCAAAGGTTTAATTAGCACCAACCTGTATATAACTGTGAAGTGCCGTAGGTCCTACTGTGGCGCTACATTCATTGTGCCCCTGCCCATTACACTCATTACTCGCGGCAGACAATCTTACCGAGTCCCGTAAGAGTTTGGGCAATGCTTATGCATCCAGCACAGAAGAAGGTCAATGGCCAGTTAGCCTTAACTATGATTTTGTGAAGTGGTATCTCTTGTGCGGTTCCAGGCTGTCGTGGATGCGGATCGTCATCACATTGAGCAATGTTTGTAACCTTGAATACAAACATGGTAGGCAGTTAATAAATATTAACACTTTTATGCATTTCCATACAAAAAAATTCCAGAAACTTTCATTGTCCTACGATCACTGGTTTCTCATGGGAGCCCCCTCAATTAGCAAAGGTTTAATTAACACCAACCTGTATATAACTTTGAAGTGCTTTAGGTCCTACTGTGGCGCTGGCTACATACAATGAAAGTAATGTTCGTGACAGTAACAAACAGTCTTTGTACTGATACAATCACATAAGTCATTGATAGTATTAATGTTCAGTAGAATCGGGCTACATTGATGTATTTCTTCACTGCAGTCCTTCGTATTAAGGTTGATATGAGTCTGAAAGTTCACTGAATCTGGAGAGAAGCTCTGAGTGCAGCTGCTTAAAAAAGATGCATTGGCGTATCAGATTCACAAGCAGTAAAATAATCTGAATTCAGCATTCTCTGGTGGCTTGTGTGAGTGAAGCCGCCATCGAAGACAGCAAGCGATGGAAGAGTGACTTCACCTGGCGGCACGCTGCTATCTCCCACGTAACTGTTAAGGCTCCCAATGCACCAGGTGCAGTCCTTGAAAATGCAGTCAAAACTGCACTACCATCCAGTATCCTTGACCTCCATCTGTTGTAGAATCTTGGAGCTTATTCTGAGTTTAAAAGTAATCAGATATCTCTAGCATAATGACCTCTTACACATTAGCCAGCATGGATTCCAAAAACGTTGGTCATGCAAAGCCCAACTCGCACTTTTCTCACAAGCCATTCTGAAAGCCATCAGTCAAGGCAGTCAGCTAGAGGAATATTTCTTAAGTTCCGAAATCATTCGCCTCAGTAACACATATGAAGTTGTTATAGAAAGCACAATCAAATAGAATATCAAACAAAAATTGTGACTGAACTGATGATAATTCGATAGGCTGGACCCAGTCTGTCGTCGCCAGATGTAGAAGTAACTTCAAGTCTGACCCAGGGAAGTGTGTTGGGACCCTAGCTGTTCACGCCTGTACATGGTCCAGTCACATTAACATTCAATGTCAACATGCAATAACCACTCACAGACGATAGGTGGCAGCACTAGCAGTGGAGGCAATATAAAACGTGTCAGGGGGACCCGGAAACAAGTGCAGTAGTTGTCACAGTGCGGAAATTGAGCGATTTATCTAACGTCCAAAAGGTCCTGATCATTGGCTTTCAGGCCAAGGATGGAAGCATTTCCAAACGGTTAAGTTTGTAAATTGTTCGTTTGCTGCCATGGTTAAAGTATACAATGTGTGGCAAAATGGCACTATCCAAAACAGATGCTGAGACAACTGCACACCTGCAAACCTTCAAAAACCAAAAATCAGGAGATTCAGTTTTAAAAATCAGGAGAAATCGGGAGATATGAAAGATCAAAAAGCTGTGGCTCATTTTTGTATACACCTTTGCCATTTCTCCGATAATTGCGACAGTTTTTGTCCTTCCGCAGCTGTATTTTTTTCACTATACTGCTATCCGGAAACATTTTCCGGAACAGGTGATTCGCATGGTCAGCGCAATTAATCGGCAAATTATGTTCTAAAATAAAAGGTGTAAATAAACATTCAGCATTTATCACTCCATCACTTTCGCTTTTGTCGCTGAATTCCAGTTTTTTATTGTTATTGACGCACTTCACATGGTCTCGGTGCTTTTTTGTTTCCACACGTTTGGAAACATCACTTTTTCCACCATGTGATACACAAATATCACATCGGCAAACGGTACAAAAAACCAACACACGTCCAAGCAGAACACTGTGCACTACCGAGGTTACTACATGTGCACTACGGGACACGGGTACATCTTCGACAAAACGCGCGGGAAAGTGGAAAAATAACTATCGATATACAGGGTGTTACAAAAAGGTACGGCCAAACTTTCAGGCAACATTCCTCACACACAAAGAAAGAAAATATGTTACGTGGACATGTGTCCGGAAACGCTTACTTTCCATGTTAGAGCTCATTTTATTACTTCTCTTCAAATCACATTAATCATGGAATGTGTACTTGTGGAGGCCAATCAGCTGCTGATAGTGCCTGCACACGCTGTACATGGTACGGAAACAACTGGTTCTCCCGTAGCACTCTCCATACAGTGACGTGGTCAACGTTACCTTGTACACCAGCAACTTCTCTGACGCTGACATTAGGGTTATCGTCAACTGCACGAAGAATTGCCTCGTCCATTGCAGGTGTCCTCGTCGTTCCAGGTCTTCCCCAGCCGCGAGTCATAGGCTGGAATGTTCCGTGCTCCCTAAGACGCCGATCAATTGCTTCGAACGTCTTCCTGTCGGGACACCTTCGTTCTGGAAATCTGTCTCGATACAAACGTACCGCGCCACGACTATTGCCCCGTGCTAATCCATACATCAAATGGGCATCTGCCAACTCCGCATTTGTAAACATTGCACTGACTGCAAAACCACGTTCGTGATGAACACTAACCTGTTGATGCTACGTACTGATGTGCTTGATGCTAGTACTGTAGAGCAATGAGTCTCATGTCAACACAAGCACCCAAGTCAACATTACCTTCCTTCAATTGGGCCAACTGGCGGTGAATCGAGGAAGTACAGTACATACTGACGAAACTAAAATGAGCTCTAACATGGAAATTAAGCGTTTCCGGACACATGTCCACATAACATCTTTTCTTTATTCGTGTGTGAGGAATGTTTCCTGAAAGTTTGGCCGTATCTTTTTGTAACACCCTGTATAAATCGCGCGCGACTTCCTGATTTCTATAAACTTCGGTACGTATCGATTAAGGTCGACTAATACGCAAACGAATTCCGGCAACTGGCGAAAAAAAGAAACTGAAATGGCGGATTTTCAAAACAAATATCGTAAGTTTGACGATAACTGGTAAAAATCGGGAGAAATACTGGAATAATCGGGAGGCGGGAGAAAAAGTGGAAAATCGGGAGTCTCCCGCCTAAATCGGGAGAGTTGGCAGGTATGCAACTGTGCTGCACCACGGGGCACACAGAACGGAGATGAACGATAACTGTGGCGATGTGCACGGGCGAACCGATTTGCAACTGACCACCCAAATGAACCAGGGGGCTACCAACATTGTCTCTTCAACGGCCATTCAGCATATGTTGCTATGTATGGGCCTCTGCAGGTCGTACTGGTGCATGCATCCATTCTGACTGACGATGAAGGCTGGAATTTCCACGCTTATATCCCAACTGGACGTCCACTGAGGGGCAACAGGTGAACTTTTCAGATGAACCACATTTTTTGCTCCGATGTACAAAAGGCCGTTGGTGTGTCCAGCGTGAAACACGTGAAACCAAACACCTTGCAACAATCGTTGGAACATTCCAGGAAGGAGGAAGGAACATAACAGTCTGGGGAATATTTTCGTGGCATTCCCTGGGTGGTCTCATCATTTTGGAAAGCATAATGTATCAACGCAAGCATGCATCCGTCCTCGGGGTGCATGTCCGCCGCTACATGCAGTTTGTTTTTCCTCAGCACGGTGGCATCTACCAGCAGGACAATGCAATGTGTCATAAAGTTCACAGTGTACGTGTGTGGTTCAAACAGCACCAAATTCCCCAGATTTAAACCCAATGGAGAATCTGTGGGACCTCGTTAATCGGGCTGTTCACACCACGGATTCTCAACTGAGAAACCTAGTGCAGCTGTCCACAGCACTGGAGTCGGCATGGCTCCAAGCCCCTTTCGGGACCTTCCAGATCCTCAATGACTCTCTTCCTGTACGTCTCACAGCTGTCCACGCTGGAAAAGTTGATTACTCAGGTTTTGGAACAGCAGCCACATTAATGTGTATGGACAGTGGTATAATGAAGTTGAAGACTGTACTATAGTACCTCTGACTTTTCACAAATGATGCAATTATCTGTAATGATAAAAGGTACACAAATATTCAGTTAGATTTTAATTAGATTACAAAGCTGTGCAGAGACTGGCGTCTTGTTTTAAAGGTTCAGAAATGCAACACTGTGCACTTCGCAAAACGAATATAATGTAGTATCTTTTAACTGCAATGTCAGTCACAACTCGAATCTGTCAGGTCAGTGGTCGTCAAACTTTTTTCTTTAAGAGGTGGGCTGTTACTGAGGGTGGGACCGTGAGGGGGGGGGGGGGGGATGGGAGGCAGCATCTTGGGTCCCATATGTACCAATCTTCTTACAAATTTTTAACCTATATAAATTAGTATGTTACAAGCCCTCAGCAGACTAGCTACAGTAAGTGAGTGCTAAGTTGGTTGCTGGCCCCCAAGTACTGATCGTTAAAAGTCGGCACCATTCGGAACAGTTTTTATTTATTTTATTTACGCGTCATTTTGTCAAGTTCCGTAGGACCAAATTGGGAACAAATCTCCAAGGTCATAGAACGTGTCAATACATGAAATTACAACATAAAAGTAATAACAGACAAAAATAAATGTTTATGAACCCGAAAAATGTCAGTCCATAAGTTTAAGTAAGCGCAATCAACAACACAATAAGAATAAGCTTAATTTTTTAAGGAACTGTCGAAGCTGCGTTGGTAAAGTAGCGTAACTTCAAGCGCTGATAGAAAGCACCGAAGCTGAAATCGCTATAGGTACGGAAAGCTGCCGAAATTTTTACAAAGGCACAGACGGTGTTTAGAAAGGATAGATTGCATGCAACCGGTGGTGGCGTGTTTGTCGCTGTTAGTAGTAGTTTATCCTGTAGTGAAATAGAAGTGGATAGTTCCTGTGAATTATTATGGGTGGAGGTTATATTCAACAACCGACCTAGGTTAATAATTGGCTCCTTTTACCTTCCTCCCGACTCAGCAGCATTAGTGGCAGAACAACTGAGAGAAAATTTGGAATACATTTCACATAAATTTTCTCAGCATGTTATAGTCTTAGGTGGAGATTTCAACTTACCAGATATAGACTGGGACACTCAGATGTTTAGGACGGGTGGTAGGGACAGAGCATCGAGTGACATTATACTTAGTGCACTATCCGAAAATTACCTCGAGCAATTAAACAGAGAACCGACTCGTGGAGATAACATCTTGCACCTACTGATAACAAACAGACCCGAACTTTTCGACTCTGTAAGCGCAGAACAGGGAATCAGTGATCAAGGCCGTTGCAGCATCCCTGAATATGGAAGTAAATAGGAATATAAAAAAAGGGAGGAAGCTTTACCTGTTTAGCAAGAGTAATAGGAGGCAGATTTCAGAGTACCTAACAGATCAAAACGAAAATTTCAGTTCCGACTCTGACAAAGTTGAGTGTTTATGGAAATAGTTCAATGCAATCGTAAAATGCGTTTTAGATAGGTACGTGCCGAGTAAAACTGTGAGGGACAGGAAAAACCCACCCTGGTTCAACAACAAAGTTAGGAAACTACTGCGAAAGTAAAGAGAGCTTCACTGCAAGTTTAAGCGCAGCCAAAACCTCTCAGACAAACAGAAGCTAAACGATGTCAAAGTTAGCGTAAGGTGGGATATGCGTGAAGCGTTCAGTGAATTCGAAAGTAAAATTCTATGTACCGACTTGACAGAAAATCCTAGGAAGTTCTGGTCTTACGTTAAATCAGTAAGTGGATCGAAACAGCATATCCAGACACTCTGGGATGATGATAGCACTGAAACAGAAGATGACACTCGTAAAGCTGAAATACTAAACACCTTTTTCCAAAGATGTTTCACAGAGGAAGACCGCACTGCAGTTCCTTCTCTAAATCCTCGCGCAAACGAAAAAATGGCTGACATCAAAATAAGTGTCCAAGGAATAGAAAAGCAACTGAAATCACTCAACAGAGGAACGTCCACTGGACCTGACTGGATACCAATTCGATTCTACACAGAGTACGCGAAAGAACTTGCCCCCTTCTGACAGCCGTGTACCGCAAGTCTCTAGAGGAACGGAAGTTTCCAAATGATTGGAAAAGAGCACAGGTAGCCCCAGTTTTCAAGAAGGGTCGTCGAGCAGAGACGCAAAACTATAGGCCTATATCCCTGACATTGATCTGTTGTAGAATTTTAGAACATGTTTTTTGCTCGCGTATCATGTCATTTCTGGAAACCCAGAATCTACTCTGAAGGAATCAACATGGATTCCGGAAACAGCGATTGTGTGAGACCCAACTCGCTTTACTTGTTCATGAGACCCAGAAAATATTAGATACAGGCTCCCAGGTAGATGCTATTTTCCTTGACTTCCGGAAGGCGTTCAATACAGTTCCGCACTGTCGCTTGATAAACAAAGTAAGAGCCTACGGAATATCAGACCAGCTGTGTAGCTGGATTGAAGAGTTTTTAGCAAACAGAACACAGCATGTTGTTCTCAATGGAGAGACGTTTACAGACGTAAAGTAACCTCTGGCGTGCCACAGGGGAGTGTTATGGGACCATTGCTTTTCACAACATATATAAATGACCTAGTAGATAGTGTCGGAAGTTCCATGCGGCTTTTCGCGGATGATGCTGTAGTATACAGAGAAGTTGCAACATTAGAAAATTGTAGGGAAATGCCGGGAGATCTGCAGCAGATAGGCACTTGGTGCAGGGAGTGGCAACTGACCCTTAATGTATTGCGAATACATAGAAAGAAGGATCCTTTATTGTATGATTATATGATAGTGGAACAAACACTGGTAGCAGTTACTTCTGTAAAATATCTGGGAGTATGCGTACAGAACGGTTTGAAGTGGAATGATCATATAAAATTAATTGTTGGTAAGGCGGGTGCCAGGTTGAGATTCATTGGGAGAGTTCTTAGAAAATGTAGTCCATCAACAAAGGAGGTGGCTTACAAAACACTCGTTCGACCTATACTTGAGTATTGCTCATCAGTGTGGGATCCGTACCAGAAAGGGTTGATGGAGGAGATAGAGAAGATCCAAAGAAGAACGGCGCGTTTCGTCACAGAGTTATTTGGTAAGCGTGATAGCGTTACGGAGATGTTTAGCAAACTCAAGTGGCAGACTCTGCAAGAGAGGCGCTCTGCATCGCGGTGTAGCTTGCTGTCCAGGTTTCGAGAGGGTGCGTTTCTGGACGAGATATCGAATATATTGCTTCCCCCTACTTACACCTCCCGAGGAGATCACGAATGTAAAATTAGAGAGATTCGAGCGCGCACGGAGGCTTTCCGGCAGTTGTTCTTCCCTAGAACCATACGCGACTGGAACAGGAAAGGGAGGTAATGACAGTGGCAAGTAAAGTGCCCTCCGCCACACACCGTTGAAGTTGAAACGTCCCCTTAGAACAATTTATACAAAACTGTGCTTAACCTGATACACAATATTATTTAGCGCAACGCAATCTGACTATCAAAAATCCCTGCAAAATAATGGCCCTGAATAACATTAAACTATACCTTTCAGAAATTACTTACCTCACAAAAATCTTCGTTGCTCGAACTACTGCAATACAGCGAGTGCCACTACTGCCAGCTAAATAAAAGATTCAAACTACTGAAGGCACTAACTACTGATAGAGATAGTTACCAGATGAAAGATATTAATAGAGAACAAACAATGTATTTACCTTAATATTCATAATTGACATCCAGTATTACAAATTATCAAAACTCCGCCATCTCTCTCCCCACATCCACCACTGCTGGCGGCTCACCTCCAACTGTGCAACGCTACGCGCTGTTCACATCCAGCTATAGCAGTTCATGACAACAATGGCAGACAACAATGCAAACTAGCCACAGACTGCACACCGCACAGCCAGTGATTTTTATATAGAGCGCTACGTAACTTTGCCAATAAGAAAATATAAACAGCCTACTTACATAGCCCCCATGCTCCCCACAAAAAATTTTACAAATTTTTTTGGCCAGTGGCCAATAATGATTTGAGAAAATTTTTTATAATTACACTAACAAAGATATCCAATGCACACACTTATTGAAACAATGTTGGTCAAAAGCTAAAATTTTCTCACAGTCCATAAAGACAGTCCTGATCGTTCATCACAATAGTAATTACAGTTTTTTTTTCACATTGTCTCATTAGTAAAAAAAATTGCACACAGAAGTAGTGGATTTCCATGCAGTCTTGAAGAAGTAGTGTGGTCCTTCCAATGGAAAGACAGTGCTGACTCTTGACATGCAGACAGGTAATGGGCCACAACAGAGCAAACCCACAGCAGAGTCATTCGACGTTTTGAAGAAGATTGGTAGATAGGTCATCACAGAGTAGACCTACTGTAGTCCTGGTAGAGATTGTGGTATTGGTGGGCCACCAGAGGTGCAGACCCACTGCAGTCCTTGTAGAAAGTGTGGACAGGCCCACTGTAGTCCTGGTAGAGATTGTGGTATTGGTGGGCCACCAGAGATGCAGACCCACTGTAGTCCTTGTAGAGACGGCCAGCAGCCATCTGTTGCGACTGTGCGGGTGCACAATCACCAGTGAAGAGTCTTGCAGTTAATATAACAAGTCCATAACCACCACTTGTGCACTCACAAAGTTTTTGGAATGAGTTTTTGCAAGTTGCGTAACCGAATCGGTAGATGCAACTGAGTCCATTTTAGCTTGCAAGGTCTCATGATTTTCATGAACAATAGTTTGCAGTTCTTTTATGGCTGCTTCGTGATTCTGTAATGCATTTTCATGACGCGAAAAAATAGGTTGGAAATGCTCACAAATTTGTGTTTTTACGTCATTACAGATTTTTTGACATTTCGATTCGATGTTATGTAACTCAGTAGTTAAATCTTCACGTGTTTGTTCAAGTGTGGTGTCTAACTTTTGAAGATTTTGTTCCATTGTGTCTAACTTTTTAAGATTTTGTTCCACTGTGTCTAACTTTTGCTGTGTTTGTCTCTGGTATTGTTCCATTGTGTCTAACTTTTGAAGCTTTTGCTGTGTTTGTCTCTGATTTTGTTCCATTGTGTCTAACTTTTGAAGATTTTGTCCCATTTGTTTCTGATTTTGTTCAAGCGTTGTGTCTAACTTTTGTAGCCTTTGTCCCATTTGTTGCATTAACTGTAATAACAATGCACTGGTGTCTGAAACATGTTCCTCAGTGCTTTTCGGCAGTGAATTTGCACCGGCAACATTCACATTTTGACAAGCGGAAAATGTGTCTTGACTCATTTGAGAAAACGGTGAGGACGCAAAACCTGAATCTACAGTATTTGCAGAATTGTGTCCTATCATTTCGGATTCCTGAGGCGAGCTGTTGCCGACCGATCGATCGATAATGTTTCCCTGTTCACTACCTGTTTCACTGCCTACGCCATTGTTTGACGCCCGCTCCATTTCCCTATGCACAGTTACCAAATTACTACTTTGAATATTAGTTAATTCATTACATGGTGGGGCCAACACACTGCTTTCGTCTTCACTGTCATTTCTCAGCTTACTTTGGAGCCGAGTGTTACGTTTTTCACACGCCATTATTGTCACAATATTTCACACGATAACACAGAAAAGCACAATTTGAATAGCAAAAATAAAAGAACACATTAACATAGCACTGAAAATAATATGTAGTTAATTACAAGCGCAGCTGCGAAATACTTGGTGCAAATCTACATGCATGCCACAACTGTTTTACAGTACAACAATGAAAGACTGCAACTACAAAGGAGATTCTCTCTACAATTACGCACTAGCAATAAACAAAAGCTACACTAAATACACAAACTACAAGAAAAAAATCAGAAGATTCCAGTGAGGTATCCTGGCAGGGTCGCCATATGAAACGTCCCCTTAGAACAATTTATACAAAACTGTGCTTAACCTGATACACAATATTATTTAGCGCAACGCAATCTGACTATCAAAAATCCCTGCAAAATAATGGCCCTGAATAACATTAAACTATACCTTTCAGAAATTACTTACCTCACAAAAATCTTCGTTGCTCGAACTACTGCAATACAGCGAGTGCCACTACTGCCAGCTAAATAAAAGATTCAAACTACTGAAGGCACTAACTACTGATAGAGATAGTTACCAGATGAAAGATATTAATAGAGAACAAACAATGTATTTACCTTAATATTCATAATTGACATCCAGTATTACAAATTATCAAAACTCCGCCATCTCTCTCCCCACATCCACCACTGCTGGCGGCTCACCTCCAACTGTGCAACGCTACGCGCTGTTCACATCCAGCTATAGCAGTTCATGACAACAATGGCAGACAACAATGCAAACTAGCCACAGACTGCACACAGCACAGCCAGTGATTTTCATATAGAGCGCTACGTAACTTTGCCAATAAGAAAATATAAACAGCCTACTTACAAAGTAAAGTGCCCTCCGCCACACACCGTTGGGTGGCTTGCGGAGTATAAATGTAGATGTAGATGTAGGCAGAATAGAAGGAGTGACCCATGAGGAAACTCTTCAGTTCCGATGGATTACTGCTAAGATTTTTGAATTCGAGTGGTAGCTTATTGAATATGGATGCAGTATACTGCACACCTTTTTGCACAGGAGTTAAGGAAGTCCGATCCAAATGCAGGCTTGATTTCTGCCGAGTATTAACCGAGTGAAAGCTGCTTATTCTTGGGAATAAGCTAATATTGTTACCAAGAAATGACAGTAAGTGAACGGAGGTCGACAAGAGGTTCTTGAGCTTACACCACTTATTGCCCGAACAGTCCGTTACTGAGCTAAAAATATCCTTTTAGAATGGGAAGATTTACACCAAAATATAATACCATACGACATAAGCGAATGAAAATAAGCAAAGTAGACTAATTTTCGTGTCGTACCATCACTCACTTCTGATACCGTTCGAATAGCACAAATGGCAGTATAAATCTTCGAACGTGGTCCTGAGCGTGGACTTTCCACGACAGCTTACTATCTATCTGAATACGTAGAAATTTGAAATGTTCAGTTTCACTAATCATATGCCCGTTCTGTGAAATTAAAATGTCAAGTTTTGTTGAATTGTATGTTAGACAGTGTAAAAACTAGGTCTTACTGTGATTTAGCGTTAGTTTATTTTCTACAAGCCATGAACTTAGGTCATGTTCTGTACCATTTGAAACTGAGCCAATGTTGTGCACAACATCCTTTACTAACAAAGCTAGTGTTATAAGCAAACAGAAATATTTTGGAGTTACCCGTAATACTAAAGGGCTTATCATGTATATAAATAAGGAACAGGAGTGGCCCCAACACTGATCCCTGGGGACCCGCCATTTGACAGTACCCCACATTACAGCCGTTATCAACATTGTGAATAATGACCTACCTGTTGCTAAAGTAAAAGGTGAACCAATTGTTTGCTACTCCCCATATTCCGTAATGGTCCAACTTCTGCTGAAATATTTTGTGATCAACACAATCAAATGCCTTAGTTAAATAAAAAAATATGCCAAGCGTTCGAAACCTTTTGTTTAGCCCATCCAGTACCTCACAGAGAAAAGAGAATATAGCATTTTCAGTTGTTAAGCGCCTTCTAAAGCTTAACTGTACATTTGATAGCAAATCGTGTGATGTAAAATGATCAATTATCCTTACATACACAGCCTTTTCAATAACTTCTGCAAACACTGTTAGCATAGAAATAGGTCTAAAATTACCTACATTATCCCTTTCTCCCTTTTTATAAAGCGGCTTTACTACTGAGCACTTTAATCACTCGGGAAACTGACAATTCCTAAAGGAAAAATTACAAATATGGCTAAATACAGGGCTAACATGTGCAGCACAGTACTTAAATATTCTGGTAGACACTCCATAATAACCATGAGAGTCCTTAGTCTGCAGTGATTTAATGACTCAATCCCCCTCTTGTCTGTATCACAGAGGAGTATTTCAGACATCAATCTCGGAAACGCATTTGCCAAGAAAGCTACATGATTTCCAGTAGAAACTAAATTTTTATTTAATTCACCAACAATGCTCAGAAAATGATTGTTAAATGCTGTACATATATCTGATTTGTCAGCAACAGAAATATTTTTACTATGAACTGACTTTATATCGTCGAGCTTGTGCTGCTGACCAGACTCTTCATTCACAACTGACCATATGGTTTTAATTTTATCCTGTGAATTAGCTATTCTATTTACATACCACATACTCTTTGCCTTCCTAATAACATTTTAAAGTACCTTATAGCACTGTTTGTAATGGGCTACTGTAGCTTATTTGTGAATACTTTCAACATTCTTATATAATTCCCGCTTTGTTCTACAAGATATCCTTATCGCACTAGTCAGCCACCTGGGCTGTACCCCGTTTAGAACTTTCTAATGGAAAGCCGACTGTTCTCCGTTTCAGACTGCTGCCACCCTCAACGATCCCAAAGCTGTGATACAGTTAGGCTGACCAGATTTTAGAGATAAAAAACTGGACCACTTTTGTTTGTACTTTATATCTAACTTCATTACTACACTTAAACTCAGCTTTCTTGTCACTTGTAGTGATATTTTGA
This sequence comes from Schistocerca cancellata, assembly GCF_023864275.1. Taxonomy (NCBI): domain Eukaryota; kingdom Metazoa; phylum Arthropoda; class Insecta; order Orthoptera; family Acrididae; genus Schistocerca; species Schistocerca cancellata. Next base: position 518,091,692 of record NC_064628.1, on the reverse strand, counting down.
AATCGGCAACAAGCCTGTGGTGATGTAGCAGCTGAGAAACCCATAGCAAGAATGTGTCTTCATTTTGTGAATTGGAAAGAAAAATGTAGATACATTACACTTAAATAAATTCTCCGCTTCAGAAATAAAAAATCTGATACATATTTTTATTGTAATAGCCTGGATATATTTTCTGCAATGTTTAGTCACTTACTAGGTACTTATGTTCAAATTATTGACCCTAAAAACTATGTAATATTACTAATCAGCAATCAAATACAAATTATACATGCTGTACCAAGATTTATGATTTCAGATTGTTGGGGCAAGCGTGCATACACGACAAACAACGTTCAATTCACGTAGTGTCGCTCACATTCTTCACAAAATCAATTTTCATACGGCTGCAGTCCCGTTAGGGGAAATGTTCAAATTAATTTATGTTCCTTTACATGTCCTTTGGTTTTGTTTTTGCTTGTCCAGTGGACCATAAAGTGGAAGATTGGCAAGTTAAAGGTGAGGGTAGGTAATACCTGCTTCTCTTTTCAACATATCTCTTACTCCTTCTTTAGGCGTAAGACCAGTTAAACCACATAAGGCGAAAACATATATTTCTATAACGTCCTACTTCTAGAAAATTTGTTTTTCACAAATATGTAATTAAGTGAAAAATACTAGTTGACGCATTTTCTTCCTCAGTTAAAAACCGTGGCAGTTTGTGTCCCAAATGATTTTCTCGGGACACCAGCACATTTATGTGAAAGCCAGAACTGTCTCGGCAAAACAAAGACGTCTGATAACGATAGATATAGTAATTGCCTATTGAAGTGTTGTGTTGACTGTGTGAATAAATGATTATATAGTTGGCTAATAACAGTCACTATCGTTATATTTAAATGCATTTTGCAACACGAGACACGATCACAAATGTTTATTAAATGTTTTGAATGTCATTTTTTTTCTATTCATTGCGTTGTATTACAACAGTCTTAATTTTGATTTCGTATACTGCATTTGAAGATGACCGCTTCTATCATGTGCATTCACGAATCCATGATACTTCCATTTGTCATTTATACCATAGCAGCTGATCGGAATGAGGCACAGCCGGCCGGGGTGGCCGAGCGGTTCTAGGCGCTACAGTCTGGAACCGCGCGACCGCTACGGTATCAGGTTCGAATCTTGCCTCGGGCATGTGTGTGTGATGTCCTTAGGTTAGTTAGGTTTAAGTAGTTCTAAGTTCTAGGGGACTGATGACCTCAGAAGTTAAGTCCCATAGTGCTCAGAGTCATATGAACCATTTGGAATGAGACACACATGCCCGTTTGTCAGCACTGGAAGACGAAAATAAAATCTTTCCCCTCTCACATTTTTCAACCACCCAGTGGCCACAGTATTTACCTCTCTGGCCCTGACGTTAAGGTGAGCTGGCGGCAGAATTTATAAATGTTAATTAAAATAAAGCACATCTTAAATTATTACTGTCTCTGTAAGTATTTCTGTTTGTTATTGAGCAGGAAAAGTATACCCTTAAGAAGCTTTCAATTCTAGTTGTTGTTTTAGGATTCCACTGTTAGTTACTAGATGCATATTACCATAACATGGCCCACCATAACGTGGGCCACCGAATGATTGGGGTCACAGTTTGACGACCACTGGGTCAGCTCCGTACATATACACTATGTGATCAAAAGTATCCGGACACCTGGCTGAAAATGAGTTACAAGTTCGTGGCGCCCTCTATCGGTAACGTTGGAATTCAATATGGTGTTGGCCCACCCTTCGCCTTGATGACAGCTTCCACTCTCGCAGGCATACGTTCAATCAGATGCTGTAAGATTTCTTGGGGAATGGCACCCCATTCTTCACAGAGTGCTGCACTGAGGAGAATTATCGATGTCGGACGGTGAGGTCTGGCACGAAGTTAGCGTTCCAAAACATCCCAAAGGTGTGCTATAGGATTCAGGTTAGGACTGTGTGCAGGTCAGTCCATTACAGGGAAGTTATTCTCGTGTCACCACTCCGTCACAGGCTGTACATTATGAACAGGTGATCGTTCGTGTTGAAAGACGCAGTCGCCATCCCCGAATTGCTCTACAACAATGGGAAGCAAGAAGGTGCTTAAAACATTAATATAGGTCTGTGCTGTGATAGTGCCACGCAAAACAATAAGGGATGCAATCCTCCTTCATGAAAAACACGACCACACCATAACACCAACACGACCACACCGTAACACCACCGCCTCCGAATTTTACTGTTGTCACTACACACACTGGCAGATGACGTTCACTGGGCATTCGCCATACTCACACCCTGCCGATCGCTATATTATGTACCGTGATTATTCGTCACTCCACACAACATTTTTCCACTGTTCAATCATCCAATGTTTACGCTCCTTACACCAAGCGGGGTGTCGTTTGGCATTTACCGGTGTGATGTGTTGCTTATGAGCAGCCGCTCGACCATGAAATCCAAGTTTTCTCACCTCAGTCTAACTGTCATAGTACTTGCAGTGGATCCAGATGCAGTTTGGAATTCCTGTGTGATGTTCTGGACCGATGTCTGCATATTATATGTTACAACCCTCTTCAACCGTCGGCGGTCTCTGTCAGACAACAGACGAGGTCGGCTTGTTCACTTTTGTGCTCTAAATACCTCTTCACGTTTCCTCTTCACTATCACATCGGAAACAGTGGACCTAGGAATGTTTAGGAGAGTTGAAATCTCGTGTACAGACGTATGACACAAGTGACACCCAATCATCTGACCACGTTCGAAGTCCGTGAGTTCCGCGGAGCGCCACATTCTGCTCTCTCACGATGTCTACTGAGATCGCTGATATCGAGTACCTGGCAGTAGGTGGCAGCACAATGCATGTAATATGAAAAACGTATGCTTTTGGGAGTGTCAGGATACTTTTGATCACATAGTGCACCCGGGTGTAACAATTTATAAGATATCAAATAGAATGGTCACAAGGACTCCGTTGTAGGTGAAGCTGATGCAGAATTCGGTTGACTGAAACGATAATAGGAAAATGCAACCCATCTATGAAGAAGAATGTTTACAAAACACTCGTACGATCCAACCTAGAATATTTGTTGTTTATTTTTCTACATTTTCTTTGTGTGGAACTAGCACAACGATGGCTTTTGTAAACGTCAGAACTAACGATATGACAACGCCAAGCGTGTGGAACCAGTACAAAACAGGACTGACAGGGGTTATCGAGCGTATACAAAGAAGAGCAGCACAAAAAGTCACGGATTTGTTTGACAAATAGGAAAGCGTCATGAAGATGATGAAAAAACTAAACTGGCCGATGCTTGAAGATGGACATAAACAAGGGTGTCCACAGAATTTTTACCCAAGAGGCGGCAAGATGCAAAACTCCCATTGCTTATATGACTGACTCAGGAAGTTTGAAAAGGTGTTGTGCCCCAAGAACTAAATCTGATAAGTACACAAAATTTATTGTATCTCAACAGACTGATCTAGCTGCTCTGTATTTTTAAAGCAGGTTCCTTTGGTACGTAAATGGAAACCTTATTTCAGTAGTATGGTATGTATACGCAAAGTGCTATTAATATGGATAGTGACTCCACAGTTGGACTCAACGATATGAAATTGCATCCTATTTCTATGTTGACTGCCATAACTAAGTTGAACAAAATGTATTTTGAAAGCTACATTTTTTGAACTGTAGTCCAGGGTCAATACACAGAAGTCACGATCAGAATATAGTTATAGTATTGAAATAAAATGTGACATGTAAGGCAAAAGACTCCCTAGCTCTAGCAGAAATGATAGGTAACAGAAAAAGATATATGCAAGAATCTTTTAATATTAGTTCCACATAAACGAAATAGTCTTTCTCTTGTTGTAGATTTATGCTTACCAATTAATAATACTACGTCCGATCGCCGTGTCCACCTACAAAATACTGACGTGTTCTTTATATTGTTGTAATCGGATCTTCATGATAACTCCGAAGTACACAGGTGGGCTTCTTGGTTTTCTGTACATTGCAGTGTTACTTGGAATAATGAGTCATATAACTTTTCACTGGTTCTTCCTTTGATGCACATCGGAAATACAGTCTTTTTACTTACTATCATAACCAAAATAGCTATCGCCAATTACACTCTAAAGTAACGTGAGTCTACCTTCGTTCATAAACAGAGAGCGAGTCCTTCCTCTTACCGAGGAACAGGAAAAACATTTTTTTTAACATTTGAAAATTAAAAATACATTACAGTAGGCGCAGGCTCTACGCTGGGCCACCGCTTCACATTTTCTCTCTGCCTTTGAAGAAAACGAAAACATAAAAGCAAGAAATGCAAAAGGTACCTCATAAAACGAATGTTCTTACAAATTATAACTCTCTCTGGATCCTGATCATCATTCTCGGTGCAGAGTTGGATTCGCTGACACGCGTGCCTGCTTGCCTGCCGAAGGATTTTGGTACTTACCATTCTCAAGGTACTGGTAATCACTTCTTTCAGCTCTTTAAAGGAAGTCATACGAGTTGCAGAAATCTTTTCTCATGAGGAGGACTGTATGATTATGTTTCTGTTCCCAATCTACAGTTCTGTAAATTATTGTTCTTTGTGTTAACTTCATTTTTGTTTTCAAAACAAATGACAGTTTGAACTGCACAGAATATAGATGTAGAGTTTAGCTGTTGGAGTGTGATTTTGGTCCTGTAAGAATAAGGAAGTTTCCAAATCATAATTTTGAATTTAAAATACTGTGCTTCTGCGATTAATTGTACAAGAAGACCAACAACTGGTGACTCCGGCGTGATGATGGTCCTGTAACAAAAAGGAACTTCCCAAATAATAATTCTGAATCTAAAATACTGTGTTTTGTGATAAATTGCTTGAGAAGACCAACAAGGACCACAGCCAATTAACGCACGTTGTTAAGTCCAGGCAGCCATGTAAGAGGCCCTCCACGTCCAAACAGCAATGGAAATTAGTTGTCCAACCAGACTCAAACAAAAGTCCAGTAGTGCCTAGGGGCAGCATCCTGTTGCATAACAACGTCATTCAGCAGGCCAACTTTGTCGAATTCAGGAACAACCAGTTACGCCCGGAGGTACGAAGCCCGTCAGAAGTTCATCGGAGGAATAAGGCCCGACACGGTCAATGGTAACACCTGCCCCATAGCATAACATGAGGAAAGCATTGGTTAGTTTCTTCATAATGATGAGAGTCGCTGGTAACACCAGCCCATAGCATAATATGTGCAGAATGTTGGTTAATTTCTTCATAATAATAAGCATGTCTTTCACTCAGATATAACCATTTTGAGACTGGGAGCTAAGATCACAGCACAATCATCTGTCATCATAATCTTGAGGCGAGCTGATAATGATAGAAAAGCTGCAAGGAACTGTTCGCTCGAATTACATTGCTTACTCATATCATGATCACTTAATGCTGCCAGGTTGAAATGAATGGTCACCTTCTTTCTTCATCCAATGACGCATGGGGGTTCTGGGAATGTTCATCTCCACCGACCGCTTCTCTGAGGATTTGTTTGGTGAACGAAGCAATGATGCAGTAATCGTTCAACGACTTCATTATCATTGTCGTATTTCTTTGGTCTCTCGTTTCATAGCGCATCTCTCACAGACCCAGTTGCAAACGCCTTTCCTTACAGTTTCTGAAGAGTAGCCTCCATTGGGGCTTCTTTCTTGAAGCGATTAAAAACGTTTCCCGTAATTTCATCATATGTCCCACCCATTCTTCTCACGCACCCATACTCTAAGAAGAAGGCATCCATCGGTTGTGAATCCACTTGTGTTCACCATTATAACACAAATGTTTACTTGAGAATCACCTACGTAGCAAAACAGAATACGGTCACATGCCATAGCATTCGCTAGAACCACAAGTAAAACAACACGATTTTCAGGTAGTGACGCCAGCATTATTGTTATTTAGGCGCACCAATTATCGCCTGCATTATTGTAATTTGAGTGACAGATGTATTGTAGGCACGTAGAATACATTTCCAGATCCATCTAACCGCGAAAGTATACGTTATGTTACCTGAACACTTTCTGATCGCGACTTCTGGCTCACCCTGTATTATTTGATGAACGCGACAAATCTCCAAAAATAATCTTCAAATTGGCCAGTAGATTAACTTTTAGCAGCTTAGGACTGCAACAAGATAATACTCATCTCTACAGCTGGCCAAGAAATTGTACACCTATGCTAAACCGAACGCATAATTCGTATTTCTGTGACTCATCGTGGTGCTATGTCGCATTCGCAGACTTTGGGAGGCTGCCGCTCCTCGAAAGCACATTTTTCGACCTTCAAATGTAAATTGTATTTGTTATTTTCAAATTAGGTGTTTGAGTCCATACATCAAGTATTCAGCTACATATATACTCCGCAAGCTACCTTATGGTGCATGGTGGAGGGCATCTTGTACCATTTCCTTTCCTGTTCCACTCGCACAGAGTGAAGAACAAAAACGATTATCTATATGCCTCCGTACCAGTCCTCATTCCTCTTATCTCATCTTCGTGGTCCTTACGTGAGCTACGTGTTGGCGGCAGTTGAATCGTTCTGCAGTCAGCTTCAAAAGCTGTTTCTCTAAATTTTCACAACAGTGACCCATGAAAAGAACGTCGTCTTCCCTTCAGGGATTCCAGTTCACGAAGCACCATTGAAGCACTCACGTCATGACTGAATCTATCGTCAACAAATCTAGAAGCACGTTTCTGAATTGCTTTGACGTCTTTCTTTAATCAGAACTGGTGGGGGTCCACCGTATTCAAGCGGTACTCAATAGTGCATCGCAGTACCGTTCTATGCCATGTCTCCTTTATACAAGAGTTACATTTTCCCAAAATTCTCCCAATAACCCGAAGTCGACCATCCCCCTTCCCTACTATCGTTCGTACGTGCCCGTTGTACGCCATGTTACTCTGCAGCGTTATGCCCAGCTATTTAATCGACGCAGCTGTGTAACGCAGCACACTACTAATGCTGTGTTCCAACATCATGTGATTGGTTTTCCCAGTCATCTGCATCAACTTGCATTTTTATAAATTTAGACCATGCTGCCACTCATTACATCAACTAGCAATTCTGTCTACCCTAACTTAAGGTACAGATGTACATATCTAACTATACAGGGGGCGTTTGAAAAGTCCATGCAGAAATAAAAACTACTTAAATGTTTGAGGTAAACTTTTTTAGTTTTCGACATGGTCTCCTTTTAAACTTATACACTTTGTTCAACGCTGTTCTAATTTGTTGATCCTTTCCGAATAATAGGAATTGTCCAAGTCTGCAAAATAGCTATTAGTTGCTGCAATCACCTCCTTGTTTGAATAAAATCTTTGTCCCGTCAGACATTTCTTCAAATTGGGGAACAAATAGTAGCCCACTGTTTAGATTGTTGTTTGGTCTCAGGAGTATAGTAATGTATCTGTGTTTCATCTACAGTGATGAAACGATGCTTAAAGTCCTGCGGATTCTTCCTGAACAGTTGCAAACCGTCCTTGCAACACTCACACGATTCCGTTTTTGGTCAAGCATGAACAATCGTGGAACCCATCTTGCGGATAGCTTTCTCATGTCCAAATGTTTATGCAAAATATTATGTACCCGTTCATTCGTGATGCCCACAGCACTAGCAATCTCACGCACCTTAACTCTTCTGTCGTCCATCACCATATCATGGATTTTATCAATAATTTCTGGAGTCGTAACCTCCACAGGGCGTCCAGAACGTTCAGCATCACTTGTGCCCATATGGCCACTCCGAAAATTTTGAAACCACTTATAAACTGTTCTAATCGAAGGTGCAGAGTCGCCGTAATGTTTATCAGTCTTCTCTAGTCACCTGAGGCGTTTTGCCTTTCATAAAGTAATGTTTATCACCACACGAAATTCTTTTTCGTCCATTTTTTGACAATCACTCGACTTCCTTGATTCATACGAATGCCAAACACAAGGAAGTAGACCAATATGGCTGAAACTTGGTGTGCGTTCTTTCCAAAGATGCTACTAACTAAATATGACCTCAATCACGGCCGCCTTGTACACTGAGGTGACGAAAGTCATGGGAAAGCGACATCCATATACATAGATGGAGGCATAAAAGGGCAGTGCATTGACAGAGCTGTCATTTGTATCCATGTGAAAAGTTTCAAGACATGATCATGGCAGAACGCACTGAACTTTGAACGTGGAATGGTAGTTGGAGCTAGATGCATGGGACATTCCATTTCGCAAATCATTAGGGAATCCAATATTCCGAGATCCACAGTGTCAAAAGTGTGCCAAGAATATAAATTTTCAGGCCCTACCTCTTACCACAGGCAAAGCAGTGGCCGAGGGCTTTCACTTAACAACAGAGCAGCGGCATTTGCGTAGAATTGTCAGTGCTACCAAACGATCAACACTGTGTGAAATAAACGCAGAAAATAATTGTGGGGACATACGAAGAACATATCCATCAGGGCAATGAGGCGAAATTTCTCGTTAATGGTGTATGTCAGTCAGTAGATGACCGACATGGGTGCCCTTGCTAACAGCACATCACCTGCAGCGCCTCTCCTGGGCTCGTCACGATATCGGTTGGACCTTAGATGACTAGAAAACTGTGGCCTGCTCAGATGAGCCACAATTTCAGCTGGTAAGAGCCAATGGTAGGGTTCGAGTATGACTTAGACCCCATGAAGCCATGGACTCAAGTTGCCAATAAGGGCACTGTGCAGGCTGGGTGTGGCTCCGAAACGATGTGGGTTGTTTTACAAGGAACGGATTGAGCCCTGTGGTCTAACTGGAAATGGTTATGTTCGGCTACTTGGAGACCTTCTGCAGCCATCCATGGACTTCATGTTCCCAAACAACGATAGAATTCTTATGGATGAAAATGTGCTGTGTCACTGGGCCACAATTGTTCGTGATTGGTATGAAGAACAGTGTGGAATATTTGAGCGAATGATTTGGCTACCCATATCACCTGATATCAATCCCATCAAACATTTATGGAATATAATCAAGAGGTCAGTTCGCGCACAATATCCTGCACCAGCACACTTTTGCAATTATGGACAGCTATAGAAGCAGCATGGCTCAATATTTCTGCAGTGGACTTCCAGCGACTTATTGAGTCAACGCCACATCAAGTTGCTGCCTGTGCTGCGCGAAAGGTGGTCTGACATGATATTAGGAGGTATCCCATGACTTTTGTCACCTTAGTGTAGTATGGCTATTGTTCTGGGTGTACTACAATACATAGCTCTGTCATGTAAAATACAATCAGAAAGCCATCAAGCATTTTCCTCATCAACAGGCATGGAGCACTGGCATGTATGCAGTTGCCATGTTTAATTGGTGGTGGATCCCATATTCCACTGTGTTGGACCGGCTCTCCACTGCATCACGGTAAGGGCTGAACGAGGAAGCGACATTGAAACATTGAAGACATTGTAGCACGGTTCTGTAAAGGTTTGCATCCATCTTGACTGCCAAAAGCACAGCTGCATCAAGACCTTAGCATCACTTCCCATGAACAGTGACAACTAAGAAAGACCAAGATATGTAGTGATTTCTTAAGCTGTGGCATTACTCATTACATCTGTGAATATTAAATCTGTAGTTTAGTGTAATCACAAGATAGTGACTGTTAGAAAGTTAAGAGGATTCTGTAATGAATAAAACAGGCTGTACCCAGATTCCAGGAACTTTCTTGGCCCCCCCCCCTCCCATGCAAATGTCTATGGGTACAAACTATTCCATGAAAGTCTAGTTCCAAGACCCAGCTTTATATAAGGAATCTATAAAAGTACTACACTTCCCCATAGGACCGTGAATACAAGATTAAATTAATAACACCTCACATGTTATCATTCCTCCTGCGCTCTGTATGTGAATCCAATGAGGAAAGATCCTAATAACTGGTACAGTGGGAGTACCCTCTGTTGTGCACTTCATGGTGGTTTACAGATATAAATGTAGATAAATATCAAACTAGGATAATGTCCCCCGTACCAAGCACAGTATCAGATCTAAACTCTGGTACTACTGGAGTGGTGTCTCTATAGTTCGGATTTTCTTGGGTACCAGTGGACCAGCAAGATGCAATATTGCTTTGATATCAGTCAGACATATGAGCCAAGTTTTTAAACAGCATACAAATTATCACCTCTTCCACAACACTCACACCTGCTATATAAAACAACACGTATTCATCAACCCAGAACTTGTGCTTATTTCTACAATTTTGTGTTTAGATGAAAATAACACCAGTCCTGGTAGCAGCAACTGCTCGTGAAGCAAACATCTTGAGCACTAGAATAGCTTGCGTACTTTACCTAGCTGTGAAAAGAATCATGATGATGATGATGATGTGTTGGGTTGAGTGGGTGCTCGACATCAGGGTCATCAACGCCCTGACGAAAAATCAACATGAAATCTCCTCGGTGTCCCCACATGTAGCGCAGTTTATAATGTACTAAAGTCAGTCTAGGGGTAGCGTCTTTGATTCATAATCAAAACGTCTTCGGTCCCGGGTTCGATCCCCGCCACTGCCTAAATTTTGATAAACAATCGGCATTGGCGGCCGAAGACTTCTGGCATAAGAAGTCAGCCTTATTCTGCCAAAGGCCTTGTCAAAGAGGGCGGAGGAGCGGATAGAGGTTCAGGGCACTCTCTTGTCCTAGGGGTGGGAAATTGCCCCTAAAGGCGGAAGAATCAGCAATGATCAACAACATGAGGATGCAGAAGGCAATAGAAACCACTGAATTAAAGACACGTAACGTGTATCCACAGGACATGTGGCCTGTAATTGAAGAAGTGTCATGATGATCTCTCCATTGGCAAAAGATTCCGGAATAGTCCCCCATTCGGATCTCCAGGAGGGGACTGCCAAGGGGGAGGTTACCATGAGAAAAAGATTGAATAATCAACAAAAGGATAACATTCTACGAGTCTGGGTGTGGAATGTCAGAAGCTTGAACGTAGTACGGAAACTAGAAAATCTGAGACGGGAAATGCAAAGGCTCAATCTAGATATAGTAGGGGTCAGTGAAGTAAAGTGGAAGAAACACAAGGATTTCTGGTCAGATGAGTATCGGGTAATATCAACAGCAGCAGAAAATGGTATAACAGGTGTAGGATTCGTTATGAATAGGAAGGTAGGGCAGAGGGTGTGTTACTGTGAACAGTTCAGTGACCGGGTTGTTCTAATCAGAATCGACAGCAGACCAAAACCGACAACGATAGTTCAGGTATACATGCCGAAGTCGCAAGCTGAAGATGAACAGATAGAGAAAGTGTATGAGGATATTGAAAGGATAATGCAGTATGTAAAGGGGGACGAAAATCTAATAGTCATGGGCGACTGGAATGCAGTTGTAGGGGAAGGAGTAGAAGAAAAGGTTACAGGAGAATATGGGCTTGGGACAAGGAATGAAAGAGGAGAAAGACTAATTGAGTTCTGTAACAAGTTTCAGCTAGTAATAGCGAATACCCTATTCAAGAATCACAAGAGGAGGAGGTATACTTGGAAAAGGCCGGGAGATACGGGAAGATTTCAATTAGATCACATCATGGTCAGACAGAGATTCCAAAATCAGATACTGGATTGTAAGGCGTACCCAGGAGCAGATATAGACTCAGATCACAATATAGTAGTGATGAAGAGTAGGCTGAAGTTCAAGACATTAGTCAGGAAGAATCAATACGCAAGTAAGTGGGATATGGAAGTACTAAGGAATGACGAGATACGTTTGAAGTTCTCTAACGCTATTGATACAGCAATAAGGAATAGCGCAGTAGGCAGTATAGTTGAAGAGGAATGGACATCTCTAAAAAGGGCCATCACAGAAGTTGGGAAGGAAAACATAGGTACAAAGAAGGTAGCTGCGAAGAAACCATGGGGAACAGAAGAAATACTTCAGTTGATTGATGAAAGGAGGACGTACAAACATGTTCCGGGAAAATCAGGAATACAGAAATACAAGTCGCTGAGGAATGAAATAAATAGGAAGTGCAGGGAAGCTAAGACGAAATGGCTGCAGGAAAAATGTGAAGACATCGAAAAAGATATGATTGTCAGAAGGACAGACTCAGCATACAGGAAAGTCAAAACAACCTTTGGTGACATTAAAAGCAACGGTGGTAACATTGAGAGTGCAACGGGAATTCCACTTTTAAATGCAGAGGAGAGAGCAGATAGGTAGAAAAGAATACATTGAAAGCCTCTATGAGGGTGAAGATTTGTCTGATGTGATAGAAGAAGAAACAGGAGTCGATTTAGAAGAGATAGGGGATCCAGTATTAGAATCGGAATTTAAAAAAGCTTTAGAGGACTTACGGTCAAATAAGGCAGAAGGGATAGATAACATTCCATCAGAATTTCTAAAATCATTGGGGGAAGTGGCAACAAAACGACTATTCACATTGGTGTGTAGAATATATGAGTCTGGCGATATACCATCTGACTTTCGGAAAAGCATCATTCACACAATTCCGAAGACAGCAAGAGCTGACAAGTGCGAGAATTATCGCACAATCAGCTTAACAGCTCATGCATCGAAGCTGCTTACAAGAATAATATACAGAAGAATGGAAAAGAAAACTGAGAATGCGCTAGGTGACGATCAGTTTGGCTTTAGGAAAAGTAAAGGTACGAGAGAGGCAATTCTGACGTTACGGCTAATAATGGAAGCAAGGCTAAAGAAAAATCAAGACACTTTCATAGGATTTGTCGACCTGGAAAAAGCGTTCGACAATATAAAATGGTGCAAGCTGTTCGAGATTCTGAAAAATGTAGGGGTAAGCTATAGGGAGAGACGGGTCATATACAATATGTACAACAACCAAGAGGGAATAATAAGAGTGGACGATCAAGAACGAAGTGCTCGTATTAAGAAGGGTGTAAGACAAGGCTGTAGCCTTTCGCCCCTACTCTTCAATCTGTACATCGAGGAAGCAATGATGGAAATAAAAGAAAGGTTCAGGAGTGGAATTAAAATACAAGGTGAAAGGATATCAATGATACGATTCGCTGATGACATTGCTATCCTGAGTGAAAGTGAAGAAGAATTAAATGATCTGCTGAACGGAATGAACAGTGTAATGAGTACACAGTATGGTTTGAGAGTAAATCGGAGAAAGACGAAGGTAATGAGAAGTATGAGAAATGAGAACAGCGAGAAACTTAACATCAGGATTGATGGTCACGAAGTCAATGAAGTTAAGGAATTCTGCTACCTAGGCAGTAAAATAACCAATGACGGACGGAGCAAGGAGGACATCAAAAGCAGACTCGCTATGGCAAGAAAGGCATTTCTGGCCAAGAGAAGTCTACTAATATCAAATACCGGCCTTAATTTGAGGAAGAAATTTCTGAGGATGTATGTCTGGAGTACAGCATTGTATGGTAGTGAAACATGAACTGTGGGAAAACCGGAACAGAAGAGAATCGAAGCATTTGAGATAGGGTGCTATAGACGAATGTTGAAAATTAGGTGGACTGATAAGGTAAGGAATGAGGAGGTTCTATGCAGAATCGGAGAGGAAAGGAAATGTGGAAAACTCTGATAAGGAGAAGGGACAGGATGATAGGTCATCTGCTAAGACATGAGGGAATGACGGTACTAGAGGGAGCTGTAGAGGGCAAAAACAGTAGAGGAAGACAGAGATTGGAATACACCAAGCAAATAATTGAGGACGTAGGTTGCAAGTGCTACACTGAGATGAAGAGGTTAGCACAGGAAAGGAATTTGTGGTGGGCCGCATCAAACCAGTCAGTAGAAAAAAAAAAAAAAGTCTGCCACCCTTCCCCACCAGTTTAGGGATGAGGACTGATAGTTCACAAAATTTGACCACTCTGTTAACACTGGTATCGGTAACTGCGAGGATGGTGGGCAAATCTCCAGTGAGATCAAGGGCTGCCCTATTATCAGTATACAGGACACACGTAGCCACAATATGCCGAACTGAAAGCAGCACACCACAAACTTCACAGAAAGGTGCATCCTCCCCCCGGAGGAGGAAGCTATGTGTGAAAGGGCTATGCCCAATATGCAGTCTGGTAATCAAAACCTCCTTCCAGCGGCGAGGCTGACACGAAGTCCGCCAAGTTTTTGTGGTCGGTTTGAGTTACCGCAGTTTGTTGTCCAACACCTGCAACCATTCAATCTCCCACTGACACATGACGCATCTCAGAAAATGAGTTAATGGTGTGCAACCAGATGGGACATTGATGGACAGCACCATCCCAACATGCTTCCTTGGCAGCTTTATCAGCCATGTCATTACCTTGCATTCCAACATGGCCAAGTACCCAGCAAAAGATCACCACCTTGCCACAGCCTTTGAGCCACTGTAAGCAGTCATGGATCAGCTGAATCAGCTGGTCTACCGGATACATTTGGTGATGTGTTTTCAGTGCACAAAGAGAGAACTGAAAAGAAAACTCATATGGTGAGGTCTGTGAACCCTCTCCAGTACCATCAGAATGCCATATAACTCCGCATCATATAATTTGTAAATTGTTCTGGAAGACACACTTTAAAAACCCTATAGGGAAAACCACAGAACAACCAAGAGCATTCTCCTGCTGGGATTCATCTGTATAAGTAACGATAAAACTATGGTAGATACTGAAAATAGACGAAAACAAAGTTGTAAAAACTATATCTGGAGTACTATTTTTCGGGTACTGTGTCAAGCTTAAAATCACTTTGGGCCTCCGAAGGCGCCAAGGCAGCAGTGCGATCCATCCCTGGGTGTGTATTTTCATGCCCGAGAGATCCAGATCCTTGAGGCAGGCCGTAGCACGTATACCAAATGGCTAGGTCGCTTGGGGCCGATTCCTGAATAGTAATTTGAAGGCGGGTTGGATGACTGAACTAAATGCCAACGACTGGGGTGACACTGAGATTGTCAGCACCTGTTGAGCCAAAAGGATACGTCGCCGAATCCAGAGTAGTGGTTCACCAGCCTCTGCACACAGACCCTGAACTGGGCTCGTCCAAAAGGCTCCAGTCGATATCCGAATGCCTGCATGGTAGACAGCATCTAACATACGGAGGTAGGAAGGATGGGCCGATCCATAGACCACGCTGCCATACTCTAAGAGTTATCGAACTAATGCCCTATAAAACTGTAGGAGGCGGAACCTGTCAGCTTCCCATGTTTTTCCGCCAAGGCATTTCAAAATGTTCAACAACTGGAAGCCCTTTGTTCGTAGGTCTTTCAGGTGTGGAGGCCATGTTAATTTCGAGTCAAATAATAAACCCTAAAAGTGCACTGTGTCTTGAAAAAGTAAAATACAGTCCACCATTGTAAGCTCTGGTTGGTTAAAACTCTGACGAGCACAATTAAAATTGACACACACAGTCTTCTTAGATGAGAACCGAAAACCAGTTGTCTGGGCCCAGGTTTCCAGCCTCCTAATGGTCAGTTGTAGCTGCCTCTTCATTGTCATAAGATCAGAGGAAGAGTAGAAGATTGCAAAGTCATCCACAAACAAAATGCATTTGACAGGGCTCCTCACTGCAGAGGAAATGCCATTGATAGAGATGGCAAACAATGTAACACTGAGGACACTGCCCTGGGGGAAAAGAATCAGGTGTGCACAGTTACTGAGAATACACACAATACACATGCCTCTTCTCACGTGAGAGGCAAATGCACTTGCACCGGTGTTATGTGCACGTTAAAGAAGACATGCGTGGGAGCACGTGTGCAAATCTTGACTGTGTGCTTTGCCATTGATTTTGCAGATTCTGTTTACCAGTGAATAACTTTAACAGCACTGGAGTCAATAACAGATGCCAGTCTCAGAGACTTAAATTGTAGAAAGTCCTATCACTACTGTGAACAGTCATTTTCTGATAATATGTTGTGCCTTATAATTATAACCAATTAGCTGGTGTATTAATTGTAGATGAGCCACTTACCAGTTCACATGTAAGAGGGTATGAGATTTTCCAGACTTTTGTAGCCCAAGTTTTATGAAATACAACATTTTGTTGATTGAGGGTGAAATCTTGTACCAATTTTGAATATAAATGAATGAGCTTTATTAGCAGAAGATCTGTTCATTTGCTTACCTAGAAAAAATCATCCAGAACTTAACAGTTTAATTATCATGTAAGAGAATATATTAAGGAGCAAGTCTTGTATCATGTTGACCTGTCCCAAGTGTGTTAAAACTGTAGTTGTTCCCAAGACATGCAAAATAATCAGAGATGGGCAAGAATCTTCTGCACGAACCACAGGGTCAAGGAATACTATCGGCCAGAACATTATAACAATAATGACCAATATATACTGCTGTACAGGTGCTCTCGTTTTTCTTTGGAAGTTCAGAGTTTGTTAAAACCAAATTGTACCTAGATGATTAATCTATGAACATATTTTGTAATTAAAGGCACAATAAAAGCATTCCTATACATCAGAGTTGGTTCTGGTAGAAGTTGAGCTCTTCTGCAGATGCAAGAAGAATTATCAGTGAGTCAGGGGTACATAGAGTTCTCAGAGCTGAAGACTGGCAATGAGGTAATTCATTAACTGAACTCTCACAGTATCAACAAATCCTAAAGAAACTGTTGTTGAATTACTTGCAAGATGTTTCTTTGGTAACAACAACTGGCACAGCATGATGGAACTCCTGAACATTACCAATGACCATGAGTAGAGCACCTCAATAGACAACATCCTGGGCAATGGATTACATGCTGCTATGTTGTTGCATGGTCAGGAGCACCAACTAACTTTTTGTTACTAGATTATGTCTTTGTGGAACTAGTTAAAGACTAAACTCTACACAATCACTGGTACCATTAACAACAGAGAATCTACCTACACCAGCTGCAAAATACATTGAAGTGGTTTCTTTCAACAAGAGATGTGTAGAGAAATTGAAAATATAATACAACAAATTAGATAACTCAATTACAACACAATTTCCATTCATAACCATTTGAAATAGCTGTATCTCAGAAACTTAGAAAGGTTATTGTATGCTTTTCCTTTATAATAATCCTTATGTTTACCATCTAATGCACAGAACATTTGGCAGCCCCCGAGACGAAGTCCAAGTCATGTGCGTAAAGTGACAATAAATTTGCCTCCCATCACACTCCTAAGTAAGGCTTTCTACATCTACACTCTGTAACCACTACGAGGTGAATGGCAGATGGTATCACCCACTGTACCAGGTATTAGAGCTTTTTTACTGTCCCATTCACATATTGAGTGCAGGAGGAATGTGTGGTTAAATGACTGTGCATGTGACACAATTTATCTGGTCTCATCCTCACAATCCTCGCAGGAGAGATGCATAAGGGGTTGTAGTATATTCCTAGAGTCATCGTTTAAAGCTGGTTCTTGAGACCTTGTAAGCAGGACTTCTCAGGAGAGTCTATGTCTTTCTTCAGCAGTCTGCCAGCTCAGTCTCTTCAGCATCTTTGCATCAATCTCAAACAGATCAAACAAACATGTGACCATTCACACTACCCTTCTCTGTGTATGTGCAGTATCCCTTGTTTGTTCTATTTAGTATTTGAGCAGTAATCTAGGATGGGTCACATGACTGATTTGTAAGCGATCTCCTTTACAGACTGACTGCATCTCTGTAGTAATCTACCAATAAAGTGAAGTCTTCCATCAGCTCGAGAGTGTGCACTAGGTGCAGTGGACACGAGTCGGCGACCAACAGTGTAAATCCAGCTTCCATGTGAAATACCTTCAATAAACCAAGTGTACACTGTGTAGTAACAACTGTGTTTGTCCATTGTTCAAGCAACACATAACGTAAAGAATATAATCTACATAACCAAAGTTGAAAGTTACCAAAAATAAAAAACAGGTTGGTGCAGAAGCTTATAACATTTATATCTGGGTTGTTAGCACATAGTTTGTACGAGTGTTTTTATCCCTTGTTCTTTTTTTGTTTGACATTCTACTACTGCTCTTGCAGCTGGATAGTGCATTTGGCATATTTGAATTTTACAAGTGTTGTCTAAATGTCATAAAATGGTTCTCTTATTTCAAGGAGGACCATTTTGGTGTGAACTACTCTTCACACTCAGGAAGGCCAACTGGCATTGATGAGCATCATTTAAATGTTTAATCCATGAAGATCCACATTGGTGTACCCAATAATAGGCAAATGTGATAAACTGCAACCATTTAACATTCTTGTAAAGTTTGTATTTAATGGGCAGCATTCAAAAGTTGCATTAGTGGTAAAATTAATGTAGTACTTAACAATTAAATGATAATTCAACAGCTCCCCATCCATATTCTTGTAAGTTCATATGTACCACATGGAACTGAAACCTATGTTTTCACCAGCCAATAAGATCTGCCTTAGAAACTATTGTATGTTTCAGTGAGATCACTGTCTTGAATCCAGCTATTTTCATTTGCTATGAGTATCGTAGTTCTCTGTAGCAACACAGCGATATGAAAGAAAATCTTCACATAACGTAAAAGAGTTGTCAGAATCAGTTCATTTACCCCAAAAGTTCATTGCAAGTTTGGAATATTAGCTCCAAATTATATTCTATAGCTTGCTCCCGTGTTTCCTCAGAAATAAGATTTCTCAATATTAAACAAAATCCTGTCTTTCAAGGCCATAACATTACAAGATGACCTTAATGTTAAGTTGAGAGAGGAGGAGAAGTATTGACGTACTAAATTTTCATTTTATTACAAGTAAATTCAACTGCAGCATTAGATACAATAAATTTTTATTTAAATATAATTTTAAAAAGTACTGCTTGTTGAAATGTCACTTTATTCTGTACATAAAATCTTTGACATAAATAAATAAAATATTTTATGAAAATTTTTCCTCTTATCGACATATCACTTAAAAATTATTTACTTCAATATTAAATTGAAGTCACACTGTTGTACGGTGAAAAATCTGTAAACTGAGTAGCTGAATATCACAAGCGGACTTGTCTTGGTCAGGATGAAATTGATATTCTATTGTCATTGTTTTGCACTATTTTCATTGGTAACATCCATTTCTCTAAAAAAAAAAAAAATACAAAAACTGAGTTTTTCATCATAAAAAGTTAAAGTGGCTTTCAAAATTGGAGTCCTAGCAGTGCAACCCACATCATTAGCTTGATGTCTACCAGATGAACCTGTAACAGTTCAAGATCAGAATAATTTGACTCTTGAAAACATTGTAGCTGCAGCAGCTCTTATTCAGTGAAGTTAGATACAAGGTGTTAGGTGATTTTGTGCACTTTTTTTACAGGGGGGGGGGGGGTTAGTAAATTCTGAGAAGCAAATTGCAACAGTAACTGAAAAAACTCCATAAATATACACATCAACCAGAAAAATCAGAAAAAAAATCCTCCACAGGGAAAAAAGGCGAAGGTAAGGACAGCATGTAAACTGCTCAAAATATTTACTTTGGACAGGTATTTCAATGTCAGAAATGTTAAGAGGTTTATCTAAGAAAATAGTTAAAAAAAAAAAAAAAGAAAAGAAAAAATGTTTATTGGGTGTCATTTTACAATGTTTTCTAATCACAGGCCTGAAAAATTGGCAGTTTTAACAGAATCGTTATATGCTATTCTATCATAATGACTTTCATAAGGGTCTTCAAAATTCTACACTCCAGTAGAAACTTGAGATGGAAATGACAGAGAAGAAAAGTTTGGTGCAGAAAGGGATGCCTCTACATCCCATTAGCTGACAATTAAAACATGTATTTAACATGTCGGGAAAGATAGATTGCTACTTACCATAAATATGACACATTAAGTTGCAGACAGACGCAATAAGCTTTTGGCAACAGCACTCATCAGTAAAAGAGAAACACACACCATTCATTCACACAAGGAAGCACACTTCACACACACATTACAACCAACACCAGCAGCTCGGGTCCAACTGACAGAATCTTTCAGTATTCAAAAGTTTATCAACAGATTTGGTTAAATCCTGAAACTACTTCAACATATTGCTGGACTCAAGAGAAGCTTAAAGCTGTCTAATAATGTTACTTGCATTATATTTAATAAAATTAGAACTGTTGATGTTTCATGATGTGATTCCATATAGCAGGCTGTTAATGGCTGTTGGATAAAATAAAAATATCAATTTTTTGATAATGTACTGAAGTTCCTGACAAGCAGTGCATCAGAGAATGTAACTAAGACTGGAATAATCTTCCTACTAACAGGTTGCTTGTTTCTGCCTTCAGATGAAGATTTTTCTCTCATTAAGAGAGGGGTACGGGTGGGAGTGGTATGGGGGGAGAGGGGGGAACTGGAGGGGGGGGGGGATTAATATCCTAATATACACATGAAGTATTTGAGAAATACAGACCACTTAAGTTGAGTGGAAAAGATTGCCTGTCCCAAGGTTACACAATACTGGTAAAACAGCATTAAAAACAGCAAGTCAGCTTCGCTTCAGACTAATAGCCTATGGTAGAGCGCGCACAGAATAATGTGGCCAGTAGACAAGCAATCGGCAGAGGATACGTGGGGAGAGCAGTAGTGGTGGAGGTTAGGGCAGATGCCATAGTAGAAACTCCAAGTACTTGAGGGGAAGTGCCATTCTGAACTGAGGCCTACGCTCACAATTTTTGTAAATATTAAGTGTAGCCCCTCCACACCCCACTGCATAGTGACCACTCCAAAATATCTACTGTCACATCTACTTTAGTGAGTATTTACAAAGAATTCCACTTAAAATGCAACAAAAAGCAGTGATTTATTTTAATGTGGCTTGTTAACCATTTTTAACTTTCAGAGAAGCGTCATGAGTGGCGAATTTTGAGCAAAACCTACATTTCTCTTGTTGCCATGTTAACATTTGCTTCTTTTGCCAAAACACAGCTGAGATTACTCGACTGTCACCTCACTAACATGTTGTGCAGACACAATTGTGGGAGAATTCTGAAACCATGGTTTATTAAGTGAGGAACTGATGAAAAGTTAAGATCAACAGATTAAAGCTATCATTTGCCAAAATCTCATTTTGATTTCACAAATTGTTTATTAAATTTGAAGAATGTTGTGGATATGTCATTCTGGCTTTATTATTGGCACGTGCAATCACAAATGAGTGTGCTACTTCAGATCAATTTTCTTGCGATTGGTGACAGAGATCACCATTCAAGTCAAAAGAAAAACTCAGTATGTTAGCTAAATTTGATTCATGGCAACATATTATGTAATAAGCACCAAATGCAAAATCATAGCAACCCCTATTTTTCATTACAAACTTTTTCAAATTTCACTCACTGTCTTACTTAAATGCAAATATCTCAATAACTACGACCATTAATATTAATGACAGGCACATGAACATGAATGTGACAAATAGAGCAATAAGGAATGCAAAAATGAAATTTTTTACCAAATAGTTTCTGTAAAATCATTTGAGAACATTTGTGGGGCATGCAGCTTGATTCTGTCATTGCTGCACATAGCTGCCTGGCTGGAAGTTGGCAATGTCGGAGTCCCCTTCAGAACAAACAAATGAACTCTTCCAGTGCTTTGGACAAAAACTGGTTACTGCTCATCACCCAAAGCATCCAGTGCAGACTCTCCGTTACTTTTCTAGAGAACTAGGATGGGAACATTTTAGTCAGGGGAGAACTTATGTATACTTATATCAGGGCAAAGTGGCAAATCTGTAAAGCAAACTGTGCATCTGTATATTCCTGTCAGTATGCCAGTAATGGCTGTAGAAAATCAAGAGGTTCATTGGCTGTCTTAAACTTGGAGAATCTGCGAGTGTCACCTTTGAAAAGCTGTAATAGGGCTAAGGGGAACATTTCTTATAAAGAGCACGAGTTTTTCACTGGCACAAATCATTTTTGGAAGGCCAAGAACATGTTGAAAATGAATCTCGCTCAGGAAAACCATCAACTTCAAAAACCAAAGCAAACATCAGAAATGTGCATGCTCTTGTGAGATCAGACCAACATTTAACAATAAAGATGACAGGTGACCTGTTAAACTTTAACATTTTCACCATTCATCAAATTCTGACCGAAGTTTTGCATTTGCGAAAGGTTCGTGTGAAAATGATGCCGACAAACTTCACAACTTAGCAGAAGTACAATCAAAGACAAGTTTATTGATCTTCTTCATAAGATTGCCAATGACGATAAATGGTTCAGCCATGTGATCACAGGTGACAGATGCTGGATTTTTTTAGTATGATCCTGAGACAAAGCGGCACAGTGAGGAGGGGCACACTGAGACATATCCTGGGAGGAAAAAGCTCGAATCAGCAAACCAAAGCTCAAAACAATGCTGATGTGCTTTTTTGACAGTAGGGGTACTGTGCACAAAGAATTTGTTCCTCCATAGCAAACTGTCAACCAAGGGTTTTACAAAGATGACCCCAAAAGGCTCAGCAAAAGGGTGAACTGAGTAAGACCGTACACTGCAGGCAAGTGGATGCTGAATCACGACAATGTCCCATATTACACAGCCACTTCCATCACAGAATTTTTTACCTCAGCAGATATTTCTGTTGTTCTACAGACCTCGTATTCACCTGATCTGTGCCCTTGTGGCTTTTTCTTCTCCTGAAATTGAAAAAGTCTTAAAAAGACATCATGTTGGCTCTCCGGAGAACACTCAACATAATGTAACCGACATGTTAAATTCCATACCAGTTGAAGCTTTCAGTGCTGCTGCCAAGACTGGAAAAGACTCCAATTGGTATATAGCTGTTTTAAACAGGAAATTATTGTTGCTTGAAAAAATAAAAGCTTTGGTAGATAAAAAATTAGTTCCATTACTTCTCTCACACACCTTATATATGCTTTTCTGTAAAAGTAACTAAATTTTGAAATGCATTTCTGATGTTTTTAATGTAATACACAACTTCAAATGATACTTTAATATTACTTTGTCATATAGAAAATCCCTGCCTTAAGAGGGATAAACTAATAAGTGTGTGTTTACATCATAAGTAGACACATGTATAGCTTGGTATCAAAAGTGGACACACACACACACACACACACACACATACACACACACACACACACACACACACACACACACACAAGGGAAGGGGGGCAAAAAGAAAAGAAAAAAGAAAGAAAGCTGCTTCCTGATTTCATACAAACAGCGTATGTCTGCCTCTGACATTCAGCTACTCGTACACTTTCAATGTCATTAACTATTTGTGATTATTTTAAGTCATTATTTGTACTTTTATTGATACAAAGTAAATGGGAAACACTTATAAAAACACGAGTACTCCTTGGAATGTTCATGACTTCTGTTATGACAGTCACTGTTGGCTGTTCTTTAAGTTCACCAGAACAATAAGAATTGACTAATTTGCCATCTCTGTGGTTCACATGTAATATATACAAAATTTTCAAGTAAATTGTATGCATGTAAAACAGCACTGCATTTTGCAAATATGTGATGTGCAATATCCCAAATTCACTTTTGCTCCTTCTTCATTCACATTACTTCTACGAATCAGGAGAATAACAGGAATTGTAAAACATAATACTTAGTGTTCTACCTTCTATCTGTACCGAAATGTAGTTAACTACAAAACCAAGTACAAATGAAGCACTTCCAATCACAAACAATCACTATGTAATAATTATTTCTTGCAGTAAGGCTTTGGAACATTGTGGATCACAAAATACAACAAATCTTATATTTCCAGATAGTATTCCAAAATGACACTTTGAATGTTATGCATGTGCAAAATAAGAAAATGAAAACAATTATACCAGTTGAACAAATAACACCGAGTTGTACAGTAATCCTCACAATTTAAAACAATACTATCTATTTTTTTATACTCTGACTGTTAAGATAATGCTGGAAGTGTGCTGAAAGAATTTTGGTTTTCTGCAAGACAACTAAAACATTCACCAAAGACTGAGCATTCTAAACAAAAAAGAGAAGGCTTGGCATACATTCTTATTCTTGAACACAAAAATTGAATCTGTATATCCAAATTATGTTTATGTAAAATGTTCTTTATTTTCTGGATAGATGTTATTGAAGAATTGAAAATTAATCTTACTGTAGCTACAGGCAAATTGCCTGTTTATTCTAAGGAAGCAATTAATCACAGATTTTAAATATTTTTGAAAAACCACAATTTGGTGCAATTGCTATATGCCATTTGTTTGTTACAATTACCAGTTTTTGTCGAACAACACATCATCCTTACGCATGAAAACTGACACTTACATGCCATGCAACCAAAAACAATCCTTTGTACCTAGATCCATACTATACATGAACTGTGTCACAATTACAGAATGCAAAAAAGTATCCAATTTATGCATTAGGCAAAATGTTAGGGTAAAGCACAAGGCCAAACTGAGAGAGTATATTTTTGGAGCTTTGTGTCCTTTTTTGCGCAATACTTCTGGTTGGAGGACTACGACATGTGTGCCTTGTTCTTCAGGAAAATTTCAATCCAAAAGTGCACACTGAAAGTGTTAGTTGCCCTACTAAACAATGTGGCCTGGTTATAGGAGGGCTGGAGTATCTGTATTGTTAAAGAAAGCACCTGCAAAGATACTTTAGTTTTCAAAGAGTTGGTATTATTTGCAGCAGAAGTTGCTAAAAAAATGATAAAAAACCTTAACTTGGTATAATATCTGCATATAGACAGATATAACAGGAAAAAGAACAACCATGGTGGCATAAACCACAGCCAGGGTACAAGTGAGCAAAATTATGTCACAACTTTGAACTGGGAGTCATGAAGAATATTTCTTCATCTGATAAAGTATGCAAATAAGTCTGCAATAACTGCACTTTGTCACTGAGATAAAAAATGTCCAGAACTAAAAGTGCTTTGTCCATTTCTAAATTAGGTGTGAAATTTATTTTTCTTAGCCAAGAGAATTATCACTGAACACACACACACACACACACACACACACACACACACACACAAACACACACTTGGACATGCTAGTTGCTGTCACAACTAGTAGTAGAGAGCTCATTTTCCAAGATGGGTCCTGTCCATGTCATCATATGAATGTCAAATAGTATGTACACTGACATCTGCCAGTTCAACAAATTGGTCACACAATTTCCACACACAATATTGCTGTATGTAGCCACCCAACTCGCTAGATTTCCCAATGGGGGAATTGCTTTCTGTATGGTTTCTTTAATGATGAATCAAAAGTACCCAGAATATCACTTTAGACCTGGTGAAGCAAGTTAGGCATCTTGTTTTTCTAATATTACATAGTGTGATCACTTGGAGGACACCTAAGGTTGAACACTGGAAACTTCCATCTTTGATATGATGGAAACAACTTAATTCATGAACGGTCTCCAAATAAATACAACTTTATGGAATTACTAAACAATATTAATGAAATCAACAGTCAAATCATGATGATGTGTTACTGCAACGTCTCAACAAGGTAGAAAACTCATCAAAATGTTGCGACGACACAGTGCCACAACTCAGCTGATAATCCAAGATTCCATAAATGAAATACACCAAGACAGCCTGCATTCACACCAAATAATATGTAATAACTTTGAAGATAATGTAGGCAATTTCAGATGCCTAAACCCTTACAGTATGTCTACATTACTATGGATAAATCCACACACTTCTACATAACCCCAGACAAATTGAGAGGAAGCATATAACAACAGCTTTTAAACAAAAGATATAAAATAAAGATAAATATGGTAAAACAACTGCAAGCAAATAATACAAACAAAACATACTGAAATAATACAAATAAAACATACTGACATAAATCACAGCACAAATACAAGTGACCAAGATACAAAATGGTGTAATCACAAAATTTTTCACAACAGCATATGTTAATAAAAATTGTTAATGTGCAGTCTTTGTCCATTTACTGTTTTTGCTCATGCTTTCGAAACTTATTTGTATCTTCCTCAACATCAGTAGAAAAATTTCAGTTGTTGAAACATTACTGACTTTCTACACATTCTTCTACCACTCATTCAGTTGCCTTTGGCAGCAGCAAAGTTTACCACACTCTGCATTTGCTGAGAGGCTAATTCAGTAATGGAGAAAATTGCACTACATCCGTCTACCTTGTGGTGTATAACAGTCTGTTCAGTCACATGGTGATAAACTTACACTCTCTCCGTATATTTTTAAACTCTTGATAGCAACAACTCTGAAAAGGCATAAATTGTATATAGAAAATCTCTTCTCATTACATTTGAGACTAAAATGAGAGAAATTTCCATCCTTACAGTAGACCAACCACCTAAAACCTTAACTTGAAATAAAATTCAGTTTTCTAGTCATATCTGAAACAAATTGCAGAGGTGCATAAGATGATTACTGACTGTTAAAAGATCAATATATTCAGCATAACTACAGCAGTTCCAAACAGAGTGATGATGTTATACATATTATTTATGTAATGCAAAGTTAGATTTCATAAAATATTTCTATATCCATTATAAAAATCAAATGTCAAATGACAGACAGAAAACACTGAAAGAAGTAACTGATTTGCACATTTTATTTTCTAAACATGTGACAGCACAAAGCAGGCATTACCTTTTCTATACCATAAAGACATGACCCAAAAATAAAGTGTAACTCAAGAGACAAGCTACAGTACTTCTTTCATCAGCACTTTCTGTTTAGTGTCATTTTCGTCTATACCTGCTACCACGGAAAATCTTTCTCTTTCTACATGATACATTCAGTTACTGTCATAAACATTTTGTTACCAACTGGAGTCTAGAAAACTCACAACAAACACAAAATAAAGTGAGTCACTTTGAATACTGTCATGTCAAACATCCATCAACATTGCTGACATTATTGGTATTAGCATTCTGAGGATCTATCAGCTCGGCCAGAATTTTAGTCTGCTCTTCTGCAGCTGTCAGTCTCACACGAACTAAGCTGAATATCTCAATTACTTGGTAGAATATGTTATTCAAATTCTTTGATGACTTCCATGCTATTTTCAAGAATGAGAAATCCTTCTGGGATTCAAATTCAACATCTGCATCCAGTTTCTGCAAAAACAAAAATATCTGTCATAAACAGATTAAAAAATACAAACAAATTTGTAAATTATAATTCACATATTTTATTGGACAGTAGGTCAAAGGAGTTATGTTAATATGAGAGAGAACTAATTTAAAATATACCTACTACACAGTCAGGGCTTGCAGTCACTGGCAAACATGTTACAGAAGATTGAGAGCTGTTCTTTAAAACAAACACTCAACTTCTGAAAGAATCTACTTGCCAGTCTACAGTTAGGTTTTACTCTCTGTGATAAATCAGCCACAGTTTTCACATACATTATTATATGGACAGTATAACATGATGGTTTTAGGTGATGAGTGTTTTGAATTATGGTTGTGTAAGAGACCTACAGAGATTGGACCTGAGCTACCATTGGCAACATCAAACAAACAACTGTGCCACTAAATGCTTTGTGTACTTCATTTTGCTGTGTGTTTTACACTGCTCATTGTTTTCTTTTCAACTTTGAAAAATGTGAAGACACTAGTCCTGGTCCGTCATGCGGTATGAATGTGATGTCAATGATGCCAGAAAGGATCGGCAATCCGTATGATCATGTGTCAGTTCCGGTTCTGCAAATGTACAGAACTCTGATGTAGGGTGGCAGCCCTGTGAGAGGAAGGCTGGGCTTGTTCCCCCAACTGCTCCTCTCCTCTTGGGCAGTCTAAGTTCTTGTTTGTTCACACTTGCAGCCAACGGCCATGATATAGTGTCTTCAATGAAACTCGTCTTGCCAATATTGTTCAAATGTTACATTTCTCTTTCTTGCTGACTTTAAAAAAAACATGCATTAATACATTTAAAAAATTCATTTTTAAGAACACAGTATACTGATGCAAAACTGTGATATACTATTTCAATAATTTATTAAGTGCTAAAGTTTTTTCGTAACAGAGCTGAAACTTCTTAGAGACATTACAAAACAGAACTATGCTTCTTAAAAACATTTTATCCCTTTTTTACTAACTCCCTCTATTTTTATTATCTTCCAGATTTTCCCAGCCCTTGATGGATTAATTCCTGATCACATGCTACAACAGGTATGTTATTCATTGTTTTCGAAACCTAAAGCCCTTTTATTACAAATTTGGATACAATCTTAATATACAAAGATTCAAATTTCTTGCTGAGTATTGTGACTGATGTGTGTGTGATACTTGATAATTTCAACTGTGAACTATGTGGGAAGAATAGCCTTTAACAGGCATTACAGTTATGAGGTCACATTCCTTGACTCCCACATTTTTGCGTTTCAGTTTCAAATAAAACACTCAAACTACTTATGTCATACAATTAACGGCAATAAAATTTGACACGAGCAAAAAGAAAGGAAAAATTATTTTTAAATCACTGTACTGATGTAATTCCACATAAATGAAGCAAAATGAAATCGGCTACCAAATCAATCAAGCAGAAACACTCATAACTACAACATAAGCAACATAAAACAATGTAAATACACACACCCAATACAATGAAAACAGTACACGATTTCATGTAGTATTACTGTTTTACAACCAGAAAGAGTAAGAGCAAGAGATTTTAACAGACTATTTGTCCGATGCGGTGGAACAGGCAACACTCTTTATGGATCACTTTATGGGGAACAAATATGAAAAAGATGTTCAAACCACTCCTTCTCTACAGACAGTATGTAGGGCCACAGTCTGTTACCTTCTGAACCTAATTCATTACCACTGCAACAGGCACTGAATGACTACTAAATGACAATATTGAGTTACATTTGAATGCCCTGCTAGAATGTAATCAGGAGTTGAACAGATTGTAATGACACTAGGCACTGAGACACAGAAGCATTCGGGCCTGGGGTGAATCTGCTTTGAGCACAGCTCTTATAACTTCAGCACTGTTCACATATCTCACCAACTGCTTTGGACCCTGACAGGCTAGGGTACCATGGATAGGGTTGTGCCAATCCTGCTGACATGGGAGTTTCTGAGAGGTCAGTATTACGGCTTTATCAGCCATCAGCTTTTGTTGGTGAAGCACCAGGAGACTATCAAGTCATATATTTTAAAAAAATCTACTCACCAAACAGTGGCAGAACACACACACATAAAAGACTGTTGCGATTGGCAAGCTTTTGGAACCAATGGCTCCTTCAGGTAGGAGGGTTGAAGGAAAAGAAACAAAGGCAAATTAAATAATTTCATCAATAATTGACAGTTTTCATTGTTGTAAGTCATATACTTAGCTTTTATTGTTGTCTTCATAGTTTAATCCTTCAATTCTTTGCATTTTTTGTGTGCTTGCAGAGTTTAATTTAAAAATTCACGGCATATTTTTGTATTTGAGGGGTGTAATATTGCATTTTAGTATGGGAATGTGTACATTCACACACAGAGTCTGTAACACATTAGTCATTTGTTTGTTTCTTCTGGACAACCAGTAACTGTTGACCACAGCTCAATCAGCTACCAGCCTGCATTGGTTAAGCTACAGGGGACTAGCAAGGTACATATTTAGCTCTTTCTGTCTGTTTCATAGTTCAATTCTTAAGTTAGTCTACATCTACATTTACATCTATGTGATTACTCTGCAACTACAAAATGTAAGCTTTCATGGCCGGAAATGTCACAAATAATAAAATGTTCTGGGCTATTATGCTGTGGTCGAATGGAATTCACCATCTATTGAGGACATTTTCAAGGGGGATCATAGCTTCTTTTCATGTCGGATTCTCACTCTAGCCCACTACTGACTAGAGCAAAATACCATTTCTGCACAGTGGTGTGACATCATATGTTTTGAATATGTGAGCACAACTGGCTGTTGCTGACTGCCATTGTCCACTGTTGCTGTCACTCCATGGTGGAAGACTAGTGCACATCATCTTCAGCACCAGAATCCATTTATCATTCAATTTCACACCCTCCTCCTTCCTATTGAAACTCCTGGAGTGTTTTACAATCTCTATTGCTTCTCTTTATAAACTTTCATAGTGTCTACTTGTACCTGCCAGTACTTGAGTCCTATCAAAGTGGATGTGTTGGTCTCCTGCCTACAAAGCACGTTCCGCAACAGCCCACAACATTTTATTAATTGTACTCTGCAACTGGAACTTAAGCACCTGGCAGAGGGTTCTTTAACTACATTCAGTTTGTTTCTCTACCGTTCCACTCCATAACAGTGCATGAGGGAGGGGGGGGGGGGGGGGGCAAATGAACATTTAAATCTTTCTATGTGGCTTCTGATTTCCCTTATTTTAATACAATGAGAATTTCTCCCTATAAAGTGGGTGCCAATAAAATATGTTCACATTTAGAGGAGAAAGTTGGAGAATGAAATTTTATGAAAAGATCTCACAGCAACAAAAAATGATCTTGTGTTAATGATTGCCATCCTAACTCATTTATCATATCTGTGACATGCTCTCCCATATTTTGCAATAATACAAAATGAGATGCTTTTCTCTAAACTTTTTTGCTGTCAAACTTATTTGGTAATGATCCCATACTTAAGTTGTTAGTAGTTGTAATTTTTAGGTATCTAGTCGAAATGACAACCTTTAAATTTGCATTATTCATCACGTAACCAAAATTTATCATGTAATCGAAATTTAACAGATTACTTTCTGTACTCAAGTGAATGACCTCACACTTTTCCTTATTGAAAGACAATTGCCACTTTTTGCACCATTCAGATAATCATATCAAAATCATTTTGCACTTCATTTTGATCTTCTAATGATTTTACTAGATGGTAAATGACTGCATCATCTGCAAAGAATCTAAGAGTGTTCAGATTATCTCTTAAGTTGTTTATGCAGATTACCAACAGCAGATGGCCTGTAACACCTCCTTGGGGAATGCTGAATATCAATTCAGTATTACTCAATGATTTTCCATCGATTACTACGTACAGTGATCTTTCCGAGAGGAAATCACGGGGCTACTCACACAACTGAAGTGTTACTTTATAGGCACGCAATCTGATTAGAAGTCTCGTAAGGAACTTTGTCGAAAGTCTTCTGGAAACCTAGAAATATGGATTCAATTTGAGATCCCCTGTCGACAGCACTCACTATTTTGCGTGAATAAAGAGCTAGTTGTGTTTCACAAGAATGATATTCTCTGAATCCATGCTGACTGTGTGTCAATAGACCATTTGTCACCTTTGAGGTAATTAATAATGTTCTAAAATCCTACTACAAATCAAATCAGTAATATTTGTCTGTAATTTCGCTAAGTATAGGGCTTTTGTATCAGCATATTCTGAAATAAATCTTATTGGTATGCTAATTGAACTGGAAGCCTTAGTTTTATTAACTACTCTAAGCTACTTCCTACACAGAGAATACTACTTCTAAGTTAATCATGTTGGCAGTAGTTGTTGATTTGAATTCTGGATATTTACTTCATCTTCTTTGGTGAAGGAATTTTGGAAAACTGAATTCAAAAACTTTGCTTTAATGGCACTGTCATCAGCAATATTACCACTGGTATTGCGCAGTGAAGGTATTGATTGTTTCTTACTTCTGGTGTGCTCTACATATGACCAAA
This sequence comes from Schistocerca cancellata, assembly GCF_023864275.1. Classification (NCBI taxonomy): domain Eukaryota; kingdom Metazoa; phylum Arthropoda; class Insecta; order Orthoptera; family Acrididae; genus Schistocerca; species Schistocerca cancellata. The sequence continues at coordinate 518,060,146 of NC_064628.1, read as the reverse complement.
TCTCTTTGGATTCTCTGATAGATTTTGACAAACAGTTTCATTATGGAAGCTATTAAAAGCACCTTGCACTGAAGTACACACTAAGTTTCGAGCTTCAGTAACTGTTTTGACCTGTTTTTATGTGCCATGGGGGATTAGCACCATATTTTATTAATTTATTTGTTATATATCTTTCAACTTCCTCAAATACTATTTATTTGAATTGAAGCCACATCTCATCTACACTTACATAGTTAGTTGCGAATAAGTGGGGGTTATCTCTTAGGAAGCAGTAAGGTGAATTTTTGTCTGCTTTTTTAAACAGATATATTTTGCACTTACTTTCAGTGGATTTAGATATTGTGGTGTTTGGTCTCACTACAAAGATCTTGTGGTCACTAATCCCTGTATCCATCATGATGCTCCTATTTGGTCAGAATTATTTATTGCCAAGAGGTAAAACACGTTTTTGCAATCATTTATACTTAGTGTGGGCTCCTGTACTAATTGTTCAAAATAATTTTTGGAGAATGCATTTAGTACAATTTCTGATGATGTTTCATACTTACCATCAGCTTTGAGTACATATTTTCGCCAACAAATTAAGAGCAGATTGAAGTTACCACCAACTATAATTGTGAGAGTGGGGTACCTATTTTTGATGAGAGTCAAGTTTGCTGTGAACTGTTCAGCAGTTGTATCATCACAGTCAGGAGATCAGTGAAAGAACTAATTAATAATTTATTCTGTTGGTCATGTACAACCTTTAATCGTACTTACTTACAGGAACTATCTACTTCAATGTCACTACAAGATAAACTATTTCTAACAGCAATAAAGATACCACTGACAACTGTATTTAATCTAACGTTTTGGAACACTTATATGCTTCGAAAAAATTTTGGCTAAACTTACCCCTGGCAGGAAATACATAGTGCATGTGTGTGCCTGAAGATATTTTTGGCTGTGCTTAGCCACCTGCATGGTTGCTGCTTCTGGGTGTAGTGCTGTAGAGCATCTGGGGCATCACATAGGACATGTCAGGTGTTGCTTATTTCGCCCACGCGCTCTGCTGCCAAGGCAACTTGCAGTGTACCCATCATTGGGATCTGTGCTCACCACAGGCTGACTTGCAGATTCTAACACATTTGTGTCACTTGGGGTGTGAAGTCAATGTGGAGGCTGGTCTTGGGTCATGCTAATTCACTCTGTGAGTGGACAGGCTGCTCCTTCAGCGGGATCCAAGCAGGCACATGGTGGGGTGGATGGGTTTACTAAGAATTGGGAGGTCCAACGTAAGGTACATTATGGAGACCATTACAGAAATAGCATTCTGGGCTGGAAAGAAAGCCAATGAGAACTCAGTATGTCAGCTGGTGAGCTCCATCCAATACGCGGAGGAGGCCCTGCCTGTAGCTATCAAGCTTGCACGGTGCGATCTTCTGGAAGTTTTGGCTCACGTTGACATCAATGATGTCTGTCACTTGGGCTCTGAGGCCATCCTCTGTTCATTTGGGCAGCTAGCACAAGTGGTTTAGACTGTTGGCCTTGCGTGTGGGGTGCAAGCAGAGCACACAACTTGCAGCATTGTTTCTGGAGTTCACTGGGGACCTTTGGTTTGGAGCTGTTTGGGTGGGTCACACTGATTGGGTGGGTCTCAACCAAAGCCTCTGTCAATTTTGTGATGGTCTTGCCTATGATTTATAGACTGTGCTTTGGCATAAGGAATTGTAAGGCTACCCTCAATAGATCAGGGGTAGACTGCAAAGAGGAAGCAGCTATTCAGGTAGCACATGGGAGTTTTTTTTTAGTCTAAGTTGTAGTTTGAGGGCCTCTGACGAATGCTCGTCTGTTGATTCACAGTGTGAAATCAGATCTCTTACAAAGTGGACATACCTTTGAGTGCCAAAATTTTAACAGTAAAATGACAAAGTATTTGTAATATAGCACCTGAACCTACTAACCTTTAGCAAAGTTGTCAGACTAAAATTATTCTCGCAGCCAAGAGCTGGCTGAGACCCGAAGTAGAAAGTTTCAAAATATTTAGTGACGCATGGAAAGTATATCAAGAAGACAGACCCAATTCCATAGGAGGGAGAGTGTTCAATTCCGTCAAAAAAATATTGTGTCTATTGATATAAAAACTGATTATCCTGACACACGTAGCAGGCTTAGGTGAACTCAAGTTAATTAATGGATGTTTTTACCGGTCACCTGACTTCCTGCAACACTTGTACAATCATTCAAGGGAAGTCCACTATCAGTAGTGTGGAAATACCAACATCATGCAGTACTAGTTGGAGGCGCCATTAATCTACTGAGTATGGACAGATATCTATGGACTCACAGCACGATATGGAGAGAGGGATTCGTGAAGTACTTTTGAACATGTTTTCCAGAAACTGTCTTGAACAACTAGTTCAACAGCCTACATGCAATAGAAATATTTCAGACCTTGTAGCTACAAACAGGCCTAACCTCAACAACAGTGTCAGTATAGAACAGGGATTAGTGATAATTATATCATAGCAACAACAGTTACTAAAATTAATAAATCCATCAAGAAGGATAAGAGAGTATTTAAGCTACAAAAAACAATGCGCAAATGTTGATGTACAGAAGTTAGTAAAAATTTGTGCATCCATAGGAAGATCAACTCACAAAGCATACAACAATTTCCACCATCAAATCTTAGGAAAAGATCAGAAACCAAGGAAAATCCGGTTAACGTAAAGTCCTGAGCAGATCAAAAGCTGGTACCCAATCACCCATTGACCAGTTTGAAATGGCAATAGAAGACGGCAAAAGGAAAGCTGAAGTTTTAAATTTTACATTTAAGACATTATTCATGCAGGAGGATCATACAAAGATACCATCTGACTGTCATACAGACTCCCACATGGAGGACATAGAAACTGGCACCTGTGGTGCAGAGAAGCAGTTGAGAGGGTCTAAAACAAATAAGTTGCCTGGTCCAGATGAAATCCCAATTTGATTTTATACAGAGTGCTCTGCAGCATGTGCCCCTTAATTAGGTTCCATTTATCATGAACGTGTCACCTACGGCCCAGTCCCAAGCAATTAGCAACTGGAAAAGAGTGAAAGTGAATCTTGTGCATAAGAAAGGTACAACGGACCCCATAATAACAGACCAATATCCTTAACCTCAGTTTGTTGCAGAGTACTTGAAAACATTCTGAGTATGAATAAAATAAATTTCCTTGAGAAAGAAACGTTTCTGTCCACAAATCATCACGGATTTAGAAAGCATCACTCGTGTGAAACTCAGCTTGCCCTTTTCTGAGATGATAGCCTATAAACCATGGATTGAGGGCAACAACCAGATTCCATATTTCTGTTGTTGTCATGGTCTTCAGTCCTAAGACTGGTTTGATACAGTTCTCCATGCTACTCTATCCTGTGCAAGCCTCTTCATTTCTGTGTAACTACTGCAACCTACATCCTCGTGAATCTGTTTGCTGTATTCATCTACTGGTCTTCCTCTTCAGTTTTTACCTTCCAAGCTTTCCTCCAGTATGAAACTGGTGATGAATTGATGCCTCAGAATGTGTTCTATCAACTGACCCCTTCTTTAGTCACGTTGTACCACAACCTATTCTGTTCAGTACCTCCTCATTAGTTACGTGATTTACCCATCAAATCTTCAGCATTCCTCTGTAGCACCATGTTTCAAAAGCTTCTATTCTCTTCTTGTCTCAACTGTTTACCATCCCTGTTTCACTTCCATACATGGCTACAGCCCATACGAATACTTTCTGAAACAACTTCCTGACATTTAAATCTATACTTGATGTTATCAAATTTCTCTTCTTCAAGAACACTTTTCTTCTCACTGCCAGTCTACATTTTATATCCTCCCTACTTCGACCATCGTCAGTTATTTTTGCTTTCCAAGTAGCAAAATTCATTTACTGTTTTAAGTGTCTCTTTTCCTAATCTGATTCCCTCAGCATCACCTGATTTAATTTGACTACATTCCATTATCCTCATTTTGCTTTTGTTTATGTTCTTTGTTTTTGTTTATGTTCATCTTATATCCTTCTTTCAACATACTGTCCATTCCGTTCAATTGCTCTTACAAGTCCTTTGCTGTCTCTGACAGAATTACAATGTCATCGGCAAACCTCAAAGTTTTTATTTCTTCTCCCTGGACTTTAATTCTCACTCCAAATTTTTCTTTTTGTTCCCTTTACAGCTTGCTCAATATACAGATTGAATAACAATGGGGATAGGGTACAACCGTGTCTCACTCGCTTGTCAACCACTGCTTCCCTTTCATAATCCTTGACTCTTATCACTGTCATCTGATTTCTGTATAAATTGTAAATAGCCTTCCACTCCTGTATTTTGCCCCTGCCACCTTTAGAATTTGAGAGTATTCCAGTCAACATTGTAAAAAGCCTTCCCTAAGCTTTGTCTATTCCTAGACATCCAGTAAACAACAGACATGGTGTCCCGTTGCAGACTGTTCACAAAGGTCTGAGCATATGGAATACATTCCCAGATATGTGAATGGCTTGAAGACTTACCCTTGAGAGCAAGAGTCATCAGAGACATGGATACCATCAGGAGTGCCACATGTCACAGAGGCATTTATGGCTGTTTGCTGATGAAGCTGTATTGTACGGGAAGGTGTCCTCCTTGAGTGACTGAGGGGGATACAAGATGACTTAGGGACAATGTCTAGTTGGTGTGGTGAATGGCAGCTTGCTTTTTTTTCCTAAGAAAAGTTAATACGGTTTACTTGGAAAAACAATCCTGTGATGTTCAAACACAGCAACAGTAATGTGTTGGTTGAAATGCCAAACGATCATTTCATTTTTTTCATCAGTTAAATATCTAGGCATAATATTGCAAAGCTTCTGGCTCATAGTTGGGATGGTGAATGCTCGATTTTGTTTTTTTTGGGGAGAATTCTGGGAATGTGTAGCTCATCTAATAAGGAGATGACATATAGAATGACCCATTCCTGAGTACTGCTCGACTGTTTGGAATCTGCATCAGGTCAGATGAAAGGAAGACATTAAAGCAGTTCAGAGGCGGGCTGCTTGATTGTAACTGGTAGGTTCAAACAACAGGCAAGTTTTATGGAGATTCTTCAGAAATGTAAATGGGAATCCCAGGAGGGAAAGGAACATTCTTTTCGAGGAACACTACTGAGAACATTTAGAGAACCAACCTCTGAAGCTGACTGCTGAATGATTCTACTGCTGAGAACACACACTTCGTCTAAGGACCGTGAAGGTAACATATGAGAAATTAGAGCTCATACAGAGGCATATACACAGTTGATTTTTCCTCTTGCTCTGTTTGCGAGTGGAACAGGTAAGGAAATTCCTAGTAGCAGTATGTGGTACCCTGCGCCACACACCATACAGTGGATTGTGGAGTATGTATGTAGGTGTAGATACAAGAATATTTGGAATAGGGGAGTCAGGAACCAGGAAATGGCTTTCCGACATGGAAAATGCTAAGCTATTTCTGTGACCATGCCATGCTGCATGAGTTTGCCTAAAATGATAATAATTGCTCCTATTACTCTTTATTTGGGGACAATGAAATTCCAGAACTTTACTACCAAAAGACAGGATAGTGGAGTTGGAGCAGAAATTAAAAGATGTCACAAGGAATAAAACTAAAAGCCAAACATTTAAACTCATGACAGATGTTTTACTACAGTGGAAAAGAATAGGTTGGTAAATTCATGTTTAAGCTATATTGTAAAAGAGAAAATTACAAACAATGCTACAAATATTGAAAGGATCTCAGATGTAATAGAAAGAGTTAAAAAAAATACATTCCATTAAATTATCGATGTCTATGCATCAACATGCCCACAGTCTCATGAGCAGGCGGAATACACAAATATCATCAATACTCAAGCAAGCCATCTGACGTTGTGCGGTGGTAGGTACTTCTAGTACCATTATCTGATCTCCTCTTCTATTCACAAATGGCATGCAAGAAGAATGAGTAAAGCTCTATATTAGCTCTAGTTTCTCAAATTTTCTCATTGCAGTCATTTCATAAGATGTATGTGGCAGGAAGTAATATCATGTCCAACTCTTCCTGGAAAGTGCTCTCTCAAAATTTCAATAGTAAATCTCTCTGTGATGCAGACAGACTCTCTTGTGGCATCTGCCACTACAGTTTATGCAGTATCCCTGCAACCCTCTTGCATCGATCAAATGACCTGGCACAAAAGGCACTGATCTTCAATGGATCTTCTCCATCTCTTCTATTATTTCTATCTGATATAGGTACCAGAGTGAAGGGCAACACTAAAATTGGTTTAACAAATGTTTTAAGTACTTTTTTCCTGGATGAATTACCTTTCCTTTAAATATTTCTTATGAATCTCAGTCCAGCATCTGCTTTTTATACTTTCTGTCTTATGTGGTCATTCCACTTGAGGTCGTCTGAATGGTTACTCCTAGACATTTTATGGTAGGTATTGTCTCCAGCAATTTGTCACCGATGTTGTAGTTGTACAGTAGTTGGTACGCATGCAATAGCATGTGCTATCTACATGTTCCAAAACACTACGCATAAAAACAGGATTTTCCTGTGGTTCATACCTCAGGTTCTACTGGTGATAGAAAGATAGGGTCAAGTGCTTTGGATAACTTTTGAAGTAGGGACCATTTGTGTACCCAAAAGTAGGATTGTCTTACTGTAACTATCCTACAGTACAGCGTGGAAGTTTGAATATTACACATTTCCTCCAGCTTAGACAAATGGAGTAAATCAGTTGACTCTTTTTGCACTGGGTGTGAACTACGGCGTGTCTTAAGGGGCTTATGGAGGCGCTATTTAGTTCACGGGTGATTCCTGAGAAAACCCATAAAAAGTGTTTTTCACCATTTTTCTGCCGTCTGCAGCAGATATCTAACCACAGCAAAGTGCTCAAATTGTAATGGCATATTGTCTTGGCATTTAGCTAGAAGTGCTATATCCCCATTTTCAAAAACTGAGGATCACACCAAAAACATTGGTTTTGGATAAGAAAACCAAAATGTGTATTCCAAGGCGGTTAGGCACAGCAAGTGGCTGTAATTTTCACGATATTCCTACAATTGGGATCTCGAATAACCTTGAAAATTTTCTTGATATCTTTATCCTTTCAGAGATAAAAGGGCAGCGGAGGAGGCGGGCAGAGGGGCAGCGGAGGAGGCGGGCAGAGGGGCAGCGGAGGAGGCGGGCAGAGGGGCAGCGGAGGAGGCGGGCAGAGGGGCAGCGGAGGAGGCGGGCAGAGGGCAGCGGAGGAGGCGGGCAGAGGGCAGCGGAGGAGGCGGGCATAGGGCAGCGGAGGAGGCGGGCAGAGGGCAGAGGAGGAGGCGGGCATAGGGCAGCGGAGGAGGCGGACAGAGGGCAGAGGAGGAGGCGGACAGAGGGCAGAGGAGGAGACGGACAGAGGGCAGAGGAGGAGACGGACAGAGGGCAGAGGAGGAGACGGACAGAGGGCAGAGGAGGAGACGGACAGAGGGCAGAGGAGGAGACGGACAGAGGGCAGAGGAGGAGACGGACAGAGGGCAGAGGAGGAGACGGACAGGGGAGTGTCAAATGCCTTTCTGTAGTCTAAGAACATGGTATCAACCTCTGACATCAACCTGAGCACTGATGTCTACAGCACTGTGGATCTCATGGAGAAACTGAGAAATCTGCATTTTGCAAAATTTCTGTTTCCAGAATCGATGTTGATTTACATGGAGGAGATTTTTGTTCTCCAAAAACATCACAATACTTGAGTAACACATGTTACATAATTCTACAACATACTGATGTCAGTGGTAGAGGTCTATAATTAAGTGTATCTGTCATATGACACTTCTTGAAAATGGGAATGCCTGCACTTTTTTTCAGTCGCTAGGTGTCATTCATTGCACCAGCACCTATGAAAACTACTGTTAGTATGTGGCAAGTTCTTTCACATAATCTGTATAGAATCTCTCAGGTTTCTCATCTGGAACAGATGTCTCTCCACTACCATGGGATTTCAGTTGCTTTTCAATTCCAAGATCATTTATCTCAATATTGCCCTTTAAATGTTCATACAATGATTGAAAGGAGGGCCATATTATTAGGTTGGTGCACACGTTCATAGCACTTTTCCGTCAGTTTAATAAACACACCAGATGCACATAACAGATACTCTAGTCAACAACAACGTGTTCTCCTTCAATATTATTAAAAGGATACATAGCTCCTCACCAAATAGTGGAGAAGATGTTGAGTCACAGACAGACACAACAAAAAGATTGCTAAACAAGTAAGCTTTCAGCCAAGCGTCTGAATTAGAAAAAATACACACACACACACACACACACACACACACACACTTTCACTCAAACACAACTCACACTCACATGACCACTGTCTGCCAAGGCAAGACTGTGAGTTACGGTTCATGATGGGAGACACAGTCTGGCCGGTGGGGCTATGGAGGAGGCTGGGATTGGTATTGGGGATGGGGAGTGATAGCAGGGAAGGGGTGGGGGATGGTAAAGTATTGCTTGTGGGGCCATACAGGGGAGAGCTTAGGGCAGCCAGGTGCAGTAGGGAGGTTAGGAGGAGGGTGGGGGGAGCCAAAAAGGAGAGAAGTAAAACGACTGTGGGTGTGTTGGTGGAATAGAAGGCTGTGTAGTGGTCACAGGGAAGGGGACATGTGGTTGAAAGACACTGACTAATGAAGGTTGAGGCCAGGAGGGTATAGAAACATAGGATATATTGCAGGGACAGTTTCCACTTGTGCAATTAAGAAAATCTGATGTTGGTACAAAGGTTCCTGATCGCACAGGCTGTGAAGCAGTCATTGAAGTGAAGAACATTGTGTTGAGCAACATTCTCAGTAACTTTGTGGTCCAGCTGTTTCTTGGCCACATTTTGTCAGTGGCCACTCACGCAGACAGACAGCTTGTTGGTGTTCATGCAAACATAGAACACATGACAGTGCTTGCAGTTTAGCTTGTTGTTCAAATGACTGCTTTCACAGGTAGCCTGTCTTTGATGGGATATGTGATGCTCTTGACCAGGAGGGGACGATGTGTGGAACAGATCATGTATCAAGGTCTATTACAGGTGCCATGAGGCAAGGGGTTAGGAGCAGGGGTTGACTAGGTATGGAGGAAGATAATGTGCAGTTTCGGTGGGTGAAAAAATACTACTGTGGGAGGTGTGAGAAAGACAGTGGGTATGGCCTTCCTCATTTCCGGGCATGATAAATAGTAGTTGAAATCCCAGCCAAATGGTGAGACTTTGGGAGGTGGTGGGTGACTGGAAAAATAAGGCATGGGAGATCTAGTTCTGTACAAGGTTGGGTGGGTAATTTCTGTGTGTGAAGGTCCCAGTGAGGCCTTTGGTATATTTCAAAAATAACTTCTCATCAATACAGATGCAATGGCCACAAGTGGCTAGGGTTATGGAAGAGACTTCCCGGTATGGAATGGGTGGCAGCTGTCAAATTGGAGGTATTCCTGGTGGCTGGAGGTACTGATGTAGTCATCTGTGAGATGTAAGTCAACATCGAGGAAAGTGGCTTGTTGGGATGACGAGGACCAGGTGAAGTGAATGGAGGCGATGTTGAGGTTCTGGAGGAATGTGGAAAGAGTGTCTTCGCCCTTGATCTGGATCACAAAGATGTCACCAATGAATCTGAACCAGATGAGAGGTTTGGGATTCTGAGTGGTTAGGAAAGGATTGCTCTAGATGTTCCATGAACAGGCTTGCATAGGATAGTCAATGAGGATGCCCACTTCTGTATCCCACATTTCTTCGTGATTACTTCAACAGAGAAGTACTTGTGGGTGAGGATATAGTTGGTCCTGGTGACCAGGGAAGAGCTTGTAGGTTTGGAATCTGTTGGGCATTGGGAAAGATAGTGTTCAACAGTGGCAAGGCCATGGGCGTTAGGGACATTAGTGTAAACGGAGGTGCCGTCAATAGTGATGAGTGGGGCGTGATGTGGTAAAGCAACAGGAATTGTGGAAAGTCAGTGGAGGAAATGGTTGGTATCTTTTATGTAGGACAGTAGGTTGTGGGTAATATAGGATGTGTACGCAGACAAGGAAAGAAAATTCCCAGGTTTCTCAGTTAAAAAAATGCTTTTTTCTTTGTGAAAATACGCTTTTTCTGTCGAAAATGTAAAACTTACCAATCCTTGAATGGTTAGGGTCTTGTACACTGGCTTACTTGTTTAACAGTCTTTTTGCTGTGTCTGTCTGCAGCTCAATATCTCCATTTCTTGTGAGTAGCAATCTATCTTTTTTGTAACAGTGCTATTATTCCATCCTGGATTTTCCATTGTTTGACATATTCTCCTTCACTATTTACATCAGTCTCCCAAGGCTGGGGTAACTTTTCGATTCCATGACTGTAGAAATCATGCAGTTTTGAGATAAAGTCATGTTCAGAGTGCATTTACATCCAAGACAGAAGTTCCTTGAAGACTGACAGAGAGTAGAAAAGGTGAAAATCTGATGGCACAAGATGAGGTGGATAAGGTAGGTGCAGAATGACTCCTCAGCCCAACTCCTGTATAGTATTTTTTGTCAAACCAGCAGAATGCCAGGCATTATTGTGGAGTAGCATCACTTCACTCAGTCTTCCTGTCTGTTATTGGATTTCATCTGCAAGATGTCTCATTTGTTAACAACAAATGTTAGATTTTGTGGATGCGTGCAGCCCTTTGTATGGGGAGTTGCTTCTTGGGCTAAACCATTCCTTTCTTTTCCATATATTATGATAAAGACACCATTTCTTGTCAACAGTAATGATTCAGGACAGTAATGGTCGGTGTTGTTCAGAGCCAACTGATGATAAGCATGCAGATCTGCATACCGTATTTACTCGAATCTAAGCTGCACTTTTTTTCCGGTTTTTGTAATCCAAAAAACCGCCTGCGGTTTAGAATCGAGTGCAAAGTAAGCGGAAGTTCTGAAATATGTTGGTAGGTGTCGCCACAACTAACTTCTGCCATCGAATATATGTAGCGCTACACACGCATGCTTTACAGGCACAAAGATAAATACTGGCGCCAAAACCTCTGCGTCAGTAAATAAATTTTAAAAAAAGATGGAAGACGAGCTATTTTCTCTGCCCCGAATTTCGACCACTGCATTTTCATACATTATCCAACGAAGTAAATACAAATTCCGTATTGTTCATCTTCGAATGTAGCAGCTTTTCAATGTACTACGAAAATCCGACTGGCAAGACCTTTTGCGATGTTTGTCAGTATGGCCAATTCTACGTTCTGATTTTTTTCTATCTGTGAGAAGAGATGGTTGCTAATGGGAACTTTTGTGAATTCTGAATAACATGCAGTATTCTCTTCACCATAAGAATAATACGAATATAAACATTTTGCCATGTATTCTTTCGTGTTTGCTGCTATCTCATTTAAATCCTGTCTGCCTAATAAACTACGAAACTAGAGTGAGATAACACAAACGCGGAAGTATACACATATGTCATGTTCATATTCGTATTATTCTTATGCCTAATAGTGATACAGTCCGAAATGAAGCACGGCGATTGACCAGATTTTTAAATCTAAGATGACTCTAATTTCTGTGCAGAAAATAATGTACTACAGCGGCGTCTGCAAAGATTTTCAAACGGAGAAAAATTTTCGCTAAACTCTCGTTCAGAACATCTTCTATCATACGCAGTTTATTATTTGGTTCTTGTTGATCATTATCAAAGAAAGCAGCAGTGTAAATAACGACAAATAGCAGTCTCTTGCCATTGTTTCGCTACTGAGACAATTACACTCTTTTTTTTTATTGTAAGCGGCGGTAGCACGCACAAAAGCAAACCATGCCGCGAGCGGCGACAGGTCGTCAACATTCATTATCGGAATGCGACAAACAATGCATGACACAGTACAGTTATGCATTTTCAGCTTAGAGTGACGAAAACACATATAACAAAGAGAACGGCAATTATCAGATCAAAGAAAAATAAGCAATCAATTCAAACCAGACGAAGCACGTGAAAAACGAAGGGTACCCGCATAAATAAGGACGGAGCGCCTGACGCATAGCAATGGCTGCCTGGTAAAGCTTAACTGCTAAGCTTACGGCTCGAACCAAACTACTGTACCTGTATCGTCATTCATTCGACGTGAATTATGTCTCATATTACAATGGACCAACTTTGTTTCGATTTGGAGGTGCGGCCTAAAAGTTTTCTCTCCACTTGAATTTCGAGTCTCAAATTTCAGCTGCGGCTTAGATTCGGGAAATTATTTTTTCCTTTATTTCGAGTCTCATTTTTCAGGTGCGGCTTAGATTCGAGTAAATACGGTATATAACCACCAACTGAATTTTGTGAATTTAACTTACAGCACACTCCTGATTTTTGAACAGAACCCATTGTATGCAAATGTCGCATGATGGTGGGATGAACATGGTTCATCACATTTGTCAGTTCTTGAGTACAATGATGGGAATCATTCTGTATTAATGCATTTAAATGATCTTCATCAAACCCTGAAAGCTTCCTGAATATGGAGAGACACTAATGAAAAAACAATCCTCCTGAAAATGAGAAAATCTTGCTATGTTCTATCAAATGGCATTATCCCCATACACAGCTGGATGCCTATGTTGCTGTCATCCCTCTATTGAATTCAAACAAAAGACTGTGTTGGAAATGTTGTGATTTCTCCACTTGGCACTACATTTTCTAATGTCAACAGTTCCACTCACTATTTCCAAGAGACAAAATGACAATACGTAAACTCAAATAGCAACAGTGAACTACAAATAAAAAATAACAACCAATAAATAAACCCATAGCAAACAGAATACCCAATATGCAAAATAAACCCATAGCAAACAGAATACCCAATATGCAATACAGAAACACTACGAACTTATGCACCACCCTAACATGATCTTCTGTGATGAAACAATTTCAGAAGACTGAATTCAGCATTTTGTTTTCCCTCTGTGATCTTTCATTTCAGTGCTAGTATGGTCCCTGAGTGACTGAATAGGCGATTTTCACCCACTTACCGATTTTATGCAAGGTCAAAACCTCTTTGGATTTTTAGTCAGATTGGTTATACAAATTTTACTTTTAAAGTCACTGATTGCATCTCTCATTGCTCTACTTGTGCTAATTTTTGCTTTGTTCGGCTTCTGTTTGTCAGCTAGGTTTTGACTTCTCTTGAATCTCTGATGAAGATCTCTTTGTTTACATATCGTTTTTGTAATGGGGTTATTAAACCATGGTGGGTCATTCCCATTCCTTAAGATATCGTTCACAACACACTTGTCTAAGGCATATTGAACAAAGCTTTTGAACTGTTCCCATTTGTGCCCTACATCTTTGTCCTCTCAACTGAATATTCATGCTGCCTATTCAGATACTCATTAATTTGTATCCTCTCATTCTTGCTAAGCAAAAATATTTTCCTATCTTTCTTAATGCTCCTTGTAATATCAATAGTCATAGATGCTATCACTGCCTTATGATCACTGATGACAGGAGATTTTTAGGCAAACATTGGACTAAAATAAGAACTCAGCTTTTCAATGAGTAACTGTGTACAATATCAGAAATTTCATACATCATACATTAAGAGAACTTGCTAAGCTGAATGAAGTATTTGTCTTTGACACTCTTCCAAAAGAAACAAATAGAAACTGGACTTAGGAAGAACTGCACGGAACTAAGAGAAAAATACTAGAGATGACCATTAAAAGGAAACTGTATACGCATAAGCAACCAAATCTGGCATTATTATAAAAGAAAAAAAAAACACTGTTGCTTGGCCTGTTTAATGAAATTAACAGTCACATTCTACCTACTGACCACAACTGATGCTTGTTCACAGAGAAACCGCCGTTTACTGGTTTTGTGATAAAGTTTAACAAGCAACAGCACTTTTTCTTGCCTTAGTAGAGTGGATATGTGAAGAGTTGTGTAGCTTTGGGATTAGAATAGAGTAGCCAGATTGCACCTGAAACGGATCAGTTGTGATATTTGTTGATTAGCATGAAAGTGACATCTTGGACTATACAATATTTATCATTCATTTGTAAGGAATAGTTGAGGCAAATGTTGTAGGTAAAGTTATATGAAGTTTCACATCAACTTCGGATCTCAGGTCAGTGTGCCTAATTGGTTTGTTGTTTTGGTGAGGAACTACAGGATTATCAGGCCTGTCAGTGTGCCTGAGATGTAAGCAATATTCACCAATCTATGTTTCATTTTGGTTGCAAGAAAACTGTATGCTGCCACTGTAATTTAACTCACTGATAACATGAATTATGTGGGCTATTTAACAAAATTTACAGCTTTTATTAAGGTGTTAGCAAGGAAACGAAATTCAAAATTTTAATGAAAGTCTTGCATGCTGTAATTGAGGAGGAAAAAAAAGTGTAATTTAATATCACCCACAAAGAGTTTGGAAAGAAAGAAAGCAAAAAGTAAAAAACTGAATATATCTTAGAATACAACAACTAAATGTTCAGTGGGTAATCAGAGTTACTGCAACTTTCAGTATAGCCACATCAACTGATAGATGAGAAATCCCCCAAATTATAGCATTTTAACAGCAAAAGTATCTCCAACATTCCATACAGTTTTTTTTCTTTTTTCCTCTTTTTTCCCTCTCTCTTTGTAATCAAGTATACAGTGAGGTGACAAAAGTCATGGGATACCTCCTAATATCATGTCGCACCTTCTTTTTGCCTGGCATAGTATGCCAATTCAACATGGCATGGACTCAACAAGTCATCGGATGTCCCCTGTAGAAATACTGAACCATGCTGCCTCTACAGCCACCCATAAATGTGAAAGGGTTGTCAGTGTAGGATTTTGTGCACAAATTGACCTCTCAATTATGTCTCATTACTGTTTGATAGGATTCATGTCAGGTGATGTGGGTGGCCAAATCATTCGCTAGAATTGTCTAGAAAGTTCTTCAAACCAATTGTGAACAACTGTGGCAAGGTAACATGGTGCATTCTCATCCGTACAAATTCAATCGTCATTCAGGAGCATGAATTCCAAGAGTAACCATTTCCAGTCAATGATCAGCTCAGTTGGACAAGAGGACCCAGTCCATTCCATGTACACGTAGCCCACACCATTATTGAGACACCACCAGCTTGCACCGTGTCTTGTTGACAACTTAGGTCCATGGCTTCATGAGCTCTGCACCACACTCGAACCCTACCATCCACTCTTATCAACTGAAATCAGGACTCATCTGACCAAGATATGGTTTTCCAGTCATCTAGGATCAAATCGATATGGTCAAGAGCTGCTGAGAGGCACTGAAGGTGGTGGTGTGCTGTTAACAAAGGCACTCATGTTTGCTTCAATCCCATGACTTTTGTCACCTCAGTGTATGATTTCTCAAAGTTGTTTATTTGTCGATACACAACGATCCTGTATTACTTAATAAAAATTAATGATTAAGAACATCATTCACTACATTTCATTCACCACTGACAAAAAGTATGAGAATATTTTAAAGTTCTTATTTTTGTTAAATATCTTTATTTTGATAATATTTGTATACAAACAACATAGAAGGTGTCATCTATTGGCAATTCATTTAATTAACATGCATGAAAGCTGTTGTTTCGATTCTTTACGCAAGCATACAATTTTGGTCATAAACATCAATGTAAATTATTTAGAAGGCACCATCTATTGAAAATCTAATTTTACTATTATGCACAACAGCAGCTGGAGTTGTTTGCTTTCTTTGAGCAAGTGTTGTGTACTGCGCAAATAACCTGAATTACATCAATGTTCATCATCACAGGTAAGTACCGTTCCCTGCAGCTTCACACTGCTAGAATTGGAGAACACTTTTAAATATCATGGCAAACCTTGCTAACATTTCAACTGGCTGATCGTTGTTTCAACCGTTGCACAACACAAAACAGAAGCCAACAATGCAGAAAAATAACGTATGAGCGGCAAAGACAGCTTATAAAAAGCTAAACAAAGAACAAAAGGCAATAGCTGAGGAAGTCTTGCATTCAGTAAGAAATAAGATGCCCAGTTGTTAGTTCACTGATGGACTAGGGGGCTCTTGTGCAATATTTGTTGACAAAATTTTCTCACATTTTACTAGGTGAAAATAAGATGATTTTAACAGTTGCATGGGCTGGCATTGCTGCCAATTTCCTACCAGGGCAAAGCATATTCAATTTTCAAAAACCTGTACCCACCTTCAACACTTCAGCCTCATCAATTCACAGTCACACCAATGATACACAACTTCGAGTGGCTTAGACCTCAACATTTGAGACAAGATTTCAATTGTTCCCACAAACACTCTAAACATTGTCAATCGACTTTTAAGGGACATCATGAAGAATTATCACCCTTATGGTGGCAAAATAATTCTGGTTTAGAGAAATTTCCATCAAGTATTAACCATCATTAGACCTGCCATTGTCAAAACTACAGTTAAGCCATCACCATTGTAGTCTCATGTTAAAATTCATCAGTGGACTCGAAATACGAGCGCAAACACTGATCCCATTTCACATAACGGTTACTGAAAGTAGCTAATGGTGATTCAGAAAATCGGATTACTTCATTCGAGTGATAAAAATTCCTAATCACTTATTGTAATTAAGATAATTTTATTACCACAGTATTCAACGTCACATAAAGCAATGAACAAAATGTTTCGCTATTCTATTTGATGGTGATTCTATGTCCGAAACATGATGATTGAACAACACTTAATGAATATGTCATTTCCAATTTATTACCTGGAGATGCAAAAGTTAACCTCAGTTCTGGTTCTGGCCAACTTTAAGCAATAAGCAATACTCAACAGAATTCTTAAACACACTAAATCCGTCCGATTTATCACCTCATCAATTGTTCTTAGGGAAAAAAGCTATTATTATGTTATTTAGACATCTTAATGCTAATCATGACTTAATTAATGGTGCAAGATTAGTGATAACTCACTCAGCTGAGAACATCATCACTGCTGAATTCACAGACTTCAATAGGATTGTGCTCATACCCCACATTAACATCTCAATTTTTGATCCAATCATGCCCTTCCAAATAATAAGAAAACAATTCCCACTAAAAGTAGCCTTCACTACAGATCATCAATAAAGCACAAGGTCAGATGCTTCAAGGGGAAGAACTGTATTTACGAGGACCTGTTGTTTTTCTCTCTGTAAAACAGTTACATGTGACTTTTTCACAAGTTTGCACATTCACTGATATTTATGTTTATGCTAGAGACACCTCAACCCCCCCCCCCCCCCCCAAATAAATAAATAAAAATGAAAAATAAAATTTGACAAAGACAATATCTGACTTTTATATGGTTTACAATCAATCATATGATATGTAATGACATACATTTTTCACAATGAGTCTAATATCTGTTATTACTATTCAGAATATAATACCTTTTGTTAACCGCCCCACACTGAACCCAGGGTTATTGTGGGATTCGGCCCCCAGTGGACCCCCTCCAGGAACGTCTCACACCAGAAGAGTGTAACCCCGATGTATGCGCAGTAGAGTAATTATGGTGAACGCACACATGGAGAAAGTGTTTGTGCAGCAATTGCCAACATATCATAACTGAGGCAGAATAAGGGGAACCAGCCCACATTTGCCAAGACAGATGGAAAACCGCATTAAAAACCATCCACAGACTGACCGTGCACACCGGACCTTGACACTAATCCGCCGGGTGGATTCATGCTGGGGACCGGCATGCCTTCCCACCTGGAAAGCAGGGCGTTAGACTGCACGCTTAACCGGGTGGAATCAACTTGCATTAACTTATATCTCCATTACTATATTACCTATCAGTGCAAAATATTTGCACAGATCACGTAATGCAAAACCCTCAAATGAAACACCTACATTTTATCACAATGTGTTTAACCTGCGCTGTTGGTGTACAGTCAAGCACAGTACAGTACATAACAAACTCATACAAGTGCTGTTCAAAATTTTGCCCACCAAGATCACAACAGAGTGTACAGCAATGCACTATTGACTATTTTATGCACTACAGAATCCTGGGAGTTTGGCATACTATTTTCACAGCTGCGACAATCCTAGCAACTAGGTCTATTTGCATATCAATCAGAGTCTCTTAATGCAAGCTCTTCATATGCCTCTACAAGAAGAAGTCCATTGGTGTCATATTTGGTGACTGCAATGGACATAGAACATGACTACAACAAGTCACATTGTCATCCAACAATATGCAATTAGTTTGTAATGAGCCACCAGAGATAATGGGCCACCTGTACTAAGTTACCCGAAACAGCCCTCAGCAGCCTCTGAAATTTTGTTGGCAAAGCCTAGGTTCACTATACAGGGTGTCTCACGTAACTCTGCCACATCAAATATCTCTGGAACAACAATAGATATTCAAAAATGGTTTTCACCAGCATGAACGTACGGCAGGGGCTCAGAAAACCAAATGCTACGTGAAATTTTAAAATATAAACAAATACTATTTTCAATACAAACTTGCGTATTTTTAAATGGACACCACCTATTATTTCATATGCAATCAATAGCATGAAAAATCACAAAAATAATGGTGTTGGTTGCGTCGCAATATGTCAATTACATCCAGAAAAATTGCGAAGGGAAGTTGACGCTTGAAATAAATGAAGTGCACAGCTAGCGCATGTCCTGGGACTCAAGCGTGCACCTCACACTGCGGTAATCATGATACGATTGACGTACTATGTCAGTGGAGTGTTAACATATAGTGTGGTATTGTATGACAACACATCATTGGCCCACATTTCATTAATGGCACTCCTAAAGGGGGATAGTTTAGTCCCTTCTTGAGCTGTACCTTACTTGAACTGGTCCACCTCTTACAATGTGCCAAATAATGCGGTATCAGAATGATGGATGTCCTGTGCATAATGTTTATTGTTGCGAAATGACAACTAGAGGTACAATTAGTGGTAACACACTTGATTTCACATTTCTAAACCTCATAAGTTCTGAAATATGTGGCTTGTAAAGAACAGCAACGGTGTCACAGTTTCTGACGTAATGTATCACATGTAGTACTGTGCTCGGAGCAGGGGTTGCTTACACTGGCGCCTGTATCCTGCCATAAACATACCAATATCACCACAGCACACTCTAACTTCAGTGTACAAGTGTGTCCTAGTCTGGTCTGCTGAACTGCTCTCAAACTGTAATGTAATTCACATATGTTGCCACATTAAAACCTGTTTTCTTGTGGCTTGTTACATCTGCCATCACCTAGTCAATATACCGGCCTTCAGTAATGAAGAAAAACTATACATTATTTTAATTTATGGAAAACGTCACAGAAATGCAACTGCAGCTGTGACACTGTATGCCGAACGCTACCCAGATCAGCGGTGTCCGTCACGTCGAACCATTGGCAACATCTGCAAGACACTCACGGAAACAGGAAGCTGGGCTCCCACAAAACGTTTACCTACAACACAAGCAACTGGCAATGGAAACAAAACAGCTGTTATGGCTGCTGTAGCACACAATCCTCAGGTGGGTGTATGAGAAATTGCACAAGGTGTAGGAATAAGCCACAGTAGTGTGTGCAAAATCTTGCATCGGCATCGGTTTCATCCATTCCATATCTCACTGCACCAACAACTGTACAGGAATGACTTTGATTCCCACATTGCATTCTGTCATTTTGCACTTCAACCATTGCAAGGTAATCCAGTATTCCTAAGCAAAACACTGTTTATGGACGAGGCTTCACTTACAAATCATAGTAATGCGAATCTGCGGCACATGCACTACTGATCCTTGCAAAATACCCACTGGATTTGCCAAGTTGCTCATCAATGACATTGGAGTGTCAATGTTTGGTGCGGTATCATTGCTAACTGTATTTTACCAGTGGAACATTGAATGGACAGTGATATGCATCATTTCTTCAACACACACTAGCACTCCTCATGGAGGATCTAGGATTGGAAACTCGTCTATCAATGTGATTCCAACATCATGGATGTTCCACACACAAAGAAAAAGTTGCCAGTGACATTCTAGATGTGACATTTCCAAACAGGTGGATGGGGAGGGGAGGTACTATGCGATGGTCAGCATGGTCCCCCGACTTGACGCCATTAGACTTCTTTCTCTGGGGCACAGTGAGAGACAGAGTGTATCGAAAACCCCCAACGACAGTAGAGGATATGCAACATCATATTACTGCGGCATGAGCGGCAATATCTGTAGAAACTCTAGAATCTGTGCAACACTCTCTTGTTACCTGTCTGCAAATGTGTATTGATGCGAACGGAGGCCACTGGGAACATAAGTTGATGTGACACAATTTCATTAGTCAAGATGTGGGTGCATTTTCTATGCTGGATGTAATGCACAATACAGTTTCTGTGGGCAACAGGGCATTAGTAAATGTGTTTAGCAAAGTGAATCCAAGTGTGTTATCCCTAATTGCAGCTCTAGTTGTCATTTCGCTAGAATAAACATACATTTATAATTTGAAAAATGTAACTTTGCATTGGACATGTCACTTGTTTATTTCTGTGGATTGTGCATACCTTCCCATTGTTTGAGCCCCTGACACAGGCAGCGTGAAGTGCATGCTCTAGTCCCAGGACATCCACTAGCTGTGCGCTTCATTTATTTCAAGCGTCAACTTCACTTCGCAATTTCAAGGGATGTAATTGACGTATTGCGATGCAACCAACACCGTTATTTTTGTGATTTTTCATGCTATTGATTGCATACAAAATAATACGGGGTCTCCATTTAAAAATGCACAAGTTTGTATTGGAAATAGTATTTGTTTACGTTTTAAAGTTTTGCATAGTATTTGGTTTTCTAAGCCCCTGCCATATGTTCATGCTGGTGAAAACCTTTTTTGAATATCTATTGTTGTTCCAGAGATATCTGAGGTGGCAGAGTTAGGTGAGACACACTGTGTAGACAGACGGGTGGATAGCACACGAATCAAAATTACTTCAATACTTTGACCAGGTCTGGCAATCAATATGATCCATAAATATACTCAACGGACACTAGTAAGAGAAGTCTACATAATATAACCATATTCAGTTTTTTTTTTTTTTCCAACCGTCTTCTTTCTGCAGCATTACTTCCAGAGTTGCCCATGGCAGAAAATTTAAGACCTCTGATTACAGCCATTCATTCTTCCATTTTGCACAGTTAGTTTTCCTTACACACATTCACCACTACTTGTTTGACCACTGTCAAGATTTACACAGTGTCCTATTTACTTTGTAAGGACTTTATTTTTTATTGGTAGCTAAAGTAAGAGAGACACTGCCCTTCTTCAGATTAGAAATGCACAGGGAAGAAATTAACACCACTGGGCATTGCCTTGGGTTACTTTAAGGAATCAGAAACACTAAATCTAATCACATGCATGCAGTAATGTGTGTAAATATGTTATTATCCTCTGAAGTTTGGACCAGATGTTCAAGAGAATTAAGCACTTCCTTCAGTTGTCTTTCAGAGCTTCTTTGTTAGTTTTCACAGGTATTTCAATGTCTGTTTACAATACTGAACTTAGTAATGTCTAGCCATACAATTTGGTAGTTTGCTTCTCAAACCTCCAAACTTTCACTTACCAATATGATGACTAATTACTACCATTAGGCATTAATACTTCTGTAATCGTATAAAATTTTTTTAAAATAACAACTTTTGTGAGCAGGTTGTAGCTCTAATTTTAAATTATCTACTGAAAAGGGCTTCCAAAGAGGCCAGAAAACTTGTGTTGCTTTTGCTGACTTAACTGTGGATTAAAATACTGTCTGGCTAGACTAACTACTGCTTAAGTTGAAATGAATCACACGTCCTGCTATGCTCACTAAACTAGAAGAGACTATGCTTAAAAATCACTTGTTTAGGGTCACTGTATGAAAATGTTCCCTGCACACAGAGTTCAGATGGAATTTTGAAATTAATTACATCTCTAAATGTACACTTACTATCATTTTATACTAGTGTGCTAATACTTTCACATGTTTTGTAGCTTATTTTTCAGTTTTACATGTATTACATTTTTCTGTAGTTTTGGTTATACTAATAAAAAAATAGTACTTACTTTTATGCCACAGTAGTGCCTTAGATCTACTGATAGTAACATGTATGCATAAATATAATCCAACCAGTAACAATAAAATAAAAAGCAATAAATGGAAACTTACATCAACATAAACTCGTTGAGTGAGTCCATTACTACATACAACAGCATCAAATGAATGGTCTTTCACGTCTATAACAACAGCATCATCTTCAAGAGGTCCATTGATTTTTAAATACAGATAAAGAAATAACTTTACACTTTCTTCTCCAGCTAATTTTGCAGCATACTTCTTGTTGTTGCAATTCAATGCTATCCTGCAAAAGCATAATATTTTTATACTTGTATAAAATATCCAAATAACATTCAGGTACATTAATCTGTAATAAGCTATCTCAGTTTTTCGTGTATGTTGGGAAATTATGTATAAAACAATAAACAAAATATTATCTTGAATAGGAATTACCTTTGGACAAACTCTTTTGTCCACTTTGGAGTGTCATGGTATCCTAGAGAGGCTCCAAGCAATCTGTGCACCATTACATCAGCATACCTTCTGATAGGTGAGGTAAAATGAGTGTACCGAGCAACATTCAAGGCATAATGGTTATAGTCATCTTCATCTTGGACAAAACCTGAGCAGAAATATTTCGCTCTCTGTAAAAATAGGTAAATAAATAAATGAATTCAGT